>NW_004567103.1:64902475-64948141 GCF_000260355.1 Condylura cristata | reverse complement strand
TTTTAAAAAAGCAAAAACAAAAATTAAAATAACGATATTAATTTTTCTTAAAATTTAATAGATATTAAATTGCAAGTCCCGCGACACATTTGGAGTTCAAAAAAGAGCTGTATCAGTCTCCTCCCTATTACATGAGTATAACCTTGTCTCAACTTCTGCTACAGGCATCTCTGCTTACTAAGACTGGACAACTTGGACCAACCAGTTCATTTACAAACTGACAGGCGATTCTTATTAGGAGGATGGGAGAACATGATTGTCTGAAAATAACATGTAAACGGAAATAAAACAAACTACTATCATGTAGATAACTTTGGTTGTTTTCAACTAAGAACAGAATGTAATGACTCTTAGAAACAACCGAACTTCATTTGCATTTGTTGCATAGAGCCGATTTTACGAACTGTTAATAGAAATATCTTTCTACATTTGTACCTATACACACACACACAAAATATTCTGTGGCACTCACTTGCCATTTGGTGCATTTTGATATGTGGTTAATGAAGCTGAGGAGCTCAGTTTCATTAAGTTATTAGTCTAATTTTTTATTTTAGATACCCATATATGGTTATTATATAGTGGGCACTGCAGATGAAAGCTTGAAACCAAGGTTTCCAAACTTAGCTACACAATGGACTCACCAGGGGAGTCAAAAAATATTCTAATGCCCAAAAAAGCCTGATGATTTTGACTTACGTATGAGTAGAGACCATCACTGGTATATATATATATTTTAAATTCTGCATTGGACCAAATATTACATATTCAAGAATTTAGCAAAAAGAGGATCCTTCTTTCTCCCACTTTTATATATAGATACCAAATCCTTGCTTTATAGTCCATGGAAACCTGCCCAAATACCAGAGTCATAGAAGATTAAAATCTGGCCTATAGCTTCTAAGTAGCATATGTTGGCTCTTTTTAGGGATTTATGGTCAAATCACTCCTTGTAAAATGGAAAGAAGCTTTTGATAGAGGAGAAGCATTTCTATTAAGAGGCCTGAAACAATAGTTTCCTCTGATTTTGAAGCCACTCCCCCAACACGTGATTTTTCTCTAATTCCCTGGCTGAGCAAGTAACCATTTTAATTAGACTCTGAGGCAAGCAACATTGTGACCATGGTAACAGGTATAAAAAGAAATTAAAAAAAAAAAAAGAAAAAAATGTGATAACTGAAAATGTGTTTAAATCATGATAAAAGGATTTAAACAGATGTTATTTTTTTCAAAGTGTTATTTTAAAAAAGAATTTTAAAGGGCTCTTGATATGAGAAAAAAATCATTTTTGGATTTGTCTTTAGGAAAGGTTTCTCACTCCTAAATGCTGTAGTTCATGGTTGCCATGGGTGAGTTAGGTGCCCGGTAAATGAAAAGGGTGCCAGAGGAGGAAAATCAGAAATGAAAAATCAAGGTATCTTCAGTTAGATGATTAAACCCAAATGAGTTTAAGTGTCATCAGTGCTATTTTATAGCTTGCATATGTAACCATCCTTTTAACTAGGTGTCTGCTCAGAAAGAAGAAAAGTACCGACTAAAATTTTGGAGACTGGATTAAGGATCAATCCATTGCTTAGAATGTGGCATGAAAGGAAGAGGCAGGGAGCGATGCTTCCTTAAATGGTAGGTTTCCTTACTTTCTACAGCTTTAGATAGGTTGTGGCTACCATGTCAAATGATATTTTTTAAACGAGAAATCTGACCTCCTTTATGTATACATGTCCTTACTCTTAAAAATGCACACATATATTTATGTGTTTATGGATACACATTGATATAGGTGTGCATACGCATACACATAAATACACATCTTATGTGTATATGCATATATATTCATGTGTGAATATATATATATATAGATACATATATATGTATCTATATATATATGTATACACACACACACGTACATATACATATATATATAGAGAGAGAGAGAGACAGAGAGACACGGAGAGAGACAGAGAGGGAACAAAGAATTATCCCTTCCCAGCAACCCAAGTTGAAAGCTATTATGAACAAGAACAAAGTAAATGGAAGACTTGTTCTTTTTGTGCTCATTTTTTGCTTTTCTGCCAACAAGCCCCTTTCTAAGAAGAATGATTCTACCACATTGCTTAAAATGAATAATAACTCCCAAAGTTAAAACATACCTCAGAGAACCGAGACAAGTTCCATGGAATGCAGTGAAGGGTAAAGTTCCAAGAAGAAACTTAGAGAGAGTAGGAGGAAAGGGGACTTTGGGTCTGGCAAAGGGATGGCTTATTTTGGCTGGACTCCTCCTGAAGTTTAAATACCTACTGATTGAAAGCAAATTGGACATTCAGGAAGGCTAGAGTGCCCATATAAAGAAAAACAAACAGGCAGTGACCCAAAGTTGGTCTTGGAGGGAGGCAAACCTCTTGTTGCTTTGCCTCAAATGTTGAAAGAACCTAAATATTGCTTTGTGTGCAACATAATTTTGTTCTTTGGTTTTTGGTAAATACACTGGTTATCTGAGAAAATACCAGCAAGTAGAGGTGAACTCTGAGAAACAGGGGATAATGTGGGAAAATAATAAAGAATAGGAATAATAATAATAATAATAATAATAGTAATAAAAACAGAGTTTGGAGGGCTTTATTTTGAATGTATACTCAGAGCTGATGATTAAGTTAATGGATCCTAAAAAATTAGTCAGTCTATATTTATCATATGAAATAAAGATTAAAGCCACATAACAGACATTTTAATGTTTTATTGCACATAGAATTGTACTTCACATATAATACACAAGTTGATATAATAGTTACAGAAAGACATTTCTTTTTTTTAAGATTTATTTATGCATACAGAGCTGGGGTACAGGCCAGAGGTGCAGGAGTGGTGAGAGGATTCACCAGAGACAGAGTAGGGAGCAGAATAGGTCAACTGATGAAGTACACTGCAGAAGGGAGCAGTGAGCAGGGCAGGAGAGGTCTGCCATGCCATGTGGGTCACCTCTGGAGCTGGGGATTGAACTCATGATGAAGTGGCTTTAGCTTCTTAGTGCTGTGCTTTAACCTGCTGCGCCACCAAAGAGGGCACAGAAAGATATTCTTAACCTACTAGCATACACACACACACAAACTCTCAAACACATACTCACATACTCACAAACTTATACACTCATATAAGTACACACGTATTCATATCTGTTGGGAAAAAGCGATTGAACCACGGCTCTCTCCATCATCTGTCATTATAGATGGATTTCATTCTGCCATTCCTTCTTAATATGAGAATAATACCCACATATATTTAAATTCTGCACCTTAAATTCTGAGAGGTTCCATCTCAGTGTGCCCCAATTTTCCTAAAAGAACAATTGTCTGTTTTTAAAACATCCATAAAATTTGTATCTTTTCTTCAGTTGTGTTCCTTGTATATTAATTGGTGCCTCATAGTGATAACAGCTCTATAGCTACACATTTCTAAAAACAGGTTATATAAAGTGTTTTTCTTTATATAAAACATGAATTTTATTATGAATCTCAAAATGAGAATCAGTTCTTTTGTATTTGACTAGCAATTCTGTTCATAGAATCTTCTTGATCACAACATCTTTAAACATTAAGGGAACACAAGTTGGGGTACACTGATAAAAGAGATAGTGCTTGGATCAAAGGGTAACTGTAGAAGACTGCATCTTTTTAAAAGGAAAGCTCCTTTCTGGGGACAATCCCATGAGATACAGTTGAATAATTGCATTTAGAGGCTGACCAAACAAAGGCTCAGGGAAGTTAAAGTATTTTTCCAAGTTCAAATAGCTAACAGCAAGATGAAGCTAACATTGAGACAGCTTTATTTTCCTTGAGGCTGTATTTTACTAGGGGTGATATTCAGCCTCCTTCCTTAATTTTTTGATATAAGAACCAGAATCGAGGTATGCAATTGGAAAACAAGAATACAACTTTCTGAAAGCCAAGTATAAACTTTTATAGCATTACTTCAGGAACACTCTTCTCAATATCTTCTCAGACATCCTAATGTAAAAAATAGGAGTAGAAATGCTGTGTTAAAAACACTTATTTTCTCCTTTGAAAAATGTAAATAATTTTGTATATTTAAAGATATCTCTATGCGTATAAGACCTTCCAAAATCTGGCTGAGCAGCAGCTTTAGTTAGAGAAAACTCTTACAAATGAAAACAGAAAAAATAAAAGACACTTTATCAACCCCTAGACCTTTTAAATATGGTCTCTGAAGCTGGAGTTAAGGAATCATTAGTAATATTTTAAAATTCCCCAGATAAATGTGGCAATCACTATTTAAATCTTTATCATTCTTTTCCCTTCTCAGTGCAAATGGATTCATTAGAGAAACATTATTATAACATAGGAAAAACTATAAATTTGAAGTCATAGGATTTGACTTGCAATCTCAGCTTCACCATTTAATCTTTGTAAGAACTTCTATGAAGCAAATCAACTTCAAAGTCCTCATTGGATGCTGGGGATATTAAAACTCCTCAAAATATTATTGTTAAAAGATAAAGTTGATGTAAAAACTGCTTGCATGCTACATACTCGTTTCATCTTTCTTGAGAGCAAAAATTGCATTCATGGTGACACATGTAAGTGCTGTTCCATTAGTTATTTCTACTTGTGGAAGACAGACTGACATAAAGGGAAACAAGGCAAGTAAAATAGGAACCTCCTCTGCTTTTTCATGTGTATTGTTGAACTCCAAGTATTTTTCTTTTTTTTTTAAATTCTATTCGATTTTATTTCACATAGAATAACTAGGGTACAGTCCAGAGGTGCAAGGGATAAGAGGATTCACCAGAGAGAGAGTGGGGGAACAGACCAGGCAGATCTACTGAAATGCACTGCTGTGGGGAGCACCAGGTGAGGACAGGAGAGGCCTGCTGTGCCATGTGGGTCAGCTACCTGGCTGGGGATCAAAGTCATGCTGCAGTGCAGTGGGTGTGATAGCTTCATTGCTCTGAGACTCAACCCCAGGCCACCAGAGTGGCCCTCCAAGTGCTTTTCAATCTTGTTATCATGGATTCTGCATGAGACTCAACTTTTTTGAGACTTTCTATTAGCAGCTTGTGCCAATGAAAATAAGGCCAACTAAGTAAAGAGTAAACACCAGGATAAATTTGTGGCTATATGTGTGATATCTGACGTTGGTACACTACCTCCAGGGCATGAGTGATTAACAAAGGGACTCATAGGCACTATTTAAAGAGTTTTAGAATCAGTGTTAAAAAATAGTTCCTTAGGCCCTCCCTGGTGGTATAACAGGTTAGGATGCAGCACTGCAAACTGGTCGCTGCTTCAGTGACAGTTGGATCCCTGCCTGGGAGGTAATCAAGAGGGAGAGGGAGACCTCTCGTGACCAGCCCACTGCTCCCTCAGCAATGTACTTTGTCTATCTGCCTGTTGAGCTCCCCACTCTGTCTCTGGTGAAGCCTCTTACCTCCCCTGCACCACTGGCTTATACCCCAATTCTGTAAAGAAAAAAAAAAGTTCCTTCAAGCAAAATTCTTTATAATGTTAAAAACATTTACAAAAGACTATGGTGTCTTGGTGTTGGGCATGATATGGTAGCAACACTTGAAAAGACAGAACTCATACCTCTAAATCATTTACAGTGCTGTGAGTCAATATTACCTTAAGAATTTTTTTGCTTATTTCAAAAATGAGTAATGGAAAATGTATTTGATTATGCAAACTTTTGTAATTTAGATGATTTATCTCTTTATTCACAAAGCAACAATAAGGTAATATAGAAGTTTAGATTTTGATTCTGTTTCTGTTTTGATTTGGATGTTCTGGGCCCTAGACATCCCAAAGATCCATGTCACATTAAGAGCCCAGCTTTATGGACATTTTTTGAAGATATTTCTCTTCTTACATACTGGACATTTTCCAGTTTCCATGTATGGAATTTATAGTCAAAATGTAGGAATTCATTAAAGTGTCATTAATGTATAAATTAGGAGGATTTAAATCTCTGTAATATTTTACAATCAAAAAAAAAAGTTTTTTTTGCTTCTCTAAAGGCAGAAATAATTTTAAATCTTATTTAGGCAAATTTGTTGCTATAATGTCTTTAAAACAGCCAAGGAAGAGATGTCCATACAATTATTTTCAGTTTCACATTTTTATGGATTCGCTGCTTTAAGTTATAAAACATATATGTTTTTAAAGAAAAAATAAATATTCACCTTTAACTGAATAATATTTATAACTACCTTTGGAAAAAATCCAACCATATTAGAAGATACTATAACAGTTCAAAAACTATTATCATAAATATACCATTTTGCACATCATCCAGTCCTTTCCTCTTAAAAGTAAAGCATACCCAAAAGTAAGGTAGCCTATATGGAACAAAGTTTTTTATCTGTAAAATGACAATTTCTTAGGCTCCTACTACCTATTAAGTTAATTAGGTAACAACAGATAAGTGGGTGAACCATTACCAACCTAGAAAAAGCATATATTTCCAAATAAAAAAAGAAGAGATAATAAAAACATCTAAACCACAGGCAAATTCAAAAAATTCATATAAGTGAATTCATATAAGTAAGTAAACTCTTTGTAGTTCAAATATGTTCTATAAAACCATTGGCCATTTTCTGTATATTAATGATTATCTAATTTACTATGATAGTATCTTTCAATTTTTAATTTACTATAATAACTTCTTGGTGCCCCATTAAAATAATATAGTGTACCTCCTTGGTGGCTCAGGGATTTGTCTCAGCACTATCAAGCTATCATGGCCAGCTCCTGAGGCATAAGTTCTATCCCAGGCCAGTGAACAACCCCACATGCTGCAGCAGACCTCTACTATCTCACCTGCTGCTCCCCTCAGCAGTGTATTTCAGTAGATCTGCATGTTCTGCTTCCCACTCTGTCTCTGGTGACTCCTCTCACCCCTCCCACACCTCTGGCCTATCTGCCAATTCTTGTATGTATAAATAAATAAACTAAAGCTTACAAAAAAAAAAAAAAAAAGAGTACTGGTGTCAATGTCTGGGGAGACTTATGAAACCTGATCACAGTGCATAATGTTTTTGTTTACTACTCAGAATTCCTATAAGATTGCAAAATTTCTTGATTCACTGAGAAATAGGAAGAGGTTTAAATACATTTTACATAAGATTCTGCTATAGTAATAGACTTCTTTTTAGTCCATGTATCCCTTGAACATACCAATTGTTATCCAGAATTTTTGAATAATGGCAATAGACTATCTCCAAAGACTGGAATTTTAAATTGAAACCAATGATTAATATTTGTGAAAATTAAAGAGTTTCTTAGTGGAAGTAAATTACAGTGTAAAAGGCAACCAGAGGAAGTTCAATATGTTGGTAAAATATAATAATTTGTTATAATTGTTCACTGAAGAAACTCCTTATCTGTTAGTCATTAAAAAACACTAAGAGAGGATGTACTTACTTAATCAATAATATTTCAGAACCTAGCCCAGATTTCTTCATTCCCCTCTTTGAAACTCCTAACTAATCAAACCACTTCACTGTGTGCATCTTCTAAAGCAGCATGTCTACTATGTATATACCTTTGTGGGGAAGTAGATTTTATTCCACAGGTTAAGACCTGTGTATATCAAAATACATATCTGAATAGGAATTTCAAAAATTATGGTCCCTTTTGATGTCTTCTTTCCTAATTCTTTTGCCCTCCCCCCCCATCAATTACAAAATTGATTTTCACAGTACTAGGCAGTCTTGCCTATCTATTGAATTGTGGCAGAGGGTGATGATGTGGGACATTTTAGTAAAGTAAGCTTCATATTTGTTGGTTTATCAATTAATGAGAAATGTTCTTTTCATAACTAAATTTTACTGGTGGTGCATCCACATTTATAAAGGGTCACTTCATCTACTATTACTAAAAAAATAGTGTTGTCTTCCTCACGTCAGTGAGAATGGCACATCTTAAAACAACTAGCAACAACAAATGTTGGTGAGGATGTGCACTGCTGGCGGGAATGCAAACTAGTAGAAACACTATCAAAATAATAATAACAATAATAATAATAATAATAATAATAATAATAAATGCCTTTTGCAGCAACATGGATGGAGCTGGGGAAGATCATGTTTAGTGAAATAAACTAGAAAGAAAAGGAATAATATTGGATGGTTTCACCAATAGCAGGAGTATATAAAGGACCAGGGGAGAAAATAATAATAATGAACAGCTATATACAAGAGATATTTTATGGGGGTGGAATAGGGAATGGGATCAAAAATGGTGGGGGGAGGGAAGTGCACTGGTCTATGGTGATGGCACACAGGTGATTTGGTGATGGGAAACTCACAGGGATTACAACGGAGATGGGAAAAGGCATAAAACAATGTAAAAATAAACATTATATTATTTAAAAAAAATAGTGTTGTCTTTATCAGCCAAACCGTAGAAAAGAGAACAGCAACAAGGATAACAAAATAATCCTTGTTTTCAGCTGATAAGAGCAAACACTTCTGTTTAGACCAGTTACACCCAGAAATTCTTTAAGTCAATAGCCATTAGGAGATGGATGAGGAAACTTTTGAAGAAATCCACCAAATATTTAATTGACACTGTTTCTTGCTTTGCTCTGTTTTCAGCTTTGTGCTTCACACGTAACAAGGGATGCCAAATCAGATGATGTTAAAGGTGATGTGGCAATAAAACCCCTAAGTGATATCTTCCAATACTAAAGATAACATCCTCCTCTCTTAGACGACTTGTTTAAGAAGGGGTTACTAGACAATGTGCCTCACTGGATATACTAAACCTAAATGACATTTTTTTTTATCACAAAATTTAGCAAGCTGTATTCTTACTTTGCTCCAAAACAGAAATTTCTATTGCCAACTTTTTTTCTGGATGTTTGTAATTTAAGTTAAGTACAATATGAGCTCATACCTTTAGGAAAAAATGTTTCAAAAACCATGTTTATTAAATTATTGAAGTTCCCTACTATTTATAATATTTTATGTAGGGTAAATGTTTAAAACTATAAATTTGCCATTTAATGGGAAATGTTAATATTTTAATAAAAATATTAATGTTTCTAAATGTAGGAAATTGCTACTCTTATTATTTTTGTTGTTGTTGTTTAGCTGTACACCAATCACAGGGAACTTGAGATTTCAAAACAAAGTTGTTTCTCCACAGTAATTCTAGTTAGGTCTTTCTATATTTTGAGTTCATGTCAACAATCCTCTAGCTGGACATTAATGGATGTCATCTATGAAGCCTTGTGAGATCCTGAGTATCCTTTAAATGTCCCATGGGTTTCAGCCAAATGAATAATTGTCTAACAGCTTATGGTTCATTAGGGACCACAAATCAGTTGAGTGGGAGGTGTTTCATAGAAAACTATTCAAACCTAAGTTTTGCTAGATTCTTGATGAATAGAACAGCCTAGAATAAGGAACTTTTATCTAGCAGCTCTAAGGTAGTTAGGCTGGTGATCGCTAAGGCTTGTAAAACTAATTGGACAGAGAAGAAAAAGAGGTAGCAATATGTTCTGGACGTAGAAAGAGACATCCCTTGGTTCTTATTTTATTTTATTTTTTCTTTTTAAGATTTACTTATTTAGGCATACAGAACTGGGGTATAGGCTAGATGTGCAGGGGCAGTGAGAGGATTCACCAGAGATAGAGTGGGGAACAGAACTGGCACATCAATGAAGTACACTGCAGAGGGGAGCAGTGGGCAGGTCAGGAGAAGTGGGTCACCTCTGGGGTGGGAATTGAACTCATGCTGAAGTGGCTTTAGCTTCCTAGGGCTGTGCTTTAACCCGCTGCACCACCAGGGAGGGCCCTCTTAGTGCTTATTGATGAGTAGAAAGCTTCACTGGAAGAATGATCTATAAATGAAGTTCAGCAAATAATTAAACTTCAAGAAGTCTTCTCCCCAATAAAAATATATAGCAATTGGGCCCTCCCTGGTGGCGCAGCGGGTTAAAGCACAGCACTGAGAAGCTAAAGCCACTTCCTCATGAGTTCGATTCCCGCCTGCCCCGGGAGGAGACCACAGGGCGAGGCAGACCTCTCCTGACCGCCCGCTGCTCCCCTCAGCAGTGTACTTTGTCGATCTGCCTGTTCTGCTCCCCACTCTGTCTCTGGTGAAGCCTCTAGCTGCCCCTGAGCCTCTGGCCTGTACCCCAGTTCTGTATGCATAAATAAATAAATCTTTAAAAAAAAAAATATATATATATAGCAATCAACATTGTGATTTTTTGATTTGTTTTCTTTTAAAGAAAGACTATGTTAATTTAGAAGTCATTTGTTTGTATTACCAAAACATATATTTGATGTTTATTTTTATATACTTTTAAAGTTTATTTTGAGTAAAGTTATTTTCATTTAGGCTACTATTTAAAAGTTGAAAAAAACTCTACCTTACCACTAAATAAGTGATATTCTCTGTCTACTTCTTCAACATTTTTACCTTATGCACATATTCTGGGTATCATTTTATGTTTTTTATATATTTTTTGAATACCATTGAAAAATAAATATATATTCTGGATTTCAGTAATTTACAATAAGAAAAAATCAGACACTCATATTAAGCTCACATGGTATTAAAAAAAAAGCAAACTAAAAATTTCATCCAACTTTCACAAGGAAATTTAGGAGATGCAGAAAGTCTGAATAGTTTTTCAATACCACACAATTTTGATACTTGAGAAATGACAGGAAACTTGTTGCACTAATTAAATGGTAAACTAGCCTTTTAGAATGTTATATACATAGTATATTACTAATTAAAACATACTTTGAGTAGATTAATTGGGTAACTGTTAAACAAACCATCTAGTCTTGTTTTCTGCATATTATAGAATTCCATTAACCCAAAGAAATGTAATGTCCTACATTTCCTTGGAAAAACTTCCTAGGAAGAAAAAGAGAGCTTTGGGAAATATGCTAAAACACAGGTTACTTAATGAAAGAAGCTAATAATAATTTTAGAATTTAAAATGAAGGTGTCCCTGATGGCATGAGAAATGGGACAGAAAATTTCATGTGTGAAAGGAGAGGAGCAGAGCAATCATTACTTCTCAGAGGCTAATCTAGGCAACCATCCCCTAAGAAGTGGCTGCAAAGAAAATGCAAATAATCATAATTTTCCCCAAGGAAGATTGCAAACAGAAAGAGCATAGATATCATAGGTAGGGGCATTGACCAGAAGGAAAGATATATTCTATTCCTTCATTTCATTTTTCTTAAATGATTCATGATTCTTATCCAGTTGCCAACGTGTATGTCTTCAACTATAAACAAAAATATACATTCCATACTTACATAGTTAGAATTTTATTATCTTTATATAACTTTGGAACTGTTAAATAGTTGTGTTAGTAAATTGATTCAATTCTTAATTTGATTTTGTGATTTTAAGATCAACCTCAGTATTTTAGGTCCCTATTCAGAAGTCATAAAACCTTAATTTAGTTTTGATTTCTCTACTTTCCATCTAATATTTTATACATTAATATACTCATTAATAAAATATTATATACATTAATATGGAATTCTACTGAATGAAAGCTCAATGTGCACTTAGGAATGCTGTTTCTCCTATCAAGTGTTACCGCTCAAATTTGGGGGAATAAAAGTGTCTTATTGAATTACAAAGTAGAATTTTGAGTTATTGTTAAGTGTAACCATTCACCTTGCCATCTTTGGCATCAGAATACATAGATCTCAGAGTTTCTCCAAGAATTCACACATCTAAAGAGAAAAAAGCAAACTACACAGAACAGTTATTCCACTGTGAAAAATAGCAAAATTCTACACCTACAAACAAATTGCAAATTTTCACATATTTGCTCCAGGCAAACATTTGCAATTTTCACAGCAAATAAGGCTTTTGGCACCAATATATATATATATATATATATATATATTGTCTTCTCCCTCTTTGGGAAAAAAAAATAAAATGACTCCCTATTTTCAGAAAACCAAAAAAAAAAAAAAAAACCAAAAAACACATGAGTCTAAATTACTGATAATATCATGCTTATTCGAGGTATTTTAATTTTGATATCTACCCACATAAATATTATTTCAACATGACTGTACTTATTTAAGTATTCATGATTTATACAAGGACATTGAAAACTAAATTGAGTTGTTTTTGTGACCCAGGATATTTAGCGTCATTCTAATCAGAAATATTGTTCTTAAAATGTTGTTTAGTACTTTCAGGAAGTAAGGCTTTTTTTTTTTTTTTTTTTCAGTAAGCAAATAAGAAGGGAAGTTGGATTTACCTGAATTATTTTTTTCCTTTTAATACTATGTCACAGGAATTTAGGCAATGGTCAATGGGTTTCCCAGTCAGCTATGAAGTACAGAAAAAATATTTTTATCCTAATATTTATACAAGCATTTGTTTATATTAAAAAGCAAACAATATCTACAGACAGTGCAAAGCTATCTCATACTAATTGCCTTTGATTTGCCTTCTAGTAGAGTGTAAGAAATGGGAGTGACAATTGGATTATAATAAGAAGATGAGACCTCTGTATAACCCTCCCAACCTAGGGGAGGATATTTTCTTGGAAAATCATCATCCCCAGTCTTGCATCTATAGTTAAAAAAATAATAATAATAAAGTTAAGTGATTGTGCATGGTCTTTATGATATAGGGAGGAAACATGTTTTTTAATCAGTATGGGTTTTCATACTTATGAAGTCTAATCAGTGTGTATATATACCTCATTATTTCTAACCCAGTCTTCTGGATTACTTGAGCACTTAGTTTATTTCTACATGTTGACTTATGTAAACAGTGCTGCAGTGGACATAGTGGCACAAGTACCACTCCAAATTGTTGATTTTGCATTCTTTGGGTAGTTGTCTAGAAGTATAACTGCTAGATTCTATGGTGGATTTATTTGCAATATTTTGCGTAAGCCCCATACTACATCCTACCAAAAGTGCAGGAAGATTCCTTTTTCTCCGAAGCCTCACCTGTACTTATTGTTACTTTTTTTTTTTTTTTGGATGTGTGCTGTTCGCACAGGTCTCATTGTAATATTGAGTTGCATTTCAGATGAACTTCTGTCATTTATACAAAATGGTGGAAATTGAGAGGATAATATAAGAGAAATAAGTTGGGAGGAACATAAATACCTGTGGTATCATTTATTGTAAAATATAGAAAAACAAAGCAAATGATCTAACAAAACAAAACTAACAATAAAACCCAGGAATATGACTGTTTGATGCTACAAGTTGGGATAATGGAAGGGGGACAAACTGAGAAAGGGGAGCATGGACTATAATGGAGGACTTAGTTGCTGTGGTGGTAATGAGTGTGGGGTGTGCCATGCTTCTGAAAGCTATGACCCTGTGTCTCTGATTCACAGTGTTGTAAACCATTGTAACATACACATGCATATATATATATACACTTTTAAAGATATGAAACATGAATGCATATGTGTGTGTGCATATACACACACAAACCCATATATATATATGTATATATATACATCTATTTAATGTTATGCAAGCTTACTTAAAAACCACTTTGTTTTATCTAGTAATGTAGGGGAGAGGGGTTGAATATTTGCATGCACAATCATGGATGTGTTAAATAAGGTAAAGACTTTTCCATGCCACAATTGTCTATTTTCTGTACAGGACTATTCAGGATCTGTAAGTTGTTTTGAGAAAACACATCTAAAAGTACAAAATAGTTCAGGCCCTTCCTGTCTTCAAAACATAGCTTTATTTTGACAGCAGAAGAGAAGTCCAATCATTTTAGCAGGGTTTCTATAGGCAATTTTATCCCTGTCTAAATTACCAAGTTATTCATCCATATCTTCCTTCCATTGATCCTCCATTCTATCAATACCTGAACATAATGATACATTCAATCCCACTTGGAGGTCTTTGCATATACTTGTCTGGCAATTTCCCTCCCCATATACCAGAGACATTGTGCTGAAGAGTTCTTCATCACTCAAGGCTTAACAACTATACTATTTCTTTGGTACAACTTTCATAATCTCCTGTTTGGGCTCAAATTTTTATTTTCTATACCTCCAGACCCCATGATATCACTTTCCCATTAATTCATAATCCCCTATTTGTTAAATCTTTATTGAGCAGCTAACATTGTCAAGATCTGATACAGGTAAATACAAAGGTTACTAGACATAATTTCACCTTTTAATAAATTACAATTAATATTTAATATACATAAACTACATATGTGTCTCAACAACAACAAAATACAACTGATTTTAAAAAAATGAATAGAGGGATCAGAAGGAGTGAGGAATGTGGGGACTGTGGTGATGATGGGTGGGGGATGGGAAGTAAACAAATGAATAATAATGTAAATAAAATAAAATATATATTTTAACATAGAATATAATAGTTTATTTTTACATCATTTTTTACATTTTTTTTTTTATCTCAATTGTAATCCCCATGGGTTTCCCATCACCAGGTCACCCATGTGCCATCACCATAGTCCAGTGCACTTCCCTCCCCCCACTGTTTTTGATCCCATTCCCCACTTCATAAAATGTCTCTGGTATATGGCTGTTCATTATTATTATTATTTTCTCACCTGGTCTATTATACTCCTGCTATGAGAGAAACCATCCCGTATTTTTCTTTTTCTTTCTGGCTTATCTCACTAAGCATGATCTTTTCCAGCTCTATCCATGTTGCTGCAAAAGACATGTGTTTCTTTTATTTGGTTGCTAAGTAATATTCCACTGTATATATGTACCACATCTTTTTAATCCATTCATCTACTTTTGGGAATTTGGGCTGCTTCCATGTCTTTCCGATTATAAATAAAGCAGCAATAAATATGGGGGTGCAGGTATCCTTTTGAATCAGTGTTTTTGTGTCTTTTGGGTAGATACCTAGGAGTGGGATTGCTGGGTCATATGGAAGCTCCATGGTAAGCAGTTTGAGGAACCTCCAAATAGTTTTCCATAGTGGTTGTACTAATTTGTATTCCCACCAGCAGTGCAGGAGAGTTCCTTTTTCTCCACATCCTCACCAACATTTGTTGTTGCTAGTTGTGTTAAGGTGTGCCATTCTCACTGGGGTGAGGTGGTATCTCACTGTAGTTTTAATTTGTATCTCCCTTATTATGAGTGATGTTGAACATTTTTTCATATGCTTGTTGGCCATCTGAATTTTCTCTTTGGATAAGTGTCTTTTTAGCTCTCCTGCCCATTTTTGATGGGGTTGTTTGCTTTATTTTTGTTGAGTTTCATCACTTCTCCATGTATCTTCATGATCAATCCTTTATCACTAGTTTTGTGTGAGAATTTTTTTTCTCACTCAGTGGGCTGTCTGTTTGTCTTCTGTACTGTTTCTTTTTCTGTACAGAAGCTCTTTAACTTGATGTAGCCCCATCTATTTATCCTTGCCTTCACTATCATTGCATTGCTCTATCTTTCCTTCACTATCATTGCATTGCTCTATCTTTAAAGATACAGCTGAAGTGTTTGTCGTGTAGTGTTTGGCCCATCTTTGCTTCCAGGTATTTTATGGTTTCCATTCTCATGTCTAGGTATTTAATCCACTTCGAGTTGACTTTTGTGTAGGGTATGAGGGAGTGATCAAGTTTCATTATTTTGCATGTAGCTTCCCAGTTTTCCCAGCACCATTTGCTGAACAAACTCTCTGTTCCATTGTATCTTCTTTGCTCCTTTGCCAAAAAGTAGCTGTCCATAAACCTGTGGGTTTATATTTGGGCTTTCTATTTGAATCCACTGGTCTGTATGTCTATTCTTGTTCCAGTACCATGCAGTTTTTATTATTATGGCTTTGTAGTATAGCTTGAAGTTTGGGATTGTAATGCTTCCATTCTGTTTTTTCTTAGTCATAAGAGTTTTGGCTATTTAAGGTCTTTTGTTGTCCCATATGAATCTCATCTATCTATCTATCTATCTATCTATCTATCTATCTATCTATCTATCTATCTATCTATCTAACTATCTATCTATCTATATTATTTCTTTGAAGAATGTCATTGAGATTTTTATTGGGATGGCATTAAATCTGTATATTGCTTTTGGCATGATGGCCATTTTGATGATGTTAATTCTCCCAATCCATGAGCAGGAGATGTCTTTCCATTTCATGGTGCCTTCCTGTATTTCTTTTAACAGTATTTTGTAATTTTCTTTGTAAAGGTCTTTTACTTCTTTTGTTAGGTTGACTCCCAGGTATTTGATTCTTTTTGTTGTAATTGAAAAGGGAATTTCTTTCTTTCTTTCTTTTTTAAATTTCTGCTTCTTTTGATTGGTTGTTTGTGTATAGGAAGGCCTCTGACTTTTGTGTGTTGATTTTATATCCTGCTACCTTACTAACCTGGTTGATGGTTTTGATTAGTTTCCCTGTGGAGTTTTTAGGTTTTTCCATGTAAATTCACATATCGTCCACAAATAAGGATAGTTTTACTTTGTCTTTCCTTATTTGGGTTCCTTGCATGTCTTTTTCAAATAAAATATTTTTTAAAAATAAGTAGAGGGTTGAAATAGTCATTTCTATCCCTTCCTAGTGTTGCAATGGGTTAGGACACAGCACTGCAAGCTAGTTGCAGCTGCTTCTCTGTGAGTTCAATCCCCCACCCCGAAGGTGACCCACACGCACAGTAAACTTCTCTGGTCTTGCCCTCTGCTCCCCTCAGCAGTGTACTCAGTCAATCTGCCTATTCTGCTCCCCACTTTGTCTCTGCTGAATCATCTTACCACCCCACACTACTAGCCCACACCCCAGTTCTGTATGCATAAATAAATCTAAAAAAAAAAGTCACAAAATTGAATAAATGCTCTCCTTTAAAAAAATTACATTTCACCAAAGAAGTCATGGAACTACGTATTCTACATTACTTATCATAAGGGAGTTGCAAACCAAAACCACAATGAGATTTCACCTCACCCTGGTTAGAATGATCATCACAAACTCAAAAAATTGTAAGTGCTAATGAGTATGTGAAGAAACTAAGATGCACTGTTGATAAGAATGTAAATTGGTATAGTCACTATGGATAACAATGTGGAGTTTTCTCAAAATAAATTAAAAACAATTTTATGAGTCTTTAGTTCCACTTCTGGGGTACTTACTCCAACAACATGAAACATTTAATTTGAAAGATACATGTGCCCCTAATGTTCATTGCAGCAGTATTCCAAGGCATGAAAACAACCCAGGAGGTCCAACAATGGATGAATGGATTAGGTAAACATGTTATCTATCCACAGTGGATTACTACTCAATCATTAAAAGAAAAAAAAAAAGTGACAACAAGATGGGCCTTAAATGGACTCTGGTAACTGAAATAGAAAAACCAATGATTTCACATGATTTCACTTATTTGTGTCATGTAAACAGAAGAAAAAAATCAATCAAACAAATGATACAGAAACAAGTCTTTAGACATTGATAAGAGAACTGTTGCTACCAAGAAGAAGCAGGTGGGAGGGAATGGCAGAGGGGCCAGTTGGTTAGTGGTAGAGGGTGACTTCACAAATGGCAGTAGCCCTGTGGTACTAGCTACAGTAGCTGAGATGAGAAACTATACACTTTGAATCTATATGGCATCGTATACTAAGTTACTCAGTGAGAGGAAAAAAAAAAATTAGCAGGAAACATTGAGTCAATCTAATAACATGGAAAATAGAGATCATCCTTTTATCTGTTACTGGTGCTTTAAGATGACAAATATTTGGAGTATTATTTTTTTTTTTGTAAAAATTTACAATGTTTACCAGTTTTGGAAATATATGTAAGTAATTGAATTAATGAAAAATTTTATTTATGGAAAAAGTGGGAAAACAAAAGACATGGAATACAGGAATTTATTACATAAATGTAGCTCTTAACGCTTCAATTATATGCCTCACAACTGAAAGTATAGTAAATTTACAGAGGGGAATGCCCTGCTGGTATGTTTGGGGAAATTCGCCTTTACATCACTGGTGCTGTATTAACAGCACCTACAGGAGCTCCCTACCATGTATTTAAGCTAACATTGAAGACTAGAGAAAAAAAATTGACCAAATAATCATAAGATTTTCTCTACACTGATAATTTAGTGCATATTTTAAATGTACCAAATAACACTGAAATATTCTTTCTAACTCCATTTTCTATATATTTTTAACCATAGGTGGACTATAGAAATAGTGTTGGATCAAAACTTTCAAATGGCAACACCACCAGTTAATCTAGCAACAAAAACAAGAATCAAAATGGAATACTAGGAAATGGTGCCTAATTATAAGGTTAACTATATAACTAATTTATTTTAAGAGAAAAAAATGGCATATATGTTTATATCTACTTTATGATTATCACAGTTATTATTATTAGCTATTAATATTATTTGTCATAGGCTGAATCCTTGCTATTTACCAGATACCAAGTGCCATATATTTCTTTACTTTGTAATAGTTCAGGACTTTAAGGGCCCTCCCTGGTGGCACAATGGGTTAAAGCGCAGCACTAGGAATCTAGCTGCAACTGCTTCAGCATGAGTTCAATTCCCAGTCAGGGAGGTGACTCAAATGGTGTGGCAGACCTCTCCCGCCTCGCCTGCTGCTCCCCTCAGCACTCTCCACTCTGTCTCTAGCACATCCTCTCACTGCCCCTGCACCTCTGACCTGTACCCCAGTTCTGTATACATAAATAATAAACAAATATTTTTAATAATAATTCAGTATTTAATTTCTCATCTGAATTGTTATGACTATTTAACTCAAGGAATTTCCTCTTTTCTAGATTAAAGCCAATGCAATATATCTTTTATGAACTATTTACTCTAGAATGCTTCTATGCATTAACTTGTTCTCTATGGGAGCTTGAGAAGAAATTGGTAATTTTGGATATTATATATAGATTTGAAATAAGAAAACCAATGTTCTAGGGATTAAGCCAATTATATCCCACATTCTTTTACTGGAAAGAGTTGGAGTTAGGATATGAACCAAGGTGATCAATATGAAGACCACTCTTTTTGTCAAGATTGTACCATACTTAACTTTCTCTGGCCAATCTCTGTTCATTGTTACATACACCAACAGATTCAGGGATCTAGTTACTACTGTAGTTTCAGTAGAAATTGCTTTTACTAACTTCATGCTCTGCAGTGGATAAAGGGCAATCTCAAAAGGGCTTCATGATTTAGTATTTCTCTTCCTTTCCACCCTTGTTTTTAACAAGTCTGTCTCTCATTTGTTTTCACAAAATAATAACTGTCTATAGGTTAAGTCAGTTCTGTGTCTCTGTTCATTCTGTGGTTCTGTTCGTGCTGCAGTTTCTCCCTGGAAAGCCCTTCTCATCTTGACTCTAATTGTTGGTCAGCAATTCAACACAGATACCAAGATAAAGACACTTTTAAATCTAAATGAAGAGCCACCTTACCCTCAAATGCACTGTGCACACAACTTGTTAGCACTTATTTTATTTAGACGAATGATCCCTCTCTTCTATTAGTTATATGTATTAGGAAAAATCACCACTCATTTATTACCTCCAGGTCTACCACACTGATTGATCTGACTCCACAGTGGAGGTCTCCCTCTCTGGGCTTCAGGTGCTGATCACAAGACAGATTATTTTCTGTGATTCTGACCAACCAAGTACAAGTCAGAGGTTTCCAGAACTCCTTATTTAGCTTTCTAAAATAACTCATGGAATTAAAGACATGAATTTACTCATTTGATCAACAATTCATTAGAAGCATCTGAATTAGCAGCCAAATGGAAATGATATAGGGAAAATTAGCAGAGCTTCCTTACCCCCACTACACACATCATTCTCCTTAGATAACTGCAGAGAACTTCACCTACCAAGAAGCTCTCTGAAACCTCACGTTTTCATTGTTATGGAGACTTCATTTCTTAATTATGATTGATTAGCTCATTGGTTGATGAGAGACAGAACTTAACCTCAAACTCCTCTCCCCTCATGCAGGTTTTGGGTAGAGATCAGAAGTTCCAAACTTCTAATCACATACTGGGGTAAGTGCCTTACAAAAGTTACTTTATTAATATAACAATAGGAGTCTTTAACACTATATTTGAATTCTGATGGTTTTTCAATGGAATAGGACAGAAGGTTATATTTGAGGAGATTGTGAATTTGGAAAACAAATCCAGAAATTATTTTCTGGCAGGCAGAATGAATTAAGGTAAATTTGATATTCCTTTCTCACTAAAATATATTTGATATTAGTATGAGCTGAAAATAGTCTAATGACTTAAAATCCCCAAAAGAATGTTATAAAATAACAGTAATAGTAATAATAATAATACACATACACATGCAAAAAAAAGTCCTTACCAATATTATCAGTAGAAATTGAAGAGAAATAACTGACAAAGATTCTACTTACAAAATAGACTGATAAAATTCTCTCTGAGTGTTGTGATGAGAATTAACCAGAAGAGGATGAGAAGAGGCTTAAAGTTTGATGAGTAAAGAGACTGAAAATTCTCAGTCTCAGAGGAAAGGTCAGGAGTAAAGGTAACCTTTTTTTAGAAAAGCTATTATTGAATTTAGAGCAAGAATTTGTAGGAGCTTTACAGTTAAACAGAAATATTTAAAAGTCCTTAATTGGATGGGTGGTATTTCACAAATACACCTATGATTCGGTGCACATGTCCATAAGTACAAACAGTTCCCCCTCCTCTATTGAAGGGTGAGTATGTACTTCCAATGAATTTTTCTTATTTGGTGAGAAATAACCTCACAGTGTTAGTATCAAAAAAGTTCTGATTTCTACTCTATGCCGACTACTATGTCTAAATCATGGACTGCTGAAAATATGTGACTTGAATGGAATGTGCATGTCTTTATTGAACAGAAGGATGGCAACATTTAGTGTAAGTAAAATGTTATAATTACAAGGCTAAGTTTAAAAAAAAATAAAATGCAGTGTTTAAAATAAACACCTAAAAATTCACACTCAAATACCCAAATTCAGAATATGTTTTGAATAATAATAATCTATTATAGTTGTTTGCCTCTTTTAGTCCCAATTTTTATATCCAACTTTTGAAGGATAGAATTTTAATACATATAAAAGGGGTACTTGGCCCTTCCTGGTGGCGCGTGGTTTAAAGCACTTCTGCATGAGTTCGATTCCCACCTGCCCTGGAGGAGACCACATGGCGTGGCAGCTCTCTCCTGACCCACCTGCTGCTCCCCTCAGCAGTGTACTTCGTGGATCTGCTTGTTCTGCTGCCCACTCTGTCTCTGATGAAGCCTCTCGCTGCCCCTGCACCTCTGCTGGCCTGTACCCCAGTTCTGTATGCATAAATAAATCTTAAAAAAAAAAGGAGGATCTTTAAGTTTTACTTGAACAAAATCCCTATGTATCATGGGGAGATCAACTATCCACATAATATCTTGGTGACATTCTTACTTGTATCTCCCCAGGTGGTAACTGAAAAATCAGTGGAACGTTTTGTTTTAATTATCTTTCTCCAGACACTGATTATAGTACTACTTCGTCAGCTCTAGGGTAAGTGTTTACTGAGCATTTCCTATGGGTAAAGCACTCAGGTAGGTGTTGATAGTCATATAAAACAACTCTTCTGTCCCAAGTGTCCCAGAAGTCACTCTTTTCTCAAATAATTCACTCCACACTTGTCTGTTACATTCCATATCACATCTATGTCTTGCCTTTTTATCTTTATCTGTTATGAATCCACTTTAATAATATTGTTTAATTATTTTTAAATACTAATGAAGATGCTATATGATACTGCACTGAGTTACAAAATGCATTTATGATGACTTAAAAATTTTACAATGATCTAATTCTCCTGGGATGAAGTGAGACCATGCTAGTTATATGCAATAGGCAAGTGTTCAAAATACTTTGAAAATGGCAATAGTCTTCTAAGATTTAATTATTTGTGCATACAGAACTGGGTACAGGTCAGAGGTGCAGTGAGAGGCTTCACCAGAGACAGAGTGGGGAGCAAGACAGGCAGATCCACGAAGTACACTGCTGAGGGGAGCGGAGCAGCGGGAGAGACAGGAGATGTCTGCTGCCGTAGGTTTCACCTCCCAGGCAGGGATTGAACTCATACTGAAGCTGCTGCGGCTAGATTGCAGTGTTGCATTCTAACCCGTTGTGCTAACAGGGAGGGCCCCTAACAGCGTCTTCTGATGAAAGTTAGTACCAATGCTTCATAGACTTTTTTTTTTTAATATTTATTTATTCATACAGAACTGGGGTACAGGCCAGAGATGCGGAGGGTGAGAGGATTTACCAGAGACAGCGTGGGAGCAGAACAGGCAGATTGACGAAGTACACTGCTGAGGGGAGCAGCGAGCGGGTCAGGAGAGGTCTGCCTCGCCATGTGGATCTCCTCCGGGGCAGGCAGGAATCGAACTTATGCGGAAGTGGTTTCAGCTTCTTAGTGCAGTGCTTTAAACCCGCTCCGCCACCAGGGAGGGCCCGCTTCATAGACTTTTTAAATTAATTGAAATGATAAGCTAGTATTTCTTAAAATTTTGCATAGTCTTAAAATTTGTCTTCCTTAAGTATTTTCTCACTAAGGTTTTTGAAAAGAACTGTATATCAAAAATTTTGAAGTATTTGAAACATGTGGCATTCAAGATGCCTCTTCTGTAAAAAAGGACAGAAACCTGTGAATTAGAAATCAGATAAGTTAGTAATTTAGTGACCATTCTTTTAAACATTCCAGGAAAGATGTTTTTGTCAACTCATTCTTCCACCTTTATTCTTTTGAGAGAGACATATGAATGACTAAAATATAAAAGGGAGATACAATTTTTTGTGACAAAAACAGGAAGGATGAAAATCTCTTGTTTTTAAATTGAATGGAATTTAAATAAATAATAATCAAAAGGAAATGGTGAGTTGAGAAAGAACCTGGGGTCCATCCAGATATTTCATTCAATGGTTGTATAGTCTTTGTTGAAAATATTACAAATCAGTCTCCTTTGATTGTATATTCATTATGGTGAAAATTTGTGTTCATATGTACCTCATAGTGTGGTTGTAAGATTTAAATAATAAGGCAAGTATTCATGATTCCAAATTCATGATAAGCATTCCACATATTTTGTTTAGTAGTGGTCCCATCTTCCTCACCATCCTTACACAAAAGGGAATTGGGGTCAGATTTCTGACCCTTTCCTACCACCAGTGTTTCCCAGAAGGAGCTATGTGGCCAGGATCTGAGTAAAGAAAATGTTGAGAGTATTCTGTTCATAGTGTCTTTGATTGAAAAGGACAGGATGTGGTCTCAATGAACATTTTAAAAACCCAGTATGGCAAAATTTCTTCCTTCTTTAGCAGCCAGAACAAACACAAAGTTTCTAACTGGGCATCAAAGAATAAAATACTACCAGCTCTATAAAAAGATGAATTGTGAATTATGCCAAAGCAAGGGGACATTCCTGAATACTTAAAAGGAACTGATTCAATAAAGCAGATGTATTGTAAAAACTAAAAAAAGCAATATAAAAAAATCACACAAAATCTTAAAAAATCAACAAAATATTGGGAGCTTTCAGATTTATTATCTCATAAAGAATATTTTATATATTTACATGAAGTTAGGAAGTATGAGATAGGAAAAATCTCAATAAAAATCATTGCATGGGAAATAAATTATAATTGCTTAATTGAAAGTAAGGCATTTCAAAAACAACAAATAAGATGATAAGAGAATGATATATAGATGTCAAATACAAGGACTTCAATGAGGACTCAGAGAAAAGTAAGATTCAGAAAGATAGAGGAAATAAACTCTAAATTGAAAACCCAAATAAATTCAATAACTAAATATTTTTCAATAACAAACTTTATTTGGATGATATGTAAAAATTCAAATTTACATATTGATACACACCAATAGACATTTTAAAAAGGAATTTTAGGAGGCTATAATCTAAATACATATTGATGAAAATGCTTTATCTTAATGATAACACCATTGTATACATAGCCAGAATGATAAACAAACCATAAGACATTGGTTAAATTTTCATAAATGAACTGAATATTGTGAATGATAACAGATCAAAACAAGTTTTATTATTAAATTTTGAAAGTATTTAAGTAAAGAAGGAAGTGTAGAAATCATGGAATTACCTTGTTAGCTCGATCATATTTCATTATTCTTTCATTCAATAATTATATATTGAATACTTATATACAGCAGATGCCCTGTATTAAAATGATAATTTATTTCAATTAAATGTTACTATAGTTCCAAAAACTTCACATTGAAATTGCTTTAAAAAAAAAAAGGAAAATTATAGGAAATGAAAGGGAGGTCCTATAAGCAGACACTGTATCTGCCAGCCAGGGAGATTACCCACATGGCACAGCAAATCACTCCTGCCACATCTGCCTCTCTCCTCAGGAGTGTATTTCAGCGGATCTGCCTTTTTGCTCTCCACTCTGTCTCTGATGAATTCTCTCAGCTCCCACACCTCTAGCCTACATCCCAGCTTTTGTATGCATAAAATAAATAAAATCAATCTTTAAAGAAATTGAAGGGAGAAGAAATAAGAAAAACAAAGAAATTTAAGAACTTATCTAAGGTTTCCTACCCCCAAGCAGGCCAGTTCATCTCTCTGCGGAGTTGGAGCACACTTGTTTCCAAGAACAAGTCTTCCTCCTATAAGTGATGCAATTCAATAGTTTTCTTTTTCCTTCTGACTTATTTCATTGACATGATCCCTTCTAGCTCCATCCGTGTTGCTGTGAATGGCATGCAATTATCTTTTTGAATGCTGAGTAGTATTCCTTTGTGTATATATATATATACATGCTACTTCTTTTTAATCCAATCATCTGATTTTTGGTATACAAGAAAACCAAATAAGACATAGGGGAAATCTCTCACAACAAAACAAAACAAACAGATATCCTACAGGGGATAAACCAGACTGTGGTGATGATGGGCAAGTAAAGTGGAAGAGGAGGAAAGTAAACATTGTTTTAAACTCAACAATAATGTAAATAGATAATTAAGGGGAAAAAAAAGAGAAAAAGGAACAAGGCCTTTCCATCTTTATTCAGCCATCTCTCAAAGTATGGGGTTCCAGGAATCACAATAATGATATAATTTGTAACCTGGAAAACCTTGTCAAATGCTCTGCCTCCACTCTGTGTATTATTTCACACTAGAACCATTCTGAAAATGGTTTATGCTTCAGTCCTTACTGCTTCCATTCAGACAAGGCTGCTATCGTGTTTGTATGTGTTTCTTTGGGCAAGCCATTTCCCTTCTCTGGGCTCCAATTCTCCCCAAGCAATAGTTGGAACTGGTCAAAGTGTCCTTTGTGTTTATAATTTGTAGGTGGTTCATGGATTATAGCAGTGATTACCAACTTTGACTAAATTTGTAATACTGTGACCAGCTTTTGTTTTGTTTTGTTTAAAATTCTAATGCCTGTTTCTCATTGCCAGATTCTAATCTAAATGGTCTTGAGTAAGGCATGGCCATTGGGATTTAAAAACTGATTAGGTAGAGAACCATGAAACTAAATTAATTTATTGAATACCAGAAAAGCATATCCATGTAAAAACACTGTATAGTGAGAGGAAGTTGGTTTACAGTAGCAAAAACCTGGTTCATTTGCTTTGGGGGGCAACATCTTCCAAGAAAATAAAATGCCTGGAATAGTAAGATCTTTTGTAAAATATATTCATTAGAAAAGGCTCTTGTATGCCAAGGAAGGCAACTGTCTTGATAGAATTCCCTCTAGTCATGAAAACCAAAGGACCAAGCTTCTTTTTTTTTTTTCTTTTTTTTTTTCTTTTTTAATATTTATTTAGTTGTACATACAGATCTGGGGTACAGGTCAGAGACTCAGGGGCGGTGAGAGGCTTCACCACAGAGTGGGGAGCAGAACAGGTAGATCGACGAAGTACACTGCTGCGGGGAGCAGCGGTCGGGTCAGGAGAGGTCTGCCATGCCATGTGGTCTCCTCCGGGGCAGGCAGGAATCGAACTCATGCGGAAGTGGCTTTTAGCTTCTCAGTGCAGTGCTTTAACCCACTGCACCACCAGGGAGGGCCGCAAGCTTCTTTTTAATAAAGCAGAAAACAAAAACAAAAACAAAAAAACACTATACCGGAAGGCAGAACACTGTGTTGAAATTGAGGGGGAGCAGGAAGAATAGGTGAGACTTAGGAAAGACTGAAAAAGTCTGGCTGGGCAGGACAAAATTCCTGGATTGGAATTCTGTCTATGAGATTAACCACCTGTTTTTTCATTGTGCCAGTCTCTACTAAAAGACTGTTTTATCGGAGGGAGAGAGAGAGACTATATTATCAGAGAGACACTGTCTTGATCATGCTGTATAAAATAACTTACCTTACACATTCTTGGTACACTTTTAACTTGTTGCTAATTTACTCTTCTTCATAAGATTAATTGACTCATTATATAAGCAATGGTTTATGTGTATACAAGGATACAGCTCCACTGTAGAAGTTTCTGATATAATATGTTGTCAGTAGTTATTGACAGTTAGCAAAACTAGAGTTCTTATAAAAAATACATTTCAAAACTACTGTAAGAATTCACCTATTGTCATTGAAAGACCAATTCATTGTCTTTATAGACAATCTTGACAATATTTAACTTAAATATCAATTTTAAAAGATGTTTAAATTCTTTCATTATCAGCAATGCACTCAAAGAACATTTCCTTTCAACAGCTCAGCATTTTCTCCTAATAACCTTCCTTGCATCTGCTATTCAACGCCCACTCAAACCACCAGTTGATTTAGCTACATTTATGAGAAGTTTTATAGCCACACTTATAGATTATAGCCATAAGAATGTTAAAACATGAACAAAGTGGATGAAATAATTTTGTATTGATCAAATAAGTATTGAAAATGATCTGTTAATCATATAAGATAAATTTTGAGGGAAAGAGAATATTGTTGCTGTGATTTAAAATAAGCTCTGCTTATTTATATTGGCTATTAGTCACTACCATTATCTCAAAGCCACTCACTCAAAGTCCTTAGTAACTAAAAGATATTATCAACTATCAGAGTACATTAAGTTATGGTCTCCATGTTACAATATAAGTATGCATTTTATCCAGACCTCATAGGATAATATTCAAAGTAAAGCCTGACATTTTTCTTGCTTCTCATGTAAAATACTGACCTGAGAGAACCAAGTCTGCAATTTGTTAAAGAAAAATAAGGATTCACAGTTTACACTTCATTTTAGTAAAAAAAAAAAAAAGACCAATTTGAGAGGGTAATATATCTAAAAATAATTACGTAAACTATGCTTTCAACTGATGTGGAGGGAGTCATTTGTAAGGAAATAATTTAAGTTAATTTGACAAAGAATGGGCTCACTGTTAGGAAAAAAAAAACTTACAGAATATGTTCAGTGTGAAATATCTACTCATAGTTTACATTTAAAAATATTAAAATTGGTAAGTTTGATTAGGGGTAAAAGTACGTTTGTTTTTACAATTTAAGGGAAAAAAATCCTGACTATAGAACTAGTGTCAAAAGTTCTATTTACCTTCATTTTCTCATCCATCTATGTCGCTCTCCTAAAATTATGGTATCATAATAATATTAATAATATAATTAGTATTAGAATAAATTTGTGTGGTGGCTTCAAATCATGTCCACATCTTTTTCTCCCTCCTCCCATTGAGAAGTAATTTCTAGGCCTCCATCACTTTAATGACTTACTTGTCTCAAACAGATACAAGAGGGAGATTCTATATGACTTCCAACTCTAATTCTTAAAGTGTTAGCATTATCCATCTTGAAATGTTTCACGTGGTTAAAGGCAGCCTGCAAATAACACTCTTTGACAGTTATGCTAAAGAGATCATGTGTAATTGCCCCAGACAATAGCTTAGCTGAGTTTGTAGTCAAAAGTCAGCATCAGTGACCAACCATATGAGTAGATATCTTAGATGTTCAACCTAGTTGTCTTCAAATGACTGTTCTCCCTAGAGAAATCTGAGTACAATTGCAAAGGAACCCAAGCAAGAAACAATGACTATTACAAAAATAAAAATAATATATCTACTGTAGAAAACCACTCAAAATATAGTTTTTTTTTTTAAAGATTTATTTATTTGTACATACAGAACTGGGGTACAGGCCAGAGACTCAGGGGCAGTGAGAGACTTCACCAGAGACAGAGTGGGGAGCAGAACAGGCAGATCGAGGAAGTACACTGCTGAGGGGAGCAGCGGGCGGGTCAGGAGAGGTCTGCCACGCCATGTGGTCACCTCCGGGGCAGGCGGGAATCGAACTCATGCGGAAGTGGCTTTAGCTTCTCAGTGCTGTGCTTTAACCCACTGCGCCACCAGGGAGGGCCAAAATATAGTTTTTATATACCTTAGTAGGGATATGAACTTTAGGAAATTTATTTAAATATTCAGTGCCTTAGCATCCTCCTGTGTAAAGTGCCTATAAGAACACCCCCTTATAGTGTTGTTGAAAGCATTATGTGAAGTAATAATATAAGTTAAATATTTAGAACAAAGCATAATTTACCCTAAACAATACTGAAGTTTTAGTCATCATCATTATAATGATCCAGTACATAGATGGTATTCTAGGTGAGAAAAGCCTTACATAGTAAAAATAACACTCAGCATAACTTTTATTGTTGACCTAATAAATATTTAAAATGCTAATATTCCCTTTATTTATTCATACATTAAAATATTGAGTGCCTGTTCTTTGAGAAACATGACTAACAACTGCAGGTATTGAAAATGACAAACATGTTTCCAGCACTCATAGAGATTGCCATTTAATGGAGAAAATATATAATTACTATACAATTTTAGTACAATGAGGTGCATTTAATGTGAGGTAGAGAGGATAAAATGAAAGCAACAAAGTTGGAAAATAAAAGCCTAGAGAAATCAGGAACTCTAAATCAGTACCTCAGTGATAATTTCCTGTGACTTAACTAGTTAAATAGTGGATTTAGGAGCTGGTTAGGAAGGAGACAAGTGTTCCCATTGGAGAAACAGCTTGTACCAAAATTGTGAGCTAAGAGGGAGCACAGTATGTAAATCTTTTTTTTTTTTTTAATAATTTGTGTTTAACTGAACTAACATTGAGGCCAATATAGAGTTTCCATCACCAGTCATCCCTACACCATTATCACAAACCATTATGCATCCCCTCTCCCTGTTCTTTCCCTTCCCTCACCCCTTCTCCTTTGATGCCTAAATACTGTAGCCAGCTATCAAGGGTTAGTTTTTCAGCTTGTCTTTATCTGACTATTAATTTCATTATTTAATATTCCACGAATTTGTGACACCATCCAGTATTTACCTTTCTCCTCCTGACTTATTAGCGTTGTAGTAGGTAGAATCTTAACAGTAGCTGAAACAACATGAGTATGTCAGGACTGACGGGTCAAGAGAAAGACATGATCTGAGAGGGAGCAGGGGAAAGATCATGAAGGTACCCCAACTCAATAGTTAAGGCCTTCGGTTTATCTTAAAGGTTATGGGCTTTGTGGAGGAGTGTGACAGGACAAGATTAAGGTTTTGGAAATGTGGCTCTGTTTGCAATGTGAGACTAGATTGACAGACATAAGTCACCCTAAGTATTGGGGGGAGTAGGAGGCCACTGCAGTAGTCCAGGTGAGAGAGGATGTCAGCGGGGCTGGGAAAACAGGAGAAATGATTGAGAGCAATGAAGAGATTAATGACATGATAGGTCTTACACCTACAATTCTAGGGAAATTGTTATCTGTGAGGGTAAAGAGAAGTCACAAATCCATTTATAATTAGGTCACTGACAGCTTTTGAGGGGTCTCCCAAAGAAGGCTTTGGTGATTTTGAGTTTGCAACCTGTCATAGATTTTAAATGAAGGAAAGTAGGCATTTGGGTTCTCATATTTAGAAGCCATTAGAGGTTTTCTATCTATTCTCCCTCCAACTTGTTGTAAAAGTTAAAAAGGAACCTTTCTGTGATCTATACATAGTCCCGAGTCGATCTGAAGTGAAATTAATGCCAACAAATCTGATTATGTTATGTTTATATTTTTTATCTAGGTGACAGAGGCACGTGGAATAATGAGGATTTAAATGAAATTTAATAATGAGGACTTAAATAATTTAATGCATGAGAAAATCCCTGCATTCTAAAACATATTTTTGTGATAATTCAAGTGTTAGAAAATCACTTCTTAGCTGTTATTATCAATACAGAAAAATGAGAACCTTTATGATATCATTAAAAAAGAAACTGCCTTAAAAGAAAGAAAATCAATGTAATTGATTTAACAATAGATAGAAACAAGATTCTGGTCACGTTGATTGGATTTTTTTATCACTACTTTAATGGCTATGTTGTTCTTTTTTTTTTTTTCCTAATTAACAAATGTTTCTAACAAATTTAAAGCATTTTCTAATTACACACATAATATTTTTAGAAGTTTAAACATATTGCAAAGTATATAGAAAAAAATCATCTCAAATACGGATTCTTAAATTCAAGTAAGTTGTATTATTATAAAATCATGTAAATTTCAGGTGCGCCTCACTGATAGTCAACGTGTTTATGTGCTGCATTAAGTGCATGGCTAAAAGTTCAAATCTATCCTTTACCGTAGCATTGTTCTCTTTGTCATTATCTCACTTCTTGTATTCCTTCCCTTCTGGTAATCACATAGCCCAAAGTTCTGTTTTTATTTCATTTAGTTAATCTGCTTTCTTTATTTCATCTGTTAATTTTTTGTACAGTCCCTTACAATAATTCAATATCAGTACATGCTTTTTATATATAGATGGCAATATAATTTTGTAGATTGCTTTATTTACTATTTTAAATAACACCCAGACTCAATATTATTTGAAAATTCAAAATTGAGCTGATAGTATTTAAAATGTCTATCCATTACTCTTTTGTTAGATAGGAGCTTTAAATTCTCTTCACTACAAATCATATACTCTTAGAAGTGAAATAATTTGATTAAGAAGTATGTCGAAAAGATGTTTAAGATCACTTGGTTATTTATGAGGGTTACTGCTGGGAAATCATATTCTAGAACCTAGCTAAATACCCCAAGTTCCCGTGGTAGTGTTGTTTTCTGTTTATTAACTGTGGTTTATAACAAATGCTTGTTTAAGGTAGATATCATGGAATTTTTATCTTGGTGAAATGGTTCATTTCACTAAAGTTTGCTTTAAATGTAGATCTAAAGTGTGTTTGCAGTTCTCTAAAATGGTACTACTTATTCCCATCCAATGCTCAGATCTTTGTGGACAACTTAAAGCTATCACTTTCTCTGTAGCACTAATGCACTTTATTCTACATGGCATTGAAAGGCAGTGTCAATTATGATGAATCACAAAGCTTACAACTAATGATACATTTAAAGCCAATTCATTTGTCTCTTTGATCACATAAATGCATTGGCCTTCACCATGCCTGCATGATAGGACATTATAGGTACTTTGGAGTCATTTCACTGTACACTTATATATCAGTGCAGCTGCTACTAATGTTTACAAGTCCACGTGCAACATATCCTCATGATATTTTTTGCAGAGGTTAATGCTCATGCATAGTAGATATATTTACTAGGCAGGCCAAAACAGACCCACAGGAGTCATTACAGCTCTTAAAAGATTAGTATCTTTGATCACTTCATTTTTATTCTAGCTCCTTTTTACCCTATTTAGCTGGTAAGCTCTTCTTTTTTTTTTATCTTCCACTCATTTCAAAACTATTTGGTGCATACTATTAAGTCATATACCTATAGGTTGTAGACTTTACAAGTTATGTTATTGGCCTATAAATCAAAACCTATCTCTAGAACTTCTAGTACTTGCTCTTTGACTTTGAAATTGTGTCCCAATTCTTGCTAAGCCACCCTTGCTTGTGGCCCAGATAATAATCTACTATTGCATAGAAAACAATTCACATCTTGCAAAAATCTTGGTTATTCTGCAATAGTAAATGACTGTGAGGCATGAAATGTTATTCCCTAGATCTAACACCTTGCAACATAACTTACTGAGGCTTTCTCTTCAAGAAAAAGTCTCACTTTCAATTCATGTTTAGTCTGTTTTTCCTATCTTATCCCTAACAGCTGGGTTATATCTGCTTCCAAGGAAATGTGTTATGTATGTTTAATACCAATAGCTAAAAAGAACCTAGAAAACTGAAAATAGCCTTACATTTAAGTTTAAAGCAATCTGCCAAAGAATTTTTAACTTGATCACCAACTTGGCAATCATGACATTAATCATTAACAAATATTAAAATGACTTAAGGTCTAGTCTACAGAACCACAGAAAAGATAACCAAAGATAATAATTTTTGTTTCAATCTTAACTTAATCCCTAGCAGTGCTTTCTTTGTATCAGGAAATTTCTGATCCAGGACCAATTTGCTTTAACCAGAGATTGTATTTAATCCATGGTTTCTGAGGCAAGTATGTGAAGACAGAAATTGCGTTCTTCCTATGACTTTGTCAGTTTCTCTCTGCCAGAGGACTCCAATCTTGTCAGCTCACGTGCTGTGAGTTTCACATTTGTAGTCAGAAAGGTTTGTTGTGATATTAAACCAAGTTCATTCCCCAAAAGCCACAACATTTTGCTCAAATCAGGGACTCTTGGCCAATAGAGACATTACTCATTGAATATTTGTCAGGCCAGATGTATTGATGTTCACCCTCTACCTATGAGGCAATGTCTCTGGATACTGAGTCACAAGGGAGGGGTGAGCAGTTTAAGCAATTACAAACCTGCAGATGTTAGCAAAGGAGGTCTCATTCACTTAGTCCATTTTGGGTTTAGGGATTGCCTTTTTTTTCCTTTTCTTTCTTTCTTTCTTTTTTTTTTTTCCTGAGCAAAGTTTAGACAATTTTAAAGTGAATCACAAAGCTTTGTTTTACACATTCAGAATCATCAGAGCATTTTATTATGAGGGTTAATACCAATAAGGATAATAAGGGTAAAGGTATTGGGTGAGTTGGGTTATGTCACTGTTCTGAAAGATGATGTATATAAATATGCTCCACTCAGTGACCTCAATACTGAGCAGGAGTGTTAATGTGAAATGGTTTTATCACCTCGCGCCAGTGTTAGCTATCAATGGTGGATGAACAAGCTTTCCCAGCACACCCTATTTAAAGAACTATGAATGTCCCAACAGATTGCTTGGTTTCTCAGGCCAACAGAAAACATTCAATGATGGCACAGTCTAGCAAAACCTCAGATCTGACTTTATGTCACTTGTTTATAGGAAAGATACTTACATAATTTCTTCAATATTCATTTGAGTTCTTTCAGTTAAAAGTGCTTGGTTGGAATTCAATTATAAAAATATTAATGGATTGTACAGTCAGAGAAAGATCCATGTACAACCTATGTCAGTATTTTTTAAAGAAAATACCCTCATTTATCTCATGCTAATTTTGCACTACAATATGATAAAACTATATTTGTGATATTTAAAATCTACTGCTATTTTAAAAACAGTTTCAAATGCAAAAATACTCTGTAAGCTAGCTTACAGTTTACACAAATAATGCTCCTGTAATAGTGAGACCATTTTATCTGTGACAAGAATTATTTCCTTTCTAAAATCCTGTCATTCCTTTTTCTTAGCTCAAAGGAATATTATACAGGTAGCAGTGCCCTGAAAGATAAATGACCCTTTCACATCCCGAGGATTTTGTACTATATGTCTATTATATCATCAGGGGACCTTTTCATAATGCATGATACTTGCTAAAATATGGTGATTTTACTTCAGCATTTGGAAAACCAACAAGCTATGATAGAATAATTTTTAAATAATAGACTCACCTAAGTTAATTGAGTGACAAAGGTAGATTTTTCTCCAAGGAAACCGTAGAGGCTTCTTTAATACTACTAATTTATTTCCTAATGAGACAAGTAAATGAATCATTCAAAAAAATAAAATACTGTCATTACTATTTTTTGAGACATGGTGAAAGACTGAATTTATGGTGCTTGATGCCAGAAATAATATTCATTTTCACATGGCATCTATAGCTTAAGTGACTGAAGTATAACCAAAAAAAAAAAAAAAAAGTGTAAAATTGCTTATTTTCCCCCTTAGGTAATACGAAGAGGACAGGAGACAAACAAATCATATTTGTAGTTTGAGAACAAACTATTTTATATCATTAAAAAAAAATACAACTTTCAAACAGCTTCCAAGCTGGGATGGTGCATCATTAAACATTTGACATTTGTCCAGTTAAAACTATTGACTCATGCTTTCATTGCTTCCCCCTCAAATTACTACAGTGCCACAGCTGATCTGACTATATTTTCCATTTCTTATAAATAGCCACAAGAAAAGTATTAATTATCCTTGTACAATTTAATGCACCAACTGCCTTAACCTTTCAGGTTTTCTTAAACGCCAGCATAACAAGGCATATCCATGGCAGCAAATGTGATTTATGACAGGAATCTTTAATTTCTGTTTTTAAATATGTTACCCACCGATCTGCATACATTTAAATTCGCCTGCAACACTTTTCTCTGTCTTGAGGCTGTTGTTTAATATTCAAGGATGATTTTTGTCCACATACATTTTGGTCTATGTCACCTCAGATTAAATTATTACTGTTTGCAGCCTTTTCGGAGCAGGCCTCAGGCCCTTATTTACAAGAATCAATGAAACAGTAATGAAAATCCATTTTTCATACTATCAGCTCTGGCCTGCTTTTATTTAGTTAGCTGTGTCTAAGCAAGCAATTCATTTTGTGCAAATGTCATGTAGAGAAAAAAGGATGAGCCGTGAAAGGGTTAATCATGAAATAAGACCTAAGCTTTCCCCCATATAAAAAGCCTCCGTAATGTTAAAATTAAAAAAAGCCCTTCTTAATATATGCAAAGTAATGTATATTGACACATAAGCAAGGCTTTTCATGATGAATATTGAAATATATATGCAAAGCACAGGAAATGTGTAACATGTTATAGATCTTTCAGTGTACATTTAGAGGAAATGAACCATTTATATTCTACAATTTAGTGAATACCTACTGTTTATTGGTACAGAGCACATAGGAGTGTATTTGTCTTAGTAATTTATTTAGGTAAATATATTTATTCTTCTAGGGGTTCTTGTGCTTTTCTTGGTTCTATAGTACTAGACATAAATATTTAACAATGCATTGTCTCAAATGTTATTCATGTAATTTATCAGAGAAAACAGTGGAGTTGTAATAACTTTTAAGCCTGCACCTTCTCTTAAACCTGAGATTGATTTAGAATGCAGGAAACAGAGCTGATTTTCTTCATACAGCTGAGAATTATTCACTAGTTCTGAGATAAGCTAAAGTAGTCCAGCAACCCAAAGTACAAGGTTCCTTTACTTCCTTTAAAATCAGCTTTTTAAAGCAAATGCTTTGATTATACAATTAAAAAAAGAGAAAGAAACTTAGAGAAGAAATATTTAACTATGATGAATTATTTGTCTTTATTTGCTGAGCTACTCACTTTCCTTTATACATATATGTATATAGAAGAATATACATCTATATTACTTAGGAGTATTCCTCTTGGGAATGTCTTCTAAATTTTAATGCACTTGGCTATAAGGATGTCAGTCCAAATTATAGCTAAGGTCTTGTAAAAGTGACTGTCCACTTTTAATATCACAAAAGAAATGAATAGAGACTGCAAGTATTTGGTGTCTTCTTCATCATTGCATTGAACTTTCTTAAAAATAAATTTTAAAGACTTAAAATTTATATTTATCTGTGTGTTTTTTCTCTTATATTTAGTTTTCAGAAATCTGTTTCCTATGCTTGATGATAGAATTTTTAATAATGATATTATCTGAAAGTTAGCTAACTAATTTTATTTTATTTAATTCTTAATCTGAGGGCTATTGTCTATATAACTACAGCAGAAAATCCCAGTGTCATACTTCCGAAACTGCATCTGTACTCTGGGTTGAATACTGCTATTGGTCACGTAGATTAAGCCAACGACTGACCATTGAACAGATCATTATAAACCAATCTGTCATGCAGCCTAAAGAGCTAGTCAACCCCAATTACTTAAGCTGTGCTTACCTCCTCAAGTGCTGCATCTTATCACAGTGTTTCCATAGCGTAGTTTTTATTCCAATAATAAAGCCTTATATGTTGAGATCTCTGAAGCATAGAAAGAGTACACCAGCTGACTTATCAGACTCTGAATTATTCTGGAAAATTGATCATTAAAATCTTTCCTCATTGAAAGAATGTCGTTAGTTCAAGTCTGATAAGAAAGAAAATTAATTGACTGATTTTGAGTGGTAGGAAAAAAGTTGCTCTTTTATCATATCTTTTTCTTATAGAATCCGCCCACCATTGACTTGCATTCATATACTGGCATTTATAAAAGGTGCTGCAGAAGACGAAAGGATTTCTACCAGACATAGAATTAGAAAAAAAAAAAAAAAAATAGAAGTTATGTACTTTCAAAATAGTTTTGTATTTCTATGATTGTTTAAGATAGGGGGTTGGGGACACATAAAACTTTACTTTTAATATTTAAAAGCAATCCATTTGAGTTTCACTTATTCCAGCAACCCCCCCTGCCTGTCAGTAACCCTAACAAGTTGTGGCCTGTACGACTGAATTTTGTTTCTCTTAAGACTTTCTCACTTATGTCCTTTTGGAATACGTGTAATTACATTACAGTCCAACCTCTATAGGACCAAGAGGTAAAACTGTTTGAGAACTGTCCATGAACTGTAAATTCCTGTTTATGACCAATAGCTGTAAGCACTGTGCCCCATTCCTTCCACTCAGAGTATATGATGAAATATGAGACATTAATTTTATATTTGCATGACACCTGCAAAAATGGTAAAAGCATGAGAAAATGCCCACATTACATCTTAAGTTTAAGAAGGAAATAAAGATGTTATTAGGCTCTCAGATCAGGAAATATGGGAGAGAGGAGGGTGGATAGAAATATACAAAAACTTTTTCTTTCTCTGTAGCATGAGATAGAAGATGACATTTTAAAATTCTTTGTTTTGTTTTGTAAATTTCATAAAATGATTGAACATCAGATGGCATTTCCATAATAGTTTTTTTTTTTTTTAATCAACTTCCAGATAAAGCAGGAAACCCCTGGAAGAAAATTGGTACTCCAAGGCAGCAAGAACCAATTCACTTCAGTTACACAAATAGGTTGTTATATTTTCCTTCACTATTCATTTCAATGAGAGTTATCCCTATGAGATGTTTATCTAAATTCAGAAACACTGTATTTTTAAATTTCTCTGAGAAAATTTAGAAGAGACAGTAATAATTGGATTTAAAAAATAACGTTTCATTCCTAAGACCTAACTTAGAACAGCTGCATGAACAAATGGGGAGTTTGGTTGTGAGTGTGAGGAGGGGAGGAGGTGGCATGCTCTGTGAAGTTTAGACTTTGGTGGGAGCTGACACTGGCATGGGACTTGGGATGGAATAAATGTGTTTCCAACCTGGCACTCTCACTTTCTCTTTGTGTCAAAAATCACTGTATTCCACTCTTCTATTTTCTCATCTGTAAAATGGTGATAGTTTTAGTGTCCACGTCACAGGTTGTGGTGGAAATGAAAAAAAATAATAATAATAATTTATGTTTGACACACAGTAAGAGCTTTAAAAGTGCTAGCAATGAGGCCCTCCCTGGTGGCGCAGCAGGTTGAAGCACTGCACTAAGAAGCTGAAACCACTTCTGCATGAGTTCGATTCCTGTCTGCCCCGGAGGTGACCACATGGCATGGCAGACCTCTCCTGACCCCCCACCCCGCTGCTCCCCTAAGCAGTGTACTTCCTGGATCTGCCTGTTCTGCTCCCCACTCTGTCTCTGTTGAAGTCTTTCGCCACCCCTGAGTCTCTGGCCTGTACCCCAGTTCTGTATGCACAAATAAATAAATCTTAAAAAAAAAAAGTGCTAGCCGTGAAAGTACATTTACATGTTTATGAATTATGAGAGAGAGTTAATTTAATTGGAGAGAGGTATAAGAGTAAGGTTTAAAGGTATACTTTTAAATTTTAATATTACAGCAGAAATTAAGAGTTTTGAATTCTAGGAAGAGTGTATGGGGAGTCATTATCTTAACTTTCCTATCCTTCTTATTTATACCCATTCTGAGACCTTCTTGTTAACTAAGAATAGGCCCTCCCTGGTAGCACAATGGTTAAAGCACAGCACCATGAAATTTTGCAGCCACTGCAGCATGAATTGGATCCCCAACCGGAGGTAACTCACTTGGCATGACAGACCTTTCCTGACCCTCCCACTGTTCCTCTCAGCAGTATATTTCAATCTACCTGCCTGTTCTGCTTCCCACTCTGGTGAATCCTCTCAACCCCTGCACATCTGGCCTGTACCCTAGTTCTTGTATGTACAATAAATAAATAAATAAATCTTTAAAAAAAGGAACTAAGAATTATATGACAGACAGTGATTGAAATGTGTGATTTTCACTAGCATAATTTTACTAATGACAAGCAACCAATATACACATAACCAATTGTAATAAATTGATCATTGATAAATTGACCTTCAAATTTTATTATATAATCTTTGTCAGTTCCTTAACCAAAACTATTTTGAAATAACATTGATATATATTCAACTGTAGGCTAGAGGGTCAGTAGGAATAAGAAAACAAGAACCAGAGGACTTAACTATGAAAATAATGTCTTAAATCAATTAATTGGTTAAAGTTCCTCAATGAACAAAAGCCAGAAAATATTTCTTTTTTTTTTTTATTTTTATTTTTTGGTAAGACCTCAGAACTTAGACAATTAACCAAATTTATGACTAATTTTTTTTTTTGCTTTGTGCACATCATGTGAACTTGAAATTATTTAAACATAGTAAAAATAGCTATTTACTAGATGCCTGATAGTGTGTCAAAATGATGTGCTTAGACAAAAATTACAAAGCAACTGGACATATCTAGTTTCTATGATAAGGAAGAAACATTAAAAATATATTTACATCTTTATTATTTCTGAATAACTGGTTATAACTCAGAATGTTACAAATATGGACAATAAAAGTAGCTACACTCCTATGAAAACCAGGGAGGGAATCAATTATCTTGTGCATATTCAGATTCAATCAATGATTTATGACCATTTATGAAGTAAAAGGAAATATCAATTTCTAAATTTATATTTAATATTTACAAATATGTAAATTAGACTGTCTCAGAAAAGTGTAGCAGATGTCTCTATCTTCTTGATGCTGATGGACTGCCTAGGTATTATTTTAAAATGATAGATTGGCAATGAGAATATTATTTCCTACTCTATTTCATCATATTCATTTGGAAGCATTAATTCTTTGAAAAAAGATTATACATGCAATCCAATCTTGACAGCCTGGCTCTATGTAATGGGATGTTCTATTTAAATGTGAGGACATATTGATCTCAGTCTGAAGTATCTATCTAGTATCTATCAAAAGGATGAAGTTTGAACATTTTCCATAGTGGGTCTTGTTCCAAATTTTTTTTAAATGGAATATGCTATAAAAAAATAGTTACTTTTCACTTCTTAATTTGGAGACATTTTAAGCAAAGAAAAGAACATAGATGAAAGTTGTGATATTTCCTTACACAGGGTCTTTTTAGCAAGAGGATAGAACACTTACCTCAGGGAAAAATAAGCCAAAGGGTCTGATTCTACTATATTTGGAGATGTAGAACATTTTCCTCAGGAGCACTGGGCCATAAGCCTTCAGCGTCTTCACAACCTCCCAATTTAAGGAAGTGTTCCTTCTCATATACCATATCTGGGCTCTCATGAAAATAATTTCAGCTAAGTAAATCAGTTTATTTTAAGATCCTGGATTTGTCTTGACTTTCAAATTTGGATTGTGGGAGTATTTTTATTTTTCAAACCCATGTGTAAAAAACTGGAAATATGTGTCTTTAGTGCCCATTCAATAGATTTTACATTTAAGATGGAGAGTGGGAATTTTTAAGAAAATAAAAACTGATCATAATCAAGAACTGAAATCAAGAAGAAATATATCATTGTGTGACTATGTATAACACATTTTCAAAATCTAAGAAAACTTTAGAGTGCTGTCTAAAGCACAAATAATACTAAATAACAAATGTTTCTTTAAACATTGTACACAAGAAAATGTTTTAGCCTAGTGCAATTCTCCCACTAAAGTTTGGATTATATTTTTCATATGAATGTAAAGTGTTATAATTAGTAACCATAAAATATTATATTTGAGTAAGTGAAAATATTTCCAATTTAAAACATAAACAATAATGACTAATATATACAGTTGTATTTATACATGTATTAAAAAGGCACTCAATAAAATTTTGAGATTTTAAATACATGTGAATAGTTACCAAAAAACAGTTTAAGAATATTAGCAATTTTATGTTTAGATTATTCTAATGGCTATATCAAAGAGTAAAACATACTTTTAATGGTGTGATTGCATTAATTAGTATTCAAATAACATTAGTAAGGATTCTATGGAATCTGAGATAAGATTTCATACTTTCAAGAGTATACAATATAAATCTGGGATATGTAATTGTGAATCACCATTAAATTAATTATGAAATTATAGGTATGGAATGTGTGTGTCTCTTTGCATGAGATATTTTCTTAATTGTTCTAGTAAAATCCCTAATCTAAATAGAGTTACAATTAAAACATAAGTATGTCGGCCCTCCCTGGTGGCGCAGCAGGTTAAAGCACAGCACTAAGAAGCTTAAGCCACTTCCACATGAGTTTGATCCCTGCCTGCCCCGGAGGTGCCCACATGGCGTGGCAGACCTCTCCTGACCCGCCCGCTGCCCCCCTCAGCAGTGTACTTCGTGATCTGTCTGTTCTGCTCCCCACTCTGTCTCTGGTGAATCCTATCTCCCTCCACATCTCTGGCCTGTACCCCAGTTCTGTATGAATGAATAAATAAATCTTAAAAAAAAAATGTAAGTATGTCAATCTTATAAGGAGATACCTAGAGAGATTAGGATTACATAGCCAATACAAATAATCAAAGTTTTAAATTAGAATTCAATTTTCCTGTTACTATTGGATACATTTAGTGTCATCAGAGAAAAAGGTTAAAAGAAAACAGCATCAGAAATGTATACATTTAGTATCACTGGGATGTTAAAAGCCTTTCTTAAAAAATATTTCCAGTCATTCTTATATATTCCATTATATATGAAATGTATTACTTGTTCCCAGCAAATTCTTTACTTCTTTTTCCCAAGAAAAAAAGTTGTTTTTTTAAGTACTATTTAACTGGAACTAAAAAGTCAAAGGTATCTAATTACTAAATTATGAACTAGAAATAAGCTTTCATTTATCTGACTTAACAATAAAGAGCCATTTAAATATATATCCACACAATAGTCATTTCTATTTGTATTTAGAAATATTTACTAAAATCAATTTTTATCACATAGTTAATAGCTGAAGGAACAGGCCAAAATCCATCCAGAATGGTAGTGGGAAATCAGTCTGGGAGTCAATTTGCAGAATATTTTCTCTCATTCAAGTGAATCTTTTTATAAAAGATCTAAAACTACAAAATATTTTTGGTATATGACTTTCAGTAATCAAAAGGTCAAAATAAGTTTTGAAACTTTTCCTCAAGGACCCATATAAGGTAATTTGGAATTAAGAACAAAATATTTTTACGAGTTAGTGATTACAGATTTTTTCAAATTATGTGTTAAAATATTCATAATTTGGCCCTCCCTGGTGGCTCAGCGGGTTAAAGCACAACACTAAGAAGCTAAAGCTACTTCAGCATGAGTTCAATCCCCACCTTCCCTGGAGGTGACCACATGGCGCAGCAGACCTCTCCTGACCCGTCCGCCTGTCCGCAGCTACCCTCAGCAGTGTATTTTGTCAGTCAGTTGGCCTGTTCTGCTCCCCACTCTGTCTCTAGTGAATCCTCTCACTGTCTCTGCACCTCTGGCCTGTACCCAAGTTCTGTATACATAAATAAATAAATCTTTTAAAAATATTCATAAGTTTTGTATATTCTTATATATGTTTTGAAAAAGAAATATTCAAGAGTTGCTCTCATATTTACACCAGAGTCTATCTCTAAAACACTTCCTTCAAACTTTGGCTGTCCATCCCTATTATATTGACTTCTAAGTCACTGTTGTATTCAATGTTAGCTCCTCTAGAATTCTAGGATTCGTAGTATTCTGCAGTTTGTGGTGTTTGGTGCTCTCTTGGTTAAAGTAGGAGGCTGTCAGTAAGATCATCCTTTTCAAGCCCACTCCTTTTATTTTAGCCAATAGTACAAACTGGAAAATACTTCTATTAAACGATTAGAAGAAAATAGCTGAACGACAGTGGTGAATCTTCCTATTTGTGTTTTAAAAATCAAAGAAAACCTATTCCACCCATTCATACCCTCATAGTCTGTGTGTGTGTGAGAGAGAGAAGTGGCAGGGGTGGGTTAGTCTTTGCACAGCATAGTTTCTATCCTTATAGCTGGATTAAATTTTCTACCTTCTCATAGCTAATTTCTACATAGCTTGATAGTGATGAGACTTAACACTTTGGCCACCAAGGAGGGCCGTCTGCTCACTTTTGTTGTGAACTTAAATCTGTTCTAAACAATAAAGTAAAGTGGTTTCCCTGGTGGCACAAAGGGTTAAAGCACAGCATTATGAAACTATCCACAACCACTGCAGCATGAGTTCTATCCCTGGAGGTGACCCACATGGTGTAGCAGACCTCTCCTGTCTTGCCCACTGTTCCTCTCAGCAGTGCATTTCATTAGATTTACCTGTTCCGCTTCTCACTCTGTCTCTGTTGAACTCTCTCACCCCCATACTTCTGGCTTGTATCCCAGATCTTGTGTGTATAAATAAATTCATATTTTAAAAATTCTATATAAACAAACAAAAACAAAAGGAAATTTATTGTAGTTTTCATTTATATTCCCATCATTATTCCCAACAAAACCTGATAAGCTGGTAGAGGCACTATAGAGATTATTTTCTGTTACACAGTGAGTGCACCTCCCCCGCCCCATATCACTTCCTAATTCAAGAGTTGAACACCATGGATTTATTATGACCATTCACTAAGCTCATAGGCATGTGGAATAATGTCAAATAATTCATTTTTTTATCATCAATTTACTGGTCATAATCTATAGAAATTTGATAAATTATTTTACCATGGTTTACTACTGAAGGAATGCTAAAAACAATATTTTATTAAAAATTGAATAGTCTATATTGGGAAAATAGAGCTTGAGAAGGGATAATGTTTAAGATTCCAGATCTCTCAAAATATGTGAAAATTATTTCTTTAAAAAGTCATACTACTTCACAGAACTAGGCGATCCTTATTCTAATTTTATAAATAACATATGGAGTCTATCTTCTAATGATATCATCTTTCAAGCTAATAACTTGAAGTTAATATTTGAATCAGTATTTGTCCCTTTAGAGATTTCTACCATTGCTTTCCCCACTGCAAGTCTTTTACAATTCACAACATATTTTATATATGTAACTTTATTCCATTTTTCAAAGGATGAAGTAGAAATGACTGTAGATATTTTCTTATCACTTACATTTAGTCACAAGGTCTGTTGATTCTACCTGAGAAATGACTCAAATCTTTCCCTTCTTAGTTCTCTTTCTTAACCACTTTTTCTGTCTTAGTCACTTCCTTCAAACTGATTACATGTACTTTTAGGATTACACGTAAAAAAATAAAGAGAAAATTGGTCACCCACCTCCACAGGAAAAACAAAATTCCTCAACATATTTTTCCCGAAGTTTCAAAATGTAGTTTTATCTTGCCTGTCTAATTATATGCCCCACTCCTTGCCCCAAGGTTCCATCATTCCTTACAACAAGCTTTATTATGTTCCAGAGCACAGTGTTTGGCATCCTTAAGATACATGTTAATCCTTAGTGATACATAGCTGAAAGTCGTATAATGCTGTAATGCAGTACTACCTCAATAAAAGTAGATAAAGTAAAACACTTTTAAAACCAAGAAATATTATTTTCCTAAGCTAAGGAAAAAAGACACTGGAAGTCAGGAAGGCCAAAAAATAAAGCAAAACAAAAATACCTTGTGTTTCATGTTTCCACTTCTTAAATACAGTCCCCTTCTTGCTGAAACATACTTCCTCTTCTTCCTGGTTAAAGTGCATTCATCATCTAAAGCCCAGCTAATATCATTTGATCTGTGAAGTCTTACCAACTTTGACATCCCTGGAGAGAATTGGTAGCTCTTACTCTCCTAAGTCTTTATACGTATCAAAATCAAATCAGTCTACTCCAGTAGAGTAAAATTTCCTGCAGAAAATTATTCATTTATGCTAAGCACATAGGAGACACATGATAAATACTTTCTGGAAGAATGAAGGGATAAATGAGTGGATCTCCATCTTTCAAACTCAGGCTTAGAGAGGATAAGTGACTGGATAACACAGCTAGAAAATGAATTAGTCAGGAAGATGACATGGGTGTTTCAGGATTCTACTATTCACTCTTCAAAAATCACCTGGGAAACATTCAAAAGGTAGATACCATGCCTCAGGCCAGATCCCACTCTTCAGAGCTCAGCTCAGCCCAGGAATATGCTTGTTTCCACAACTGCATAGGTGAACAGTGTCAGCAGCAGGAGTTGAGAGCAGCACTGAAAAGGATGACATCATACCCACACCTGAGCACAGAGACAGCCACGCATACCTCAGGGATTGAGAGATATGCCAGTGCGTCTAGAATCTCAAATTGTGGTTCAGGAAGAGAAGGGTGAAGAACTGGAGTGGGGAGAAGAGGAGCATGGAATGGTGTGTAAGAGAAGGAATACAGGAACTCTCCTCACAAGGGAGAGATGGTATGTATATAGACTCTTTTCCTTTGCAGAGATGTGAGGGGTAATAGGAGATAGGGGAAAGAAATCAGCTTATACTATTTAAGCTATAGACATTTCAAGACAAATAAAAATTTGCTCAAAAATTACAGAAACACGTAGATACTGTTTATTCACTTGATGCCTCATATATCTTCCCATATTCCCTACTCATAACCTTTATTGAAAGTACAAAATTTGAATCATCCAGGGATAATCATCTAACTCTTCATTTTAATTTTTTTTTAATTTTTATGTTTTTTACATTATTCTTCATTTTGTATATCTTTTAGATCTCAGTTGCAATCCCCAGGAACTTGCAGTTCATAAATAGAACAAAGAAAAGGAAAGAGGGGCCCTCCCTGGTGGCACAGTGGGTTAAAGCACAGCACTAAGAAGCTAAAGCCGCTTTAGCATGAGTTTGACCTCCGGCCTTGGAGGTGACCCACATGATGTGGCAGACTCATGACCCGCCCACTGCTCCCCTCACCGGTGTACTTCAGCAGTCATCTTGTTCTGCTCCCCTATTCTGTCTCTGGTGAATCCTCTCACTACATCTGCAACTCAGCCTGTATCCCAGTTCTGTATGTATAAGTAAATAAATCTAAAAAAAAAAAGAAAAGGAAACAGTTAATCAGCAACTCTTCATTTTAACTCTTGCCACACACCCCTTGAAAAATTAATTCTTTGCTATCAGTGGAGATGAATCATCTTATTTATAAAAAATGAGAAAATTCATCTATAAGTAAAGATCACATGCCTGAATAAACCCTTGCTTTTCCATGGT
>NW_004567103.1:64892916-64902375 GCF_000260355.1 Condylura cristata | reverse complement strand
GTATGTTTACTACCAAAGACATAATAATGAAATAGCCAACAGTATCTTTCGGAATCAACCCAAATCCCAAACACTACCATTCTTTGTTCTGCTATTATTCATTATGTGTGAAAACACTGGCATACTAATAATAAAATGTTAGGTGTACTGTCTCCTATTTTCTACCGACCCAATATCCTTCTTGCTCTGGCCTACAAAGTGGCACAGTGTGTGTGTGTGTGTGTGTGTGTGTGTGCGTGCGTGAATGTAAAGGACAGTGATTTGTGAGTAGGTGAATGTGTGTGTGGTGGAGGGGAGAAGAACTTTATGCCCAGCTTGTCTACAGACACCATCTCGTCTCTGTGATTCCCTTGTTTTATCCCGGTCCCAGTGTTCTTCAACCTAGAGGCAATCGCTGGTAGTGAGCTAAGACTGTTAACAGATTCTATAGCAGTACTACATGATCTTTTCATTATCTCAGGGTTGTCTTTGCGGATGCTGTTTCATTTCTGTGTTGTTGAAAAGTTTGAAAGCTCCTAAGTCTAACGAGCATTAAAATCCTCAGGAGTAACTCTTCTCTTCCCATCAGCTATTTCTGTGTTCTAGCAGAGTTCACTTCCCCTTTAATCTTGGGGCCTCATTAGTTACTTTTATACTGGGATAAAGGGTTGAATTTTATGGAAGAAAAGCTCGCACTTTGCAAACACTGACATTTCCTCTGTCATTGTGACTGAATATGGTAGTTGCTGTTGCTGACATTTGCCCAAAGATTTAATATCAGAGATAAACTTATTTTTCTTAGGTGCATCAAGCTGATCTTTTTTGTTCCGTAAATATTCATGGAAAATAGTATAGAGTTAGGAAGAATATCAGATAATCATATTAGTGCACGTGGGAATAATTAGCAGAAGTTTAAAGATATAAGCATAACACGGTGTGGGGTTTGGCACATGGCAGAGTGACAAAAATATGTGTTTGCATGTTTGTCATACATGTAGCAAAAGCAAGAGACTCAGAGATGAGAGACACAGAAGGAGACAGAATGAGCTCCATGTTAGGGCAACTCTCAATGTCTATTTCATTTATCTACTAGAGAAACAGTGCATTAGAATTTCAGCAATATATACAGAGCCTAATGTGAGACCTTTGGGAGGGATGCTTTAGAGGCACTAAAAGATTATCTTTGACATTGAAAATGCTTGGTCTCTTGTCCTTGCCTTTTAGACCCTCTGTCTTCAAAGGCGTCGCCTCTAGAAGGACTGACTGCAGTGATATGCTTATGGCTCCATTTGCAGACTTTCTTATAGGTTCATAAATGGAGACTAGAAGGAGGAGGGAAAGGAATAAAATTTAATAACTGAATAAAAATGTAAATAAAGATTTGCCTAAAATTACTTGTCCAAGAAATAATTCTCCCTCCCCCTTAAGCTAATACTTTGATAAGCTCAGTACAGTGATCCTGATTTGGAGCGTGACCTTTGAAAATGCTCTCCAGCTTGATTAAAGATGTATTAAATTTGTTTAAATAAACCTCGTTGTAATGGCACATCATTTGTAAGAAGCTATTAGGGGGCTGGAATCTGTGCTGCTGTATTTGCATGAAAATGTGCCCTGCTCGAATTGAGGATCTCTCCTGAATTAGCTGCAAAGGGAAAGTGACACTTTCATAATTTTTTCTGACAAAAAAAAAAAAAAAAAAAGAAAGAAAGAAAGAAAGAGAAAAACTTTATGCAAGCTCTGAAAGAGAGGGAGGACAGCAGGGCAATAATGGAGCCTTACTTGCAGTCACTGCTCTCAGTTCAAGAGGCATTCTTGATGCTCTCTATCTAGGTGTATTAGTTAAATGTAATCAATAATATTTATTTCCCAATTACTTTGTTCCCAGAATGGCTTCAGCCTTTGAGTGTGTGCATGTGAGCATGTAAATCGCTTGACAGTAACCAGATCCACAAGGATGCTCAAAAGAAAGTCATGTTAGCATGTCGTCAAATTCCCTCCCTGGCCTCAATTTTGTTGCAGGCTCCGCAAAGGTGATGATCCCAGGTTTGTGGAGAAGTGTAAGCACTGGAATACCTCCATCCACCACTCCCAAATGAAGGATATTGTTGCCAGATGTTCCATAATTCCTGCGAATGGCCCCCAAAGAATTTGCCAATCTAATGAAAAAGCACCTTTGAATCAAATATGAAGTGAAAACCTTTCCTATCTTCATGTAGGAGCCGGGGTTTGAGGCCAACCTCAAGAACATTTTTCCGGATTGTCAGGTATAAAAATGCTCTCACCTTTCCCCTAGATTCTTCCTGATCACAATATTTGTTATCAAAATTTAGAGCTTTGCTCAACATTTCCCCCATCTATCCAGTTTACAAAGTGTTTTTTCTGAGATGCATAACCACCAGCTCTCTGGGAGTCACTGAGACAATAAGGAAACACTCCCTACAAGCCACCACTCTGTTCAGGCATTATGTTAAGTAATTTCACTTTTTAAAAATATATTCCTAAAATAGTCTCATGATTAGATAATTGTCCCATGATTTTAAGTTGACTAACCAAGACTCAGTAACTGAGATCACATAACTAGCAAGTGGTTTTTAGTTTAAATGCGTCTGACTCTGTTGCCCAGACCATTTTGTTATAGTAATCGTGACTTAAATTTACACTCTGAAGATAAATTAAAGAATCCAGTCAGTTGGAATGGATACTATTATCAATTAACAGTCCCAGATTCAGAGGCACAAATGAGTATGTCCTCTATAAACTATTCTTGGATTCAAATAATTCTGTCCTAACTGATCATGCTCAAGAAATAATAATTTGTTACAAATTATTTAGAACTGCTTTTTTTTTCTTCCTCTCTTAATTCTCTTTAAGGGTATGGCACTTTCTGTTAAAAAGCTTTTGCACATTTTCAACATTTAAACTTTTTCATTTTTCAAAAAAAGGCTTATGCAATTTAAGACTAAATATGATGATCCTATTGCTATATTCTTAACATGTTTTGTGATTTCTAAGTAATAATGTTTTCTTGCAGTCTAAATTTGCATGAAGTTAATTCCAAAAAGTTCAAAGTAATGGGGTCATGTTTATGTACATAGTTTTCTTAAGTGTATTCACCTATTCTTTAGAAGAAATAATGCAAAATGAAAGGAAGCAAATAATTCAGAGGCTTAACCTGAAGCACAGAAAACACATGAACAAACATTCTTTGATTGTTGATTGTATGTGAAAGGTCAAAGCTTGTTTGAGACAATTTCCCTTTTTTTTTATTACTACTTTCCTGCCACTGTTTATAAGAAATTTTCAAATGAGTACATTTTAAAATTCAAAATTATTAGAACATTGTGATTCCAACATTTTCAATTAAAAAAAATAAGCAAACAAACAAAAACTGACTATGTTATGTAAAGGAAATGGATAATGGCAACACGGTTAGTGAATGGCATAGTTATACAGTTTCCTGACCTACAGCTTCTCCTCATCCTTTGCCTCTATGTGATTCAGTCTTACTCAACAACAGGCCTTCAACCTAAAAAGGCCTTCTTAGAAAAGGGTCATGTCAACCTTGTAAAGTTTTTGTATTGCTCTGTTTGTCATCCAAAAACTACTTTGAAATTTTCTTCTAATTTGATACAGAAAAGGCACCAAAAGTGAATACACTGCTGGAGTTGTGGTAGTAGTGAATTTATCACAACAAGTCAAATTTCTGTTATCTTTGGTTCAAATAAGCTACTTGCTTCTGTTCACAGTCTTCATCACATTTTAATATTTTCATAAGCAGCATTTAGGGTAATGAACAGAATGGCTTCTCTTCTACTCTCTGTCAAAGTAGGGTACAAATAGCAACTGTGGTGCCCCTAATGTAAAAGAGGGCCCACATGGGTTACCTGCTCTTTACAGATTGCTGTGTATATATTTGGCTTATAAGCAGAGCAAAAAAAAAAAAAAACTTTTGTGCAGGGGTACAGAATTTAAAATAATGTTCCTGTCTACTAGTGCTTTTTTCCTTCTCATTTCCTTTTAGTTTTTAATTTACCATTCCCAGCTGAGATACTTGAGAAGATAGAAGCAACCCAGCTCCAGGCTAATTGGTTCATCATGCACTTTATGATAATTTTCATTCTAGATTTTGATTAGGTCAGTATGGGGACTGCTTTGGTCAAAGCTTGTAATGATCTGCCTATTAACTCTGAAATAGGGTCTTTGACTGTACTCATCTTATTAGATATCTCAGCTGCCTTTAACTCTGCTAACCATGAAATATTACTGAACTATCTTAATGCCCTATGCTGGACTCTAATATTTTCCATCTTAGTTTTCCCAACTCAATTTGTCACTTTTTTGGAACTTCTGGTGTTGCTGATAGACAGATGATATAATATCTCCTTAAATCTCATTTATTTGTAGGCTCTACTCTTTCCCTGTATGTAGTGGGGTGAAGGGTGTCACTATTTCTCTGAGTCAGCCGACAGCCTTGTTTTTCCAGTTTACTACTTGCTAAAATTCTCAAATTGTGACTAAGATCACTTAGTCTCTTTTTGCTTCTGTATCTTGTGGTCATGAAAAATATGATGTATCTATAATATGCAGTACACTATTCCACATATAGGAACAGCTCAATTAATGCTGCTACTAATACAAATACTTAAGGTTATATAGAAGTTGACTTAAAACATTGTCATTGGGGGTCCTCCCCAGTGGCGCAGCAGGTTGGGATGAAGCACTGAAGGCTGGCCTTAGCTGCTTCAGTACGAGTTCGATCCCTGCTCCAGAGGTGACCCACAAGGCACAGCAGAACTTTCCTGATCATAAAGTGCATGATGATACTCTGCTTCCCTCAGAAGTGTACTTCTTCTATCTGCCTGTTCTGCTTCCCACTCTGTCTCTGGTGAGGCCTCTCACTGCCTGCCCAGGCACCTCTGGCTTGTGCTCCAGTTCTGTATGCATAAATAAATAAACCTTTAAGAAAATTAAAAAAAAAAAGTCATACATTAAGATATAGCTTTCAAACAGCATATTGCATGCAGTACAAAGCAATTATTCAGGTTTCAAATGAAAACTATTTTGTTTCAGTTTTCTTAATTTTAGACAGTTGTATTTAGAAGTTGAAAGTATTTGGACAGTTGATTCAATTCTCACTTTCACTTTGTATGTCTAACATTCTTTCAGGTTTTGTTTAATTCTATGCTGGCCTTGATTGGTGTCAATTTCTATGAGGCATTAGAGAGAGGGAGATATTTTCTTTTGTCTCATTTTGTCGGCTCATAAGCCGTGGCAAAATTTTTGTGAATAATCTTGAGTTCATGTTGGACTATAACTTTTGTGATTCATGTCCAACAATGGATTCCATTCTAAGTTCTTATTTTCGTTGTTTGAAACATTTGTGATCCAATGTGGTATTATGTACACTTTTATTCTTCATTCACCATCTATGATTTAAAATTTAAAATTTAAACAAGTCAATTTTATTTTCTAAAGGCAAAAACTGCTAAGATAAAGGTTTTATGCAAATGAAGTTACCACTGTGATATTGGTTTTCAAAAAAAAAAAAATAGGTGTTTCAAGGAAAAACTCCTCTTTCCTAAATTATCTGGATAAACTATATTTATAACACAATTATAAATTTTACAATTAAAGTTTCTACGGCATGCTACGTTCATCTACCTTTTTTAGCATATAAAATATATTCTCATGTTTCTGCATTGACCCGTTATCTAAAAGGAATACAGATTTTCAACTGCATGTAAGTGTCAGAAGTAAAGATTTAATTGTATTTAACGTGTATTTATGGATTTTCAATTAAACACAAATTAAATCTCAATCATATTTAGATTTACCAGCTATGTAATAAACCTTAATTATATGGTCTTGAGATCGTTTTTATACAAAGGTTAAGTAGAAAACAATCTGAAAGCTACTCTGAATCTACAACACAGACCGAGCCATAGATTTTCAAATCGGATAGTCTTTCTTTCTTTCCAAACTTATTAATGAAGATAATTTCACCCTGGATAATTTCTGAAGAATCACAGAGTACAAATTAGTTATATTTTCTTTCCCACACAGGATGGAATTCTCCCATCCTGAATTGTGGAGTATTGTTATTTTGAGTCTTTTTAAGAGGAATTGTTCACACCTATATTTTCACATTTTATTTATAAAAGTTAAAAAAAAAAAACTTTAAATTTTTGACACCATAAGCACATGTGACACAGGTAGATCATGGCCTGCTGCCTGAGGGCCGCTGCCCTGCCTGTTCAGCCCTTTGCTGTGGCTGCAGTTTGAGGAAGACTCTGGGGGCCTATTGCACAGGGAGCTGCCTCAATTTGGAGCTGGTTCCTAGGAGTGGCATAGACACAGTGGAGGATGTTGTACTTAGTGTGGCAGGCTTAGGAAATTGAGGTAACTAACCTCATTGGGGAGGCTTAATTTTAAAAGTAGTATAAAATTTTAAATAACCTGGGTTCTTCCTGATGGCACAATGGGATAAAGCACCGCATTATGAAGCTCTCCAAATCCACTGCAGCGAGTTCAACACCCCCCCCCCCCACCAGGGATCTGACCCACATGGCTGGCAGACCCCTCCTGACCTGTCCAGTGCTCCCCTCAGTAGTGTACTTCAGTAGATCTGCCTGTTTTGCTCCTCACTCTGTCTATGATGAATCTTCTTACCCACCACACCTCTGGCCTGTACCCCAGTTCTGTACGCATAAACATTTTTTTTTTAAAGTATATAACCTAACAGCTAGTATTTAAATAAATCATTTATTCATTTATGACATGGGCTTCTTCTGATGCTGGGCAAAACCACTCATGTTTATGCCCAGAAATGACCCTTTTCTCGAAGTAATCAAAAACTCAAACTAGTAAAATTTACTCTTGAGCAGGAGAAGGCAGGGGCCTTGGAAGATATGTGCTGGGTTCAATAGCATCCTCTTTTGTGTGGGAGCACCCAATCTAAACTTACTGTTATTTTTAATATTTTGCTACATGTATCTTTTTAATTAAAAAAACACATAAATTCTGCCAAGATTACCAAATGTAACCTATCAATTTAATTATACCATCACTATAACCTGGCATTGAATGTAAAAAATCTCAATTTCAAAGGATTTTAAAATTCTAAGTCATAGAAATAATAAAATGTAGATGATAGTGTTGGTTAGTGTCTTAGACCATTTGGGTTTCCATGGTAAAGTATTATAGATTCCATGCCTTGTATACAACAAAATATTCTTTCCTACAGTTCTGAAGGCTGAGTAGTCCAAGATAAATTCTCAGACAGATTTGCTGTCTGGTGAAAACTCACTTTCTGGTTTTTAGTCAACTTCCAGCTGTGCCCTCACATGGTGTAAGAGAAGAGAGTTATCTCTAGAACCTTCCTATAAGTCCTTCGATTCTTGAGGTCTCCATTGTCATGACCTAATCACAACCCAAAGGGTTCCATCCCAATGTCATCACATTAAGGATTCAATTTCAATATATGCATTTGTGGAGGATCCAATTTACACACTATAATAATTAAGTAACAATATTTGTTTCATTCTCAGTTAATACATATGGAGACTTCAAGGTTTCTTGACTTGGTAAAGCAAGTCTTTGGATGTATCAACTCAGTCAATATATATTGACTTGCCTACCATCTTTAATCATTTTCTTTCATTTTTCTTGGTAGATGCAATAAAAATTAAGTCATTTTTTTTTCCTACTAAACATTACTAAAGCAATTTAATTTCCTGATAAACCCCACCAGAGAAGTGGAGAAATATGGAGGATCTACCGTCTGAATTTTGGTTTTAACATAAACTATGAGTTAATGCATGTACAATGATCCACAAGAGGTAAGGCTTAGCAGGTGATCTACAACTGTTACACCCCGTTTCAGTTCCATATAAATTCCACTTTGCCTTCTCTTTAACTTTTTTTATATATATGTTCTGAATACACTGTGAAAAATGGTAAATAGATTAGTATCTAAAACTTTGATATTTGGGACATATTCAGACTTCTCACCCTCTTTTTGGTCTTCCTTTTTGTCTTATATTATTGAAATGTCTTTTGCCTCTGTAATAATTGTCATTTCCACTTTTTGTATTTATAGTATTTTCTCTATCCTTATTCCTCTTTCCTTCTATCCATTAGCCTTCATGTCTTTTAAGTTCTTCCATGTCAATCAATTCTACTACTATATTTTTATACCCAGTTAATCCTTGACACAGCAGTTCCTTCTTATATATGATCCATTTTTTTCCCATATCCTTTCTCTCCTCATTCCACCACCATATGGTTTCTATACCATTTTCTTACCATTACAGTTGGCTCTACCAAAACTATTGTGCAAATGACTCCTTTCTTAATTCCCTCAATTTTCAATTGTAGCAGCTTTGGTTTCTCCATTGTCTCCTAAAATAGAGTTTATGGTCCATTTGTTTTAGCACAGTTCATGGTGGTCATAATGATCCATTTGTAAGACTTTCTCTTTTGGTCTTCACACTGTCCTTAGGCAATTCATTCACTTATCCTCATGTCCTCCTATAAATCTCAGGGACACTTCATACTCCAGGTAAAAGTGAAATTGACCTTATCATCTTTCCCTTCCAACTCTTTACTCTTATTTCCTATTAAAAAACACACAATTATTGAAAACAAACATTTAAATAAAAGTCTTGCAGTATTTTCTGCACAATCTTAAAAATCTACCCACATTGACTTTCATACATTAGATGCACTCTCCTCCCCCAGGTTTGCAAAGTTCATTTTCTCATAATTACTCAGTGATGTGTAACCAAAGCAGTCAGTGAGCAGTGATTGTTTGCCATTCCTGCAATATGTCCCCTTTCTCTAACAGCTTCTCTTGCTTTTTACTTGAGAATTTCTCATTTTCTAGACTAGAGTCTCAACTGGATTTCAGGGTTGAGGCTAGTGATATTTTTCTAAGTCAATCAACATTCCTTTCTCTTGTCTTTAACATTAAGTTAGACATAAAACTTAAGTAAATTTGAAAAGCTAAATGCCAGGACTATGACATATAAAGTCAGAAAGGAAGTTACTGCTGCTTATTAGACTTGTCTAGAAACTTAATATCTGGAAAGATATAGGGATGGAATTAACAGTCATTGTGCTACTATGAAATTAAGAAAATGAGTGTCAAGAAAGAAAACTAAGAAGAAACTATTAATAAGATTAAAATTTTCATTGAAAGGACTAATACATTTACTTTATTTTTTATTAAGTACATTTGGATTGCCCAGTAGTAATAGTAGCAGTAATAAGAGCAGTGTTAGCAGGGAGAATAAAAAGCACCCCAGGACCCCCAAATCTGCCTACATTTTAAGTATGTTTTGCCATCTGCTGTATAAAGACAAAACATACCACAGTTCTTAAGACCGTCAATAGAAAATAACTTTAATACACTTACTATATAAAGAAGACAAGAAAGGAGGGGAAGAGAGGGATGGAGAGAGGAGAGGGGAAGAGAGGAGG
>NW_004567103.1:64888419-64892816 GCF_000260355.1 Condylura cristata | reverse complement strand
TAAGGGGAGGGGAGAGGAGAGGCTATAGTTAAAATAGTTTCAAGTTAAACATACAAAGTTACTCTATCCCTCACAGGTAAATGCCCAGGCAAACAGAGTTGATCCAAAGTGGTGCCATTGAGGCCTGCAATCTCTGCCAAAATAGCTTCTGGTGTGGAACTACGAAAAAGTGGCAGAAGGGGCCAGGGAAGTATGTAAACAAAGAAGCAAAAACAAATAGAAGTCAAGATAAAGGCTGCCATCATAGCCTCTTGACAGATCCCTCACCCACATCTGTTTCTTTCAAGTGTCTCCTTCCATGTCCTCCATGTCCCTGTCACAAGTCCAAGGCTGAGAAGCAAGTGTGGCTGCCTGTGCACATGCATCTGTTCCATGTCCCTCCTCCAAGTCTTCTCTTCATCTCCTCTTTCCTTCCTTTTTCAGTCTTTTCTAGCTTCTCCCAACTAGTCAGGTCCATCCATCATTGGGTTGAGAAAGGAACCTGGAAATGCTACTTTCTATGGATGTCAAACTGTTGTAGCATTAGTAGTAACAGTAGGAGTAGCAATGGTAGAGACAGTGATGGTGGTAGTGGTGGTAATTGTATTAACTCCCTAAAATGTAATTATTTCTTAATTACCCTTTGTTCTTATTAGTCTATTTCTATATTCACAGAGTCTAAGGCAAAATTTCATATGAAGGACTACAAAAGAGTATATCTAAGTATTTAAAAATTTAAGTTAATGAGCCCTCCCTGGTGGCACAGTGGATTAAAACACAGCACTAAGAAGCTAAAGCCACTTCAGCACAAGTTCGATTTCTGCCCCAGAGGTGACCACATGGCGCAGCAGACCTCTCCTGACCCGCCCGCTGCTCCCCTCAGCAGTGTACTTCATCAGTTGGCCTGTTCTGCTCCCCACTCTGTCTCTTACCGCCCCTGCATCTCTGGTCTGTACCCCAGTTCTGTATGCAAAAATAAATTAATCTTAAAAAAATAAAGTTAATTTATAAGCTATTAAATAAGATTTCTCACATCTCCGCCAAATACATATTTAAGAGCATTAAAAGGCATTATAAAGGTCTATGTTTTAAACAGAAAATTTAAAAAATGCCAATGATAGAATTTGTTATTCTGAATTCCTGGTTATTCTATGTTGAACTCACAAAGTATTTATGGTTAATAAGATAAATATATGTCGATTAATAAATTACTACTTATTTTCACTTTAAAATCTTAGCTAAATTACTAAATTCTCATGATTTCTATATAATTTAATTCTAAAGGCAATGCATACATAAATAATGAAAAAATCATATTTATATCATGTTATGATATAAATGTATATGATTTTATTAAATTCTTAAAAAGGAAATGTAAAGTTACATGTTCTGTTTTCAAAAATGTTTTATTCTTAAAAATTTAAATAATCCGGGCCCTCCCTGGTGGCTCAGGGGGCTAAAGCACTGCACTAAGAAGCTTAAGCCACTTCCCCATGAGTTCGATCCCTGCCTGCCTAGGAGATCCACATGGCGAGGCAGACCTCTCCTGACCCGCCCACTGCTCCCCTCAGCAGTGTACTTCTGTGATCTGCCTGTTCTGCTCCCCACTCTGTCTCTGGTGAATCCTCTCACCCTCCGCATCTCTGTCCTGTACCCAGTTCTGTATGAATAAATAAATCTTTAAAAAAAATTAAATAATCCTTTGAAATGAGTAGTTAAATATAAAGTATAATTGCTACATGTAATTTCATTTTTTTAAATAAAAAAACTGCTATGCTCACCCAATCCAAATGTGGCTCCATGCATCAACATATTACATCTGGACCTACATATTTAAAAAGTTAAGCATGAATTAGCAATATTGAAACATATTCCTCAGCCATCCCACAACTGTTGCAAATACTGTACCAATTCATGAATATCTGCAGAACTGCAAATGAGAACATGAAAATGGAAGCTTGACATTCTTGGAAATGATACTTAGTACAAAAATTTATTGTATGTATGTGATCTGAGAGGAAGAATTTGACAAGTTAATTAATTTAGCTTTCCTTGTACCAAATGCTAGCAAGTCTCATGCTGTCTACTCTCTGAAGCAAGCCTCTCTCTGGCAGCAGCAGGGGCCAACCCCTCACATCTTCTTAATATCCAGATGCAATTGTCTTTTCTTTCAAGGAGAGAGGAGAAGAGACATGGAAGAGGATTTCCTTGAGGCCAGTATGGTGCAGAAAAACAATGTGGATTTTCAGGATAGACCCTGCACCACTGTTGAGTCCTGGAGATGTACTCATTTGTAATTTGATAATTTATTTGTTTTGTGTTTCAGTTTATCTGACATCATCTAAAGGGTGACTGCCTCATATCTAGGCCTAAAGCTATCATCTGGTCTTGTCATAATGTACCCCATTCTCCTAAAACAACTTCTGAGATCATGTTCTCCATTGTCTAGTGGGGGAAATATCTATCTATCTATCTATCTATCTATCTATCTATCTATCTATCTATCTATCTATCTATCTATCTATATATCACTTATAGTGATATTCAAGTGCAAGGCTGTGGCCCAAAGATTGTGAGCTTTTCTTGATTTGGTTTTTACCACACTGAATGCTCAAGTTTTGTACTGACTCCTCTTGTTTATATGCCTCTTCCTGCAATGCCCCCTTTCTCTGTAAAAATCAGAATCAAGACATGTATATAAAGTCCAAATTCAGGACCTTTTTTCTCAATCACTATGCCCTACCATATACCATCACCCATGTTTTTGCTATTAGGCCTTCTGTTGCTTCACTTTCCTTCACAAGAGTATTTAGTGATTCCTGTGAGCTTAGAAGATGTTTATGAACAATTATACAGCACCACTTAAGGAACCTTACTGTATAAATGCTCTATGTTCCAGCATATCTATAATTAACTAGACGGTACACTTCTTGAAGGCAGAAATCATGTCTTATATTTCTTTATGTGCCCCTTATTGCAAATCACAGTGTGAAATTTACATTATGATATTAACAAGTCCCTTTTGTTTTAAATACTACCTGAACTTGAGAGATGTTTTGTGTTCAATGAGCTATTTGTTTTCCCTTTCTAATTAATTTGATGAAATTTCCATCCAGAACATCATGTCTGTGCAATTTATCATAGGGCCATTCCTCTTCTCCACTGGGGACACCTTCTCCTTGTTCTACATCTGTGTGTGCTTGGGGTGGACACCTGGTGGAAGGTCTGTTCACACACATGCAGATGGGTGCTGGGAGCACACCACCCCCTCGTGAAAACTGGCTTGCTACTGAGAGAAATACCTTATGTCCTCTAATCCAAAGCCATTCTGCATGTTTTCCTTACCAGGATTTAAAGAACATGCTCTGTTCCCATCCAAATGTGAGAAGTTTCGTTTCAAAATAAAATGTGTCACAATAGCAAAGAAACAAAAGTGAAAAGATTTCTTTTGTTATTATCAGTCAACATATTTTACTTTATAGGGTATATACATAGGACAAACACTTTAAAAACATTCTTAATAAAAAAGGTCAACCACAATTTTATTTGGGATTGTGAATCAAATAAAAGAAATGTCCTTTTAGGAATAACTATGTCCAAAGACAGATTTCTCATGCTGTCCTGTTACTGAACCTATCAAAAGTCAAAATTTTATTTTCTTTTGCATGAAAATAATGTTGTCTAAAATAACTTATTTCTGAGAAACTTGGAGATAGGACAGATATACCACCAATTCATAGGAATTTAAAGAACTGCAATTGGTTCTTGCTGTAACTGTTTTTTCACACTGTCCAGTCATTGAACTCACCACATGTCTAAATTTTCTTTTCTTCTGCATGAAAATAATTCTATTCTAAAATTGTCCTGACAAACCTGTAGATGGGACAGATATACCACCAGTTGCTAGGAATTTAAAGAACTTACAATTAGTTCTTCCTGTAATTTTCTTTTTCAGCAAGAGTGTTTAATTTATTAAAAAGCAAACAAACAAACAACATTGTGTTCTGGTTTTGGATTAGTCATCTTGTCTGGTTGTCTTATACAAACTGGGATGAACTTCTGAATATCTAGAAGAAATGTTAGTCTGTTAAAATGCAAATACTGGCCTTCCCTGGTGCTACAGCAGATTAAAGCACAGTACTAAGAAGCTAAAGCCACTTCAGCATGATTTCGATCCCTGCCCTGGGGGTGATCCACATGGCACAGCAGACCTCTTCTGTCTAACCTGCTGCTCCCCTCAACAGTGTACTTCATCAATCTGCCTGTTCCGCTCCCCTCTCTGTCTCTAGTGAATCCTTTCACTGCCTCTGAACCTCTGACCTGTAACCCAGTTCTGTATGCATACATAAATATATCTTTTAAAAAATGCAAATGCTGTCTAAAAAAGCTAACATATTAAACCATTTATCCATATATAT
>NW_004567103.1:64861872-64888024 GCF_000260355.1 Condylura cristata | reverse complement strand
CTCACCGCCCCTGAGCCTCTGGCCTGTACCCCAGTTCTGTATGCACAAATAAATGAATAAATCTTTTAAAAAATATATTTATATAAATAAGACATCAGTCCATAGCAATATAAGTGAACACAGTTACCCTTTGAGAAGACAAATTATGAATTTTTCTATTTCTAAAATTGTCATTTTGAAGGAAAATGCTATGTGGAGGTGGAAGTATACAGAAATAGAAATAGTGTTTTAAAAGGAGAAAGTGTAATTTAACAATAAAAACCCAGTATGAGAAATTAGTATACAAAAAGGAATGTAACCTCTGTTTTTTTTTTTTTCTGTTGTCCTTCACTTTCCATGTTTGTTGTAATAAGAATATACTGCTTTTCTTTTTGAGATAACATTTTTATTAGAAGTTGAGTAAAGAATATGGCATTGGAAAGAACTTGGTCAAGCCTTTCCGGTTTCCCCTTTTGGTATGGAACCATGTGCAAGGCCATCTCACTGCTCCATGCAGTAACATTACCTTTAATATAAAACCAATGCATATTTAAGAACCAACTAATGCTACTAGTTGTCTATTCTAATGGGCTGCCAGATAAATGTGATACAAAAAAAACCCCAAAAAACAGTGGGTTGTCTGTGCTTTGAAACCTTTAAATAATTTGGAGAAAGAAAAGTGGAAGTGGGATTAGAGAAACAGTTGAGCAATATCACAGTCGTGAGTTTTACCTTCTGACTTCAGCAAAGTTTTTCCTGTTATTTTAGTAGCCTGTCTTCTCACAATTTTGATGTTTGTCCTGATAATAGTATTGTTAGCAAAGGTGATCCCCTTCTCCTTCATTTAACATGCTTATTTTTGAAAATTTAGTTCCAACCCACTTCTATATTTATCTTAACATTGCATTAAATGTTTCTAAAGTATGTAGTGCTGAATTTATGATAGGTTGCCTTAGACAGTTGTATTGTGACTTTGTCCAAATGTTATCAAATTTAATAATAATTTAAGGATGATATTGATTAGTTATAGATTATATTTGCCATATTTTTAAATGTTTATTATCTTTATCAACTCCCTGCATATGGTTTTGTACCAAGAGGGTATCCAGAAAGGCTTGACCAACTTCTTTCCAATGACATATTCTCTACTCACTTTCTAATAAAAATAGTCATCTCTAAAATAAAATTAGTATATTCTAATTACAGCAAACATGGAAAATAAAGGGCAAAAGAAAAGTAGTACTGAGTCTACTATAAAAAAATAATTGTCACTTAATTCCTACAAGTTTTCCTGGATGAAGTCTTTATTGTGAAATCTAAAATCTTTCAACTAAAATTATATATATTTTTTTTTTTTTTTTCAAATCACTACTCAGTCACCAGCAAGACACTGACTTGATGGGATGGAACTTCTGCCTATGGGATGAGACCTGAATGAAATTTTCACACAACAGAGACCCTTTGGTAGATCATATTGGTGTGTCAAAGACATTAAGTAAATAGAAAAGTCAGTTCAGAAGTGCACAAAGCAAAATTGTTTCTATTTGCTTTTTTATTCTATAACAAACTCAGGAAAGTGACAGTATCTAAATGCTTAAGGGCGTAGTAATGTTCTCCCATTAAGGTAAGCATGGTCAAGAAAATTTCTGACTATATATGTTTAAACAGATTAGAACATGGACTAGATATTATTTTAATAAAATCATGATAAGAAAAAAAAAACTTTACAAAGTGTTTTAAATAACCCAGAAAATTGTATGTATTGAACCTATCACATGCACCGATCACATGAACCTATCACAAGAAGACAGCCATGGTCTAGGAAGACTTAGGTCCCATACAAGTTTCCTAAAGATGGCACAGGGTTTCGCACTATGAAGCTACCACCAGCCACTGCAGCATGACTTTGATCCCCAGCCAGGTAGGTGAGCCACATAGCCCAGCAGACCTTTCCTGTCACTCCTGATGCTCTTCTCAGCAGTACTTCAGATTCAACTGTTCCTTTACCCACTTTGTCTCTGGTGAATTCTCTCACCCCATCCTAACCTCCCTGCCCCCCCCACACACCAATGGCCTAGACCCCCAATTCTGGTATGTATACATAAATAAATCTAAAAAAAGAATGGGGGATGACATTTATGTATGCCATTTGTGGTACTTGGCACATGGTAAATGAATCTGAGGCACAGTCAATAAGAAGCTCTCAATAAAATTGGAACTGTTCTTACAGAGTAACACAATATATTACCTATAATTATTTTTAATCTCTGATATAAAGAAAATTCAATGACAAATTACAGTTTATGGGGTCAGTTTGGTAGTTATTTCTATTTTGACAAAGACCCTGCGTCATCTAGAATCTCTGAATACTTCATATTGAAATAACTATAAAATATTGAATTGATTCATTTTGTGTATTATTCCAGGCAATAGGATCTTTAAGTCAATACAATGGATAACATTTATAAAATGCAAACCACTTCTCCCTGAATGGATGATGAAAAAAGAAACATATGTACAATTTTAAAGATTATTTATGCATACAGAATGGGTATACAGGCCAGAGGTGCAGGGACAGTGAGAGTATTCACCAGAAAAAGAGTGGGGAGCACAACAGATTGACCAAGTGCACTGCTGAGAGGAGCAGTGGGTGAGACAGGAGAGGTCTGTTGCACCATGTGGGTCACCTCCAAGGCAGAGATCCATAAACTAGCAGTGAAGCATCTGCTGCTAGCTTGCTGTGCTTTATCCCATTGTGCCACCAGGGAGGGCACATCTGTGTAAGTCTTCTATTAGGTCTAAGATTGTCATTACATTAAAAAAAAAAAAAAAGCACACACACACACATATATATATATAATCTATATTTAAAAATATTTATATAGGGCCCTCCCTGGTGGCACAGCGGGTTAAAGCACAGCACTGAGAATCTGAAGCCACTTCCGCATGAGTTCGATTCCCGCCTGCCCCGGAGGAGACCACATGGCGAGCCAGACCTCTCCTGACCCGCCCGCTGCTTCCCTCAGCAGTGTACTTCGTCGATCTGCTCCTCACTGTCTCTGATGAAGCCTCTCACCGCCCCTGAGCCTCTGGCCTGTACCCCAGTTCTGTATGCACAAATAAATGAATAAATCTTTTAAAAAATATATTTATATAAATAAGACATCAGTCCATAGCAATATAAGTGAACACAGTTACCCTTTGAGAAGACAAATTATGAATTTTTCTATTTCTAAAATTGTCATTTTGAAGGAAAATGCTATGTGGAGGTGGAAGTATACAGAAATAGAAATAGTGTTTTAAAAGGAGAAAGTGTAATTTAACAATAAAAACCCAGTATGAGAAATTAGTATACAAAAAGGAATGTAACCTCTGTTTTTTTTTTTTTCTGTTGTCCTTCACTTTCCATGTTTGTTGTAATAAGAATATACTGCTTTTCTTTTTGAGATAACATTTTTATTAGAAGTTGAGTAAAGAATATGGCATTGGAAAGAACTTGGTCAAGCCTTTCCGGTTTCCCCTTTTGGTATGGAACCATGTGCAAGGCCATCTCACTGCTCCATGCAGTAACATTACCTTTAATATAAAACCAATGCATATTTAAGAACCAACTAATGCTACTAGTTGTCTATTCTAATGGGCTGCCAGATAAATGTGATACAAAAAAAACCCCAAAAAACAGTGGGTTGTCTGTGCTTTGAAACCTTTAAATAATTTGGAGAAAGAAAAGTGGAAGTGGGATTAGAGAAACAGTTGAGCAATATCACAGTCGTGAGTTTTACCTTCTGACTTCAGCAAAGTTTTTCCTGTTATTTTAGTAGCCTGTCTTCTCACAATTTTGATGTTTGTCCTGATAATAGTATTGTTAGCAAAGGTGATCCCCTTCTCCTTCATTTAACATGCTTATTTTTGAAAATTTAGTTCCAACCCACTTCTATATTTATCTTAACATTGCATTAAATGTTTCTAAAGTATGTAGTGCTGAATTTATGATAGGTTGCCTTAGACAGTTGTATTGTGACTTTGTCCAAATGTTATCAAATTTAATAATAATTTAAGGATGATATTGATTAGTTATAGATTATATTTGCCATATTTTTAAATGTTTATTATCTTTATCAACTCCCTGCATATGGTTTTGTACCAAGAGGGTATCCAGAAAGGCTTGACCAACTTCTTTCCAATGACATATTCTCTACTCACTTTCTAATAAAAATAGTCATCTCTAAAATAAAATTAGTATATTCTAATTACAGCAAACATGGAAAATAAAGGGCAAAAGAAAAGTAGTACTGAGTCTACTATAAAAAAATAATTGTCACTTAATTCCTACAAGTTTTCCTGGATGAAGTCTTTATTGTGAAATCTAAAATCTTTCAACTAAAATTACTGTATATAAATATATCTACTTTCTAAAGTAAGCTCAGGATTTTACTAATTTTTCATCCATGTGATATATTATTAAACTGGTAGTAGATAAATAATTGTGAGACGATTTCCAGCCATAAACCTCAGACTATTTATGAGTTTGCTATTTGGTTAAAAATCTAGAATAAGGCAAGGAAATATAAGAATGGCATTGACTGAATAAGTTTTTAACATATGGTCATCCTGAAAATAGAACATAGACTTAAATGGGACTAGGAAAAAGAATAATTAGTAAGTAGAGCAAGTAGTAGAGAGTCTTCATTCTCTGAAGAACATGTGTCTCTTGAGGAAAAAGGAAATGGATTTTCCTCCTCACCAGTCTTTTCTACTTATCAGTTCTTCAGATAAGACTGTACTTAACTGGATTCAGATAAGATGGTGTCTTAGCCAGCTCCAAATGTGATTACAAATTACTTTAGACTAGGTCATTTAACATAAAGTCCTTACAGTTTGGGAAGCTGGGATCCAAGAATGAGGTACCAGCCAGACAAGTTTTACTCTTTTGTTGTTTATGGTTTCATGTTCAGCAGCTTTGAGTGTTCACTTGGCTTCTACTTTGTGGTATGTAGGGATAGAAAACATGCCTTGTGAAGTCTCTTATAAGTCACTTATAAAGGCACTAAGCTGATGAAGGGATAGATTCATCTACACTAATTACTTCCAATGGCCATCTTTCCAGTGCATTGGGGTTATAACTTCTGCATAGGAATTTGGAAAGTACATACTCACTCAGACTGTACTTTCATTTTTTTAAGTAAATGTTTAAGTCTTAAACCTTGTTCTCACCAAAGTATACTGCATTATAAGATAATACCCATGGTTTTTATTAAGTTCATATTTATACAATGGCACACTGGTCTAACAATTTTCCACATAAGCTTAAAATTTGGTTGTATATTTTCCTAATTGAGACTTTGAATGCTTTGTTTCTTTGGTCAAATATTCACAAGGAATTATTTTATCTTCTCTGCTTTACTAAGAAGTACAGCAAAAATGTACATTAATATGGTTAGTGTATCCTAAATTCTCAGTAAATTTTCCAGAACACTTTTTTTTAATGGACCTCATTCAATTTGCCACTAGACAAAAGAAACATGCAACACAAGAGGTCATTAAAAACAACTAGAATTGACCTGTCACCCAGTATACCAGGAGAAGTTTTTCTTTTGATCTTCCCATTATTCCACTAACCACATAAGCAATAAATTATGGCCAAAAGTCATTCATAGTAAAAAAAAAAGTCCTATAAATTTATTATAGTGTATTTAAGTCAAATATTCAATTGGTTCAATAGTTTTTCAATCAATATGAAGGAATTTATCTACTAAAGAAAATTGTCTGTAAATATTACCTGTGGGTTTATAGCATGATTTAATAAAAATAAAATCATTTTTCTTGAAAGTTTTGATATTTTAATGCATGGTATTGTTGTTGGCTTATTTTAAGTTCATGTTCCTGTTGAGTAAGGTTCTTGTATCTCTCCCTCTGGTCGCAGATATTCCTTAGCATTCATGGGAATTAGAAAAAATATATTCAAGATACTGTGATAAAGAACATGCCCTCAATTTCAACAATGCTTTCATTTGGGCAGGCAGGAATCTATGTGTTCATGTCTAGACCTCTATTTGATATCAAGATAATAGCTTCATCTCATGAAGTGTTTTGCTATTATTATCTTGCCTTTTTAAAGAGAATTCCCAGAAGCAAATTGTGAGTGGCTATAATGAGTCATTTCCAGTTACTCTCCTGACTAGAGTAACCAAGATAAGATTTTAGATATGAATACTACCTAGAAGGAAGGAAGGTAGTCTTGGTCAAACCTTGAGTCATTTTAGTTGTGTCTATGAACTTCCCATATATAACTAAAGACACAGTGAATGCCTTCAACTTTAAATGACCTATCAGAGTCCAATTAGGAAATGTGGTTTTCTGTTTCTATGTATTGCTTTATTTACTTATGCATACAAGAACTGGGGTACAGGCCAGAGGAGGGAAGATGAGAGTATTCACCAGACACAGAATGGGGAGAAGAACAGGTAGATTTACTGGAATGCACTCTGAGGGGAGCAGCAGGCAGCTCAGGAGAAGTTTGCTGCACCGTGTGAGTCAGCTTCCTGGCCAGGGATGGAACTAATGATACTGTGGCGGTGGCTGCAGATCACTTCATAGTGCTGTGCTTTTAGCCCATTGTGTCACCAGGGAGGGCTCCGAAGTTAAATTTTTATACCCCTCTCTATCCTCTATCCATACATTCCATTCACCCTTTACAGACCACCCATGATAATGCCCTTTCTTTGATTTTTTTCCCCCTTGTCCTTTACCCCTACCCCATTCACTCTGGTAATCAGTAAAATCTTCCACTAAGTCCAAGATTTGTTTGTGCTATATTTTGTCAATGTATTTTTGTTTTCATGGGTTATTTATTTTCCATTTGGAAGTAAAAAATATTCAATGCTTGCCTTTTACTTTCTGACTTAATTCATTTAGCATAATTACTTTGTATAATTACTTTGAGATCCTCTCATTTTTCCCCAAAAGACACTGTTTCATCTTTTTTTTTAATAGTTGTGTAGTATTTAATTGAGTATGTTTTCTATAATTTCTAGAGCTATTCATCTGCTGTTGGTCACTTAGGTAGGATAAATATTGCTGCATCATACAGAATTTCCGTTTTTTATTTTCTTTTAAAAAATCTGTAACTTTTTCAATAGAGCTTGCAGAAACTTTTATACCTATCAACAGCAAAGTAGAGTTCTTTTTTCTCCACATCCTCAATTATTACCATTTGATGTTTCCTTTTTTTTTTTTTTTAATATGGTCCATTCTTACAGGTGTGAGGTGATAGCTTGTGGTTTTCATTCGCATTTCCCTATAATAAGTGATGTTGAATAGGTTTTCATATATCTGTAGTGCATCTGAGCATCTGAGTCTACAGGGTATTTAGAAAAATGTCTACTTAGGTCTTTTGTTGATTTTGGATTAGATTGTCTGCTGGGTTTTGTTGGTGGTACTGTTGGATGATATAAATACTTTGCATATTTTGAGAATCATCCCCTTGTCATATGGGTCAGCTCTTGAGTAAAACAAGACTGTAAACTCAATAAGCCAATGTGGTGGAAGATGACAAGCCTGAGTGTGGGGATGTTGTCTAAACAAAGAAATGGGTGTGCCAACTCCTTTCAGAATGGTGAATTCCACCATCATGTAGCTGAGAATCTCTGTTATATAAACTCATAAGCTAATTAGCCTACTGACAAAAGAAGTTTCAAAGATATGATACAAGTCGTAGTGACACCTAAGCTATACAACCTGTCCCATGAGGTTTTACATCATGCCATGAAGATATTACCAAACACTAAGGAAAGCTCTCCAGATGATCTACAATAGACTCTCACAAAATGGGTTCACTAAGAATATAAATAGCTGCTGATCAACATGGATTAGTGTAACTGCTGCCAGACAGCTGCAAATATCAACCATAGTACATTCAGAGAGTCTGGAGTCATAAATACAGTAGGACAGAGGGGATAGAATCAAAATTAAATGTGACATAGAAAACCCTGGGTTAAATATTTGGAGGTAGCAGTCTACTCTAAACTTAACTAGGGTGATGCTCAGGTAGATTAAGTAGATCAGTAGGTTTATAGCATAAATTTATGTTCAATGATTTTAGAAAAGGATCACAAAATACACAGGGTGAGGTAAATTAGTAATTTAAAATCTCTATACTGTGGGGAAAATAAAGCTAGTTAATATGTTAAATATGACATTACTTATTTGACAGTCTTTAAATTTTGCTTATCAAGGTGTGGCACATCTTAAAATGGTGCATCCCCAGGCCTCTCTCTTGGCACAGGGATTAAAAACAGCACAATTAAGCTACCACCTGCCACTTCAGCATGTGTTCAATCCCTGGCCAGGGAGGTGATCCACATGGTGCAGCAGACCTCTTCTGTCTCACCCACTGCTTCCCCATGCAATGTATTTCAGCACATCTGCATGTTCTGCTTCCCACTCTGTTTCTGGTGAATCATCTCACCCCCCACCTCTGGCCTATACCCTAGTTCTTTTATGCATAAATAAATAAATAAATCTTTAAAAATAATAAAACAAAATGGCACAAAATTACATAAGGTTGAGAGTATAGTTGAACAAATGTTTTCAGAAGTCACACAAAAATCATAATTAACACAGATGATAAACCAAAATTTCAGGACCACCATAGAACACAATTCAGAACACACTACTTTCATTATATTCCCTATTTTTTACTGTATTGTACTTACTCATTGTATATATTCTGTATTTCATCCAACAAGTAAGAGAGAATATACTCATATATACTCATATATATACTCATATTGCAAAGTTTGCAAATAGTTGTATAATCATGCACTTCTGGAGGTTTTTAAACATAACTAGATCACACTTGCACACACACACACATATACATCTTTAGGATTAAGGCAAGTCCCCTGAAATGTCATAATGCCGGTATAGAGGGTAGTAGAGTGAATGGAAGTTGTTGATGGAAAGAAAAGTAAGGATATTTTAACAGCTGTCTCATTAGCAATCATATTTAAATACTTAATCTTTTCATTTCCAGAGCTTGGAGATATCCCCCCCCCCCAGTTATAATTCTATTGTTTACATGTTACCACACTTTCAATTAAATATGAATGCTCTCTTATTTTTCTCATATTTCTTTAAAAATCAGAACCACCTCAATCCTGTGATGAAAGCCTTTCTGAAAATATGGTGAGAATGAAGAAACCTTAAGAATATTGTGGCACGAAGGGTACAAAAGCTGTCATCAAGTTTTCACCAGCCCCTGCACAAAGATTCCTTGGCAGAAGACATTAGGAGAGAAAACAAAGTCATAAAATAGAGATGTCTAACTTTTCATATATTCATCTTAGGTAACTCCAAAGCAGATCTAAGAAACTACCCTCTTTCCCCCCTGACCCAGAAGAGAGGCAGTATAATCGGAGTCAATCGTTCTAATTATCATTCCACTAGCCTTATTTTGGGAAGAGAATATTTCCAAGAAAGTGTGTTCAATTCTGGAAATGCTAATGGGTTGGCAACATTCCCCCAAGTCTTTCTAGCTTGAGGGAAGGAGTGAGGGCAGAGTGCAGCAAGTTACTGGGAATACTCGTATTTTCTAAGTCCTCCAAATTGCTTACCTACTAATCCCCAGTGCTTTCCTTTCTTGTGAAACAAGACCCATTCCTGGGAATTTGAAATTCGTTGTATGAATAAGGCTATGCTATGACCTATATGTATATGTAAAACTCAAATACATGCTTGCCCCAAATCAAACATTTGTTTTCCAACTAGTAAAGAGGAAGTAGATTCAGATTCAATTTCTTTAGGGACGAGATCATGCTGAGAGGCAAATGAATGGCCACTGTGGGGAATTTGTTTCTCCTGCTGAAAAAGCAAAGGCTAATAATAATTGAGGTTTATTTGCAAAATGCACAGCTTTACAATAATCATATGATACCTAGTAATTTTGAAATTGAGGTAAAAAAAAAAAAAAGGAAGCACTTCAGAGCCGGAATTATGAAAATCAAGAAGTTGCTTAAAATATTTGAGAGTGAGCTTAGAGAATCAAATGCCATATGCTTTATTTGCTTCTGAAGAAAAATCGTGTTTTCTGTTGGAACAAATTGCACACACAGGTGTTTGATACAGGGTTTATAAGCTATCAAGAGGAGCCAGAATGTTTGGGGTTGTGGTAGGAGGTGTTAATTTGTGGAAGGTGGTATGGGGAGAGGATAGAGAGAACAGAACAGAATGGAAAAAAAAAAAAAAAGTAAGTTTCTAAGCCATATTTGCAAACTGGGTGGAGTTGTTAGAATTAAAATTTACCATCTGAATGCAAGCCCACCTTGATTTATGCAACCAAACTAGGACTCTAATCATCAACTACTTTGCTTTCAAGTCTCTGGAATAAGAGAAATAATACAATTAAGACATATATTTGTGTGTTCTGTGTCTATTCCTGCCTATTAATATGGAAACTATACCTAAGACTTGGTGAATAATTTCTCCTCCCCTCACAGACTCAAGTAAAGTATCACCAGTGTTATCGATGAGAAAACCAAGACGGATTTCAGCTAACAACATCACATGTGGCCACAATAACACACACTGCTTCTCATACTAACATAAGGCAACAATATAACAATCTCTCTGGGGAAATATACAATACTGTCTTTGAGATGGAGTCTATAAAGAAGTGTCACCAATGCAAATTGACCCTGGTCCATAAAATAGGGTAGACAGTTTGGCATTTCAATCCATGGCTCCAGAACAGCAAAAATAAATAAGAAAATAAATTAAAAAAAAAAACAAATCCAAAACTATTAACTGGAAAGAACGAGACACACTGCACATATTTTATGATGCTAAATTGATTTTTCTTACTGGTATGTAAACTCTCATGGTTTGATCTATTCAATACCAAGACATCTTGAACATAAAGAATACATTAGCTATATACTTTTTAAAGATTAATTTATTATTTGTGCATACAGAGCTGGGGTACAGGCCAGAGGTGCAGGAATGGTGAGAAAATTCACCAGAGACAGAGTGGGGAGCAGAACAGGCAGATTGACCAAGTACATTCTTGAAGTAGCAGCGGGCAGGTCAGGAAAGTTCTGCCACGCCATGTGGTCACCTCCGGGGCAGGGATAGAACTCATGCTGAAGTGGCTTTAGCTTCTTAGTGCTGTGCTTTAACCTGCTGCACCACCAGGGAGGGCCACATTAGCTATATTTAATAAGATATTTCATATGAATAGGTTGTTTAAAATTTTAAAATGCTCAAACTGATCATTCAGGGAGATACTCTCCAAATTGATGTCTGAAATAGTCTGTGTGTCTCACTCTAATCTTGCGCTAGTCTCTCTAACAGTAAGTGAGGCTTCAGAAATAAAAGTATTTAGAACTGAAAGTAAATCTCTTAAAAGCTCAGAAAATATTTTAAAAACACATTCAAGGCCCTCCCTGGTGGCATAATGGGTTAAAGCACCGCACTATGAAGCTACCGCAGTCACTTCAGCATGAGTTCTATCCTTGGCCAGGGAGGTGATCCACATGGCGGCAGACCTCTCCTGACCTGCCTGCTGCTCTTTCAGCAGTATATTTCAGTACATCTGCCTGTTCTACTCACCACTCAATCTCTGGTGAATCTTCTCACCCCTGCACCTCTGGCCCAGTTCTGTATGTGCAAATAAATATTTTAAATCTTTCAAAATAAATAAATAAATAAACACATTCAAAGTAGATGACTATTAGAAAAGCAGCTGACTATACTATATATCAAGGAATTATCTACCAAAAATATTAATTTTAATTTCCACAATCACTTTACTTACAACAAATTTCCTTAATTCTAAAACAAATTTATTGTACTTGAACATAGAATGCTTTTGTGATTATTTTTTCTTTCTGAATTGATTTTTAAGTTATAAAGGAAATTTCCACTGTTTTATTTTCTGAAACTAAGTATAAAACTTACATTTGCATTTTACTAAAGATAAAATGAAAGCAATCAAAGTGGTAATGATTGAGCTTTAGAAATCTTTGTGAATTTAGTTAATTGCAAATATAGGAAATCTAAGGGAAAAAACAAAAAACACTCCTGCCAGTTAACACCTATATTATGATAGCCAATGTCATAGCTCAATATTAAAAATATATATTTTTCTAAATATATATACATATATATATACATATATTAAAAATTAGTGGTTCTGAAGAAGCACTTTCAATTGATTTAATAACCTCAAATACTGTGTTTGATAGATATAATGTGACTAATAGTCCATCCATTTTTCATAGGCTATTTTAATTCTAAGATTCAGATGAATGCTCAAGAAGCATTAAGATAAATGATATGCTATTTTGAATTGAAGTTATTAGTGATATTTGAATCTCGAGCAACCCCAAACTATATTTTTTGTTTTGATTTTAACTATTTGAAAATATGTGTGGAGGTAGAACAAGAAAGGGGGGTGAATTGCAATGATTTGTTACTGGTAATTTCCCAAACTGGATGACTCAATAGCATATAAACAGCCCAATCTGTACCAATTTTACAAACATAAGGGCTGCTGTTAATTATGGCATATATAGCTCAGTAATGAAAAAAAAATTCAAAAAATTGTATTTCCTGTGTTATTATCTTTGCTTTCTCCCTTTGTTTTATTTACTCCAGTGCAAAAGGATAGCTACTTTCTCCTTCTCAGACTTGTGACTTTATTTACAAGATTTAAAAACATAGTTGAAAAAGACAAGGGGAAATGGCTGAATCTGGATTATTCAGCAATGATAGAAAGTAACAAAACATAAAGCATTTAAAGGAGGGAAAATAGCTCCTGCACCTCTTAACAAGACCCTCCATTTAAAGATAATTAAAGTAGGGTCATCATGAATGACTTTCTTGCTCATCGATTTTTTTTTTAGAGTATTAACTCTGATGTGGAAGGAGAGGGAAATTGGGTAAGATTTCCTTCCTCTTGTTAAAATTGTCCTTTCACATTGCCAGTAATAGTCATACATTTCTTTTTTATTATTGGTTGTACTTTTGATTATTTCTAATAAAGTCTTAAGTATACACCTTTAAAACAATAATTACTTCTAAATTTGATGTGGCCTATGTTTGTTTTAATTTTAGTACTAAGTAAACCTCCAATCTTTTTGTCTTGTTATTTGCCTTTTGAGAAAATCATATAGTAAACTCAAAGACAGAGTTTGACAGGCTTGCTCCAGTTCATGAGATCTTTATTCCTAAATACTAAATTTCAAACCTAGGTATGCCATAATAGCTGTACATTAACAAGGAAAACAGATTTTCATGAAAAAAAATAATAACAACATGACAAAACAAATGTACTAAATTTTCCCTCTAAAGTTATACACTAATAAAAAAAAAGTGTGCTTAATTAGAAATTATAACATTCAATAATCATATTAACTTATTGGACTTTTCCCTCTTGTTATCTTCAGGAAGATGTGTGGAATACACATGTTTACATATCACCACGATCTGTAATTAACTTGATAGGTTTTATTTTTTTCTACTATTGGCTAAAATAACTTGCAATTTTGAAACAAACTTTTCTCCCGCTCCTTTACTGACAATTATTTTCCTGATACAGAAAACTATTCATATAAAGATAATATGTATTTCACACTGAAAAACTGTGGCATATTAGCTATGGTGCTTATATGAAAAACTAAAACTTAAAATGTTCTATGTGAGATTAAGTCATATAATTTTCAGCTAATATCCATGTTCCAACATTCTCAAAAATAACTGATAATTAAGATAATTATGAATGAAGGCATTAACTTTCCTGAAATAATACCATTCCCAAACTGTGGATTTAGCCTAAAAGGTAGAAACCAGATCAATATGGGGTCACTTTTAATGACTCAATGTAACAGCACTGAGATGTGTTGTTGTTGGTATTATGACATCATCATTCTTTTGAGAAAAATCATTTGGCAAGCAAGTGGCAAAGTTAGACTGATGTCACTGGAAAATGGCTGACCCATACAAACCAACTTTTTGGGTTCTGCAGCTGCATTTTCTGTTCATCTTCATCAGTGGAGTAAAAGATCTGTGCAAGTAGTTTTAGAATATGAAGCTCAAGGTGTTGTATCAGTCTAGCGTAAAATCTTCAGCTTGGCAGGCCCTCCCTGGTGTAACAGAGGATTAAAGCACAGTACCAAGAAGCTAAAGCCACTTTTGCATGAGTTCTATCCCCACCCGGAGGTGACCCAGATGGTGCGGCAGATTCTCCTGACCTGCCAGGTTAGTGCACTTCATTGATCTGCCTGTTCTGCTCCCCATTTTGTCTCTGGTGAATCCTTTCACAGACCCTGCACCTCTGGCCTGTACCCCAGTTCTGTATGCATAAATAAATAAACCTTTAAAAATAAAATCCTCAGGGCCCTCCTTGGTGGCGCAGCGAGTTAAAGCACTGCATAAGGAAGCTGAAGCTACTTCCCCATGAGTTTGACCCCCGCCTGCCCCGGAGGTGACCACATGGCGCTGCAGACCTCTCCTGACCCGCTGCTGCTGCTCCCTTCAGCAGTAAACTTAATTGATCTGCCTGTTCTGCTCCCCATTCTGTCTCTAGTGAATCATATCACCCTCCTCATCTCTGGCCTGTACCCCAGTTCTGTATGAATAAATAAATACATCTTTAAAAGTAAATAAATAAAATAAAATCCTTAGCTTGGCAATAGATACATCTTTCAGTTATTAATTAAAACTTTTAGTACCCATTGAACAAAAGTGTTATGGAACAGCTTACTAGTCAATATATGTAAATTGCCATTGTTTTTTCTGGCATCTATTACATAAACAACTTCTTTCCTTCTTTCTGTTATTCCTATGAACTATGAAATATCAAAATGTAATAACAAACAGATAAAATCTGGAAATAATTGTATATATTTAGTTAGAATAATTTCCTTCTATGTGACTTCATGCTTTGGGGTATATCTACATAGCAATGTAACAATTATAAAGGTATAGGCATGTAAGTTAGTGAAAAATTCTCAAATTTTTCTGAGACTTTTTTTCATGTACATCTTAATGTAAAACCACCAAATTCAGAGCTGGCTGGGTAATGCCAGACCCAAATATATGACACGTGGATATTAAAGTTCTAAATCTAATGCAAAGCTCATTCAATGCTCTTGAATTTGCCTGCATTCTGGATATTTTGGGTGTTCCATGTGGCCAGACATAAAAACTTGAAATCGAAAAGGAAGAATTAATTGCATAACTGATCAATACTACTGTCTGTTTATTTACTAATTATTCCTAAATTTTCAAGGAAATGTTGCTGTTATTCATTCACAGTGAAAACACAGATGGACAGGCCTTTGCTGCAACAAAACCCATGTTCAAATGAACTTTACTTTTTAAGCAGCAAGCTAAACATATTAAGGAAAGGATGGTATCTCTAACCCAAAGATATAGGGGATTTTCTGTAGGGAATCAGTTTGTTCTGAGTTGGGTAAGTTATTAAAGGCAGGAAAAAAAAAAAAAAGCTGACAGTCTATTTGTAGCCGTCATTTAAAATTCATGCCATTTCCTTCTCACAGTCACTCATAAAAAACACCACTCACTGTGCAAGGTTCTACAAGTAAAAGTTCTTCCATTTGGATGGCCTTAAGAGAGCCTTGCAATGACAGATGGTTTGGTTAATTACAAAATTAAACTTTATGCTATTGAGACATGATTTCAGTGAATAATATTTTCCAGACAGAGTTTAATAAGCAGCTTGTGGTTGAGTAGCCTTTTGCCCAAAAAAGGGAACCAGGTTTCTGTGACTACCTTCTACATTCAAAGAGCATGAGGGTAGAGGATGGGAAGTTGACCACCCTAAAATCTGTGTTCCAGTAACCTTATCAGAGTCTAACACAGTGACCCCACCCAAAACATTGTGAAAGAAAGACTGTTGAAATAACACCTGGTATTTCACGCTGCACTCCCGTAACACTTGCTGATTCACTGACCACAGTGAGGGGAAAGTACATTGGATGTTCAGCTGGTCTTCCTGGGTGAGTCCTGCTCATAAACATGGAATCATTGAGAAATCACAGGTTTTAACATTCACAGAGAAACTTTGATTTTTTTCCCTTGTAATGTGACAGATCAAATCAACTTTTTAAATGTTGAAATTTGCAAAGATTGAAACTAGAAATGGATAAGAGAATGGATAAGAGGAATGCCTTTTCAAATGAGTGCCAAATGTGTCAAGAATTCATTTACGGTTGTTTATGCATTTTTCACTAAAGAAAATAGTTGGGGTAAAATAAAACATCTGCTCTGATAGGAAGTTTGATTTTTGGTCAACTGATTTTCTCCAGATAGTTTGAGACTACTCTGATGAACTGTGTTCCACTAACTTTAATAGACTAAAAGGAAAGGAGTTCATGCTGAGACTGACAACCAATTCTGACATTTTGGTTTTAGAAATAACACCTGATTTGAATAGAAAATATCACAACTTGGACCTGTAAGAAATTAGAAAATTTGGGGCCTCCCTGGTGGCACAAGGTGTTAAAACACAGTGCCCAGAAGCTAGCTGCAGCCACTTCAGCACCAGTTAGATCCTGGGCCAGGGAGCTGACATACATGACACAGCAGACCTCTTCACCTCGCCCACCTACCCCTTAGCAGTGTACTTTGTCAATCTGCCTGTTCTGCTCTCCACTCTGTCTCTGGTAAATCCTCTCACCACCTCTGCATCAGTAGTCTGTACCCTAGTTTTGTATGCATAAATAAATAAATCCTAAAAAAAAGAAATTAGAAAATTAGTGATAATTGAAATTTTTTAATCTTTTCTGTTGTAGGTGTGTTTGGAAATTCTCTACACACACATGCACATATACTCGAAAGTGTTTCTTGTTCTTCAGGAAACATAAAACCAAATGATAGCAAACTGACTTTTCCTCCAGTAGTTTGAGGAGTGCCTTTGCTAAGTAAGTCCTACTAAAATTCAGAGTTACTGGATGATGAATTAACTGCCACCCAGAAAAAATATAATCATTCTATCTTGGGATAAATTTCTACTTCAATTTCCTTAATCATATCTTTAGTAGATTTTTGGAACTATTAGTTTCATGCTGGTGTGATTATGTGTTTATGATCTTTATATCACTACATGACATAGTACCACCTACAGTATATTTTTAATTTAAAATATTAAGTCAGTAAATGACTAAATTCCAATTATTTAAATTTTATTTCAATAAATATTCAATTCTTCATAAAATATTATTTAGCTGATAGAATCAGCAGATTACATTTGTGCTCCCTGAATTGTCAGTGATGATAACACAGATTAGGGGAAGAGCTGGAGTAAATAAGTGGCAAAATTTAATAAAAACATTACAAATGTATGGAAGCTACAGTGTCTGCTTGTTTTTACAAGTTAGTGCAAAAGAAGATGACAAAAGTTGATCAACATTTATTTTGTCTCCAGTATATCCACTGTACATCGTATTACTCTTAAAAGAAAGATCAGGACAATTGTTAAATACTTGAGGATGGACAGTGATATACCTAGTCTTCCTTTGTGCCAGTAAGTTTAATTTTTAAAATCAGCCCTTTTGGGCCCTCCCTGGTGGTGCAGTGGGTTAAAGCACAGCACTGAGAATCTAAAGCCGCTTCCACATGAGTTCGATTCCCGCCTGCCCCGGAGGTGACCACATGGTGTGGCAGACCTCTCCTGACCCACCCGCTGCTCCCCTCAGCAGTGTACTTCATCCATCTGCCTGTTCTGTTCCCCACTCTGTCTCTGGTGAAGCCTCTCACCGCCCCTGAGCCTCTGGCCTGTACACCAGTTCTGTATGCACAATTAAATAAATCTTTAAAAAAAAAAAATCAGCCCTTTTGATGTGCAACCAAAAGTACACATTTTGAGCATATAAAAAAGATGTGCACCTATATAAATAACCATCACAACCAATGCACTTTTTCCTTTAATTCAGAAAGTCCCTTTGTGTTTCAGAGTAGTCAACCTCTTCTTCCTAACAAACCCCAGAAGACTTACTGATCAGCTTCTTTTCTCCATATTATTTTTCTTCCTTTAGAATTTTACAGCACTGCTGTTGTACAATATGTCTGAGTTAGTGTCCGGTTAATTTCCCTTGGCAGAGTGGTTTTGAGATCCATCGATGTTGTGCATCTGTAGGTTCCTCTTTCTTTTCCATGAGTTGTAAAAATTTCCATTATATTCCATTGTATTAATTTAATTTTTTAAATTCACTCATCTATTGCTAGACATTTGGTTTATACCCAGTTTTTGACTCCTATGAATAAATCTTCTTTGCATATTATTATTTTGCACGTGGATATATATTTACATTTATCCTAGGTAAATATCTAGAAGTGAAACTATTAGGTTAACTGAAAAGCATAGTTCAATGTTATAAGATATTGACAACTTTCCTAAATAAATGAACTTTCCATACATCTCTTTATTCCAGCAGAAATGCATGTGATTTCCAGTTGCTCCACATCTTCATTGTTACTTGTCAATATTTCATTTTTTAGCTTTGTTTTATTAGCATATTTATCTTTATTTCCATGTCAATTTCTCATATATATATATATATATTTACTTCAAATCCTCTATGACTAATAATATTGAACACATTTCTTTGTGCTTATTGGTCATTTGTATTATTTTGTCCTTTTAACAAGATTCTTTGCATATTTTACATATGCTGAATACAAAATGTGTTAGAAATATGCTCTTTGAACATATTTTATCAGTCAGTAGATCCCCCTTTCATTTTTTAAAAATTATTTTTTGAGGAACAGAATGTTTTCATTTCCTAAGTCCAATTAATCATTTTTTTCCTTTAATGGTTGAGTTTTTCTGTCAAGTAAATGTTTGCTTACCCACAGGTTGTAAAGTATTTTTTTTTCTTCCCATGTTTTCTAGCAGAGGTATATAATTTCAGTTTTTACATTTAGTTTTGTGGTCCATTATAGTTAATTTTTGTATATAGATAAAAATATTCTTGTCCCAGGCCTTCCTACTTCTCTACATTCCTTCAAAAATCATTTTATTATCGATTTTAGATGGTTTGTCCACAAATTTCTAGAACATAAATTATCTGGGTATATTGAGGTCCCCAATGTTGGGGAAAAAAAAAAAAAAGACTGAAATGTATTTTTTCACAATTCCAGTATCCAAAACTATGAAATCAAGATATTGATAAGGCCATGCTCTCTCTGAAAATTTTAAGGGAGAACCTGCCCATTCTTCTAATATTTGGTGATTTACTTGAAATTCTCAGCTTTCCTTGACTTAAGGCTAATGTATTTTCATCTCCTCCTTCACTTTCTTAGCCTTCTCTTCTGTATGTCATTGCCTCTTCTTACAAGGATAGCTATCCTATTTAATGAAAGGCCCACCCAACTCCAATATCACCCCAACCAACCCCAAAAAGTACATCTGCAACAACCCTCTTTCCAAATAAGGTACTGAGTGACTGAGGTACTGGGTGTCAGTAATTCAACATGTCTTTTAGTAGAGGTACAAAGTAATGCATATATGGACAATAGTATTCTGATGAATAGGTGATTATTCACCAGACTTTAAAAATATAATAAACAAAATTCTTGTTTTCACTATCATTATTTTAAAAACAACTGTTTTGGGGTACTCCCTGGTAGTGCAACAGATTAAAGTGCAGCACTATGAAGCTATCCACAGCCACTGCAGCATGAGTTCAATCCCCAGCCAGGAAGGTGACCCACCTGGCCTGTAAAACCTCTTCTGACCCACCCACTGCTACCTTCAGCAGTGTATTTCAGTTGATGTGCCTGATCTGTTCCTATTCTGTCTCTGGTGAGGCCTCTCTCCCCACACGTCTGGCCTGCACCCCAGTTCCTGTATGCATAAATAAATAAATATTTTAAAAAAATAAAATTGTCTTACCATTCTTTTCCAGTTTATCTACATTTCCCCCTTCTCAATGTTTTAAACACTTTTTCTTCTTCTTCATCATTGCTTTGGTGACTTCCTACTAATTTGCATAGGTACGGATATTTCTAATCTCAAGATTAGAGTGACTTCTTAAATTCAAAATTGGTTAAATTACAGTCATTCAGGAAAATTATCATTAGGTCTCATTTTGAATATCACTTTTTTCAAGTTGTCTCTTTAACTCATCTGGAATTCCAGTAACATGTGTTTCAGAACTTCTCTTTTCTACTATTTAAACTTGAGACACAATATCCTCTTGGTCATATGTTCCAGAAAAAACTGGCATCAATATATATTTTTGTTTAAAATAGTCACTTTATTATTTTTGGTCTATGACAAATGCTCTTAATTTCCCATTACTGTGCTTGCTTGTGTGTATGTATGTGTGTGTGTGTGTGTGTAAATAATGACATTTATTTTTTAATCTTTTGTTTTTAGACAGATTTTTTTCCCCCTAAATTTGGTTTCTGTAGGTCTGCTTTGAAGGGGTTTCAATAGCTTTCTAATTGGTCACTGCATTGTTTAATGTTGAGGTCAGTTTAATATGAAATGATCCTTTTTTTTTTTTTTGCCTCTAGCATGGTTAAGGATATATTCCAATAACAAAAATATAAATTGTTTTCCAACATAATTTTAAAATGCAATATATATAAATTGCCATTGGCAAGAATGAAATAGACCTTGAAAAAAATTCCAATATAGGAAATTTTCACATGACAAATGAAAATTCAGAATGAAGATTACTGTTGAAATCTTTATGCAGGCCACACATAAAATGATCACCTGCATAGTATACTTAAGACATTATGTAAACACAAACGAATGATTTTCCCCAAGACTAATGTCCATCTATATCATTCACTATTTCATTTGTTCTTTTAATTTTTGCTAATGTCCTATTTGTGAAATAGTTAGAAACTTATTATAGGTATCCACATACATCAAATTTCCAAACAGAATACTTTACGATTGTAAATGAAATATTACTACATGCAATTGTATGTGCAATTTTTTCTTTGATACTAGGCTAGCAGTTTTCCTGTTCCTTCCCATTCTAATTTATCTAAAAAATAAATTTTGTTATGTGTGGGATAATTTATATAATTTCAGTGGGCAATGAAACAAATACAGACAGTTCTTTCATTTTACACTAGCAATAAGATCAGATACGAAATATTCTATGAACTGATCAATTGATTATGTTATAAAATCATTAACTTGTTTTTGATGTTAAGTACTATCTAAGCTTTGAAGTTTTCAACTAGTAGGGGAAAATACTGCATTTTACTTAAAGTTATAATTAGTTTTTGATTTGTATTAAAGCTACACATTGAGAAATACAATTCACAGCTTAACAAATCCAGAAGACACTTCACTGCTACTTTGGAGTCAGAAAAATAGAACATAAATTCTCAAATTTTGGTACTATATATTTTTATCCTTATTTTCACATCACTTGTGGTACAATTACAAAAATTTCTGTGTTAAGAAACAGTTAAGACTGTTTCTACAAAATGCCTAAAGACAGGAGAAAACTTGAAATCATATATCACAATTATCAAAATTAAAATGAGTATATATATATATATATATACTTATTTTACATATACTTATATGTATGTATATATATATATATGCATTTTAATTAAGCATTTGGAAGAATGATAAGAGAAAGACATTCACTATTTTTGCTAGTATTTCTAATATCTACTGTAAAATTCCAACACTAAAAATATTCGATTTATATTATTAAAATGTCCACTGAACTACATATATTTAGAACAAGTAAATTTACTTAAAATAACTGAATAGTTCAGCTGCACTCTAAAACATTTAAACATTTATCTCTAATATCTAATACTTGATTTTTGCTAAAATATTTTACAATGATTTTGTTCATAGAAACAGGAGTTTAGAATGAAAGAGTAAAAATACATTCTAAAATTATTTTAAATGTAAATAATCACTGAATTTGAGCTATATATGTATGCGTAGAGAATCTGAAGTACTTTCACTTTCTTAATTAGGTATATCATCCATAAAAAAAATTCTCAGGTTATTCTGAGGGTTTTCAATATTATGTTTTAGAGTAATGAAAATAATTATGTATTAATTTTACAAATATGCTCTTATTATTATAAAAATGATAGGTATGTATTGTGTACACTAATGACATTCAGAAAAGCAAAGCTAGAGTTTTACAAACATAGTCTTACTACCCACAAGTTAATTCTGTTGTTATATTTCATATTATGTATATATTTGTACAAAAACCACACAACTACATAGGAGTCTTTACTAATAAACTTTCTTTCATATAGTTTTAGAATATAGAACCATTCTAAAGAGGCTTCATTCATCAGGATTTTTTATTCTTAAATCATTGATCTTTACTATTTCATTTAAGTTGGCATCATCACATCTACTACATGCACTATATTAACATTTCCTAAGATCTGTGCACAATCCCAGACCAGGAACTGCTTCTGATTGTTATTCCCTTTAATGGCATGCAATTTATCCCTCTTTCAGGAGGATGTTAAATCAGCTTTCCTCAGAATATTCTATCTACATTTTTGTTTTGTCTGCTTGCTTGTTTTGCCCATTTTATTTGCTTTTTGTTGATTTATTTTCTTTGATATTCCATAGTATTATATTAAAAAAAAAAAGCTGTTCTGGAATGAGAAAAATGTTTTTCTTCGGACTTTCTTGATAACAATGTGATGGTCGGGCAGTTAATTAACATTTCTGTAACTTTATCTCTTCACCGCTTTTAAAAAATAAGTTGTATTAAAATTCATTTCCACTTTTTAAAATTACATTGTTAAACAAACATAACTCAGATTGTTTACATGCTATAATCTATTTTAGAATTACTTATTCAAGAGAAACCCTTTTATTCAGGGCCATTACATGACCCTGACATTTTGGATATAATAAAAATGGGTGTTGATCGCTATGATTGAATTAATCAGTTAAAAATTTATGAGAATCATTAAAATTATTACCACTAAATTACTTCTGATGACATATTATACATGAGTTTACCTTAGATTTTATTTATTTATGTTCCTTTCGTAATTTTAAAATTATACTTCAAACAAAAATCAAGAAGTAATCTAGCCAACTAACAAGAGGCTTTCGTTAGTGTCTTTGAAAATAAAGACACTGGGCCCTCCCTGGTGGCACAGCGAGTTGAAGCACAGAACTAAGAAACTTAAGCCACCTCTGCATGAGTTTGATCCCCGCCTGCCCCGGAGGTGACCCACATGGCGTGGCAGAACTCTCCTGACCTTCCCACTGCTCCCCTCAGCAGTGTACTTTGTCAATCTGCCTATTCTGCTCCTCACTCTGTCTCTGGTAAATGCTCTCACCCTCTGCATCTCTTGTCTGTACCCCAGTTCTGTACGAATAAATAAATAAATCTTAAAAAAAATATATAGAGATACTGACACAGTAATATTTTATGTATTTAAATATTTCAATGATGATTTTTTGGGGTAAAGTTTCACTTTTTAAAATTTATGAAATCATTTTATTATTAGGCCATATAAAACAGTAAATGTTTTGAAAATAACAAAATAATATTCTGAAAAACATTGTATGACTGGCAGCAAACAGAACAAGAGCATATTTGACCAAAGGGCCTTGTAATATTACATGAAATTACTTTAAATCAATTTTTAATTGTTTATTGAAATGATTTTACATTAAAAAAAGAATTTGCAACAAAAAATAGTATAGGGAGTTGTCACATCTTTTACCCATCTTCTTCTAATACATCTTATAAACAAGTTATATTTATCACAACCTTTACATTGATGTTCAATATAATCACCAAAACTTTAGACTCTATTAAGATTTCCAAATTTTCAACAGTATATGTTCTTCTTCTAACATCTAACCTAAGAAATCACACTGCATTCAATTATTCTATGTCCTCAGTCTTCAGATCTGTAAAAATCTAGTGGTTTTGGTATCAGATTAATAATGCAAGGCTCATAAAATGAACTAAGCATTGCATTTTTTATTATTTTCCATAAATTTTATAACATACGGCCCTCCATGGTGGCACAGCGGGTTAAAGCACAGCACAAAGAAACTTAAGCCACTTCCGCATGAGTTCTATCCCTGCCTGCCCTGGAGGAGATCCACATGGCGCGGCAGACCTCTCCTGATCGCCCACTGCTCTCGTCAGCAGTGCACTTCGTCAATCTGCCTGTGCTGTACCCCACTCTATCTCTGGTGAATCCTCTCACCCTCCGTATCTCTGGCCTGTACCCCAGTTCTGTACAAATAAATATTTTTTTAAAAAAATATATAAAATGCATTAATTTTTATCAAACATTAGTAAAAGATATCAAAATACTTTGGACCTTAAGTTTTATTACTAGAAGATTTTATCTTTAAAATAATTACAGGACTACTAATATTGAATAAGTTTTAGTAGTTTATGTCTTTTAGAGAATTTACTTATTTCACCTGAAACTATGAACAGAAAGTTATTTACAATATTCCCTTATTACACTATTAATTTTGGGGCTCAGTACAGATGTCTCCTCTTTTACTACAATAATTGGTGATTTGTATCTCCCTGATTTTCTTCTTTATCACTGTTTGCTTGTTCTTTATCACTTCTTTATCATTTGTCAGGTTTATTAAGATAATAGATGTCATGTTAAGAGATGAATTAATATATATCACCTTGCTATTCTCAATTTGTCCATGTGTCCTCTGTATCTTATACTCCTTTCTTGCCTTTTCTTGTACCAATTAAACTTATTTTTTGATGTTGCTATACCTTTTTAGTTGACATTCATTTTTTGGGGGGGGGGGATTTTTCTAGTCTTACTCAGAATTTATAGTATACCTACATCTTAATCAGTGGAAATCAGCCTTCAACTAGTATCATGCCACTTTATCTGTAACATAAAGCTTGCATAACTATTTATTCCTCTTCCACTTTCCAATCCTTTGTGCTTTATTTGTTACACCTTCAAATTTAACTATACAACAAATACTGATAAATATGCTACTTTCCCTTTGAATTCAGTTTTAACTTATTTGTTCTAATTTAATATTTTTAATTTTCTTTTGTAGTCTGTTTTCATCTCAACCTTTCTGTTTGAAAACTTTTCTTTAAAGGTTGTTCTAGAATAATTTTCATTTTGCTGGCCGTGAGGCTCTTCAGTTTCATTTCTTTGTGGAAATTTTCATATTCTCTTTATTTTTAGAAAGTATATTTTCTAGATATATAATTCTGAGTGAATTTCTATTTTCTTTTATACCTCAAATTTATCAACCTGTTGTATTCTAATTTCCATGATTTCTAAAGAGAAAACTCATGTAAATTATTTTCTTTTTCCCTCTAGACATAATACTTCATTTTTCTTTTCTCCATAGGATGGCTTTATCTGTATCTCTGTTTATAGCAGTTTGAATGTGCATTTTTGAAAGATAGTAATGTTTAAAATTTTTATCCAAATAGTTTTTCTTTGGGTTTTTTTAATCTCTGGCTTGTATCATTGAATGTGTAAAAATGTAGTTCATTTTTTTTTTTAATATGCCTTATATCCTATGTCCTTTAATTTCTGTGATCAACTGGCCACATTTTTGAATGTTTTTTACTGTCCAATATATCATACATGTCCTGATTTTAATTTCTTTTCTCTTTTCCACTAACATTTTTGTTTGTTTTTCAATTTTAGTATGTTCTGCTGACCTATCTTCAAGCTAAGTATCTCTTAGTATGGTTATTTGGGCTGTATTGACTCTTTTTATTAGACCATTGAAGATATTTCACGACTCTCTTACTGTGGCTTATTTTTGTAACAAATCCAACTAATTATCTCTTATAGTTTGCATCCCATCCAATTATCATTTGTTCAACTTTCTCTTAGATTCCTTAACATAATAATCATAGATATTTGAAATTAATTGGTAACACTTTCTGATTGATATAATTGAGAAAGACAAATAGATGATCATTTGTAAGCATCAAATACAAATGTAAAACATGAAATTTTTAAGGCACTGCCTAACCAAAGCAGTGTCATAAGCTTTTAAACTATTTTAAGAATCAATGATATACCTCAAAATAACACAATCAAGGAAAATATATAAAAACATGTGAAGAACAGGCCCTTTCTGGTGGTTCAGTGAGTTAAAGCACAGCACTAAAAAGTTAAAGTCACTTCAACATGAGTTCAA
>NW_004567103.1:64802017-64861772 GCF_000260355.1 Condylura cristata | reverse complement strand
CTGTCTAAATAACAGAACAGGCAGATTGATGAAGAAATTATACAATAGAAAGTGTTAAAAAATAAAGGTAAACATTTATTTTGCCTCTTGTTGGTTGCTGATGTAAAATTAAGATAAACCTAGACTCTATGTCACTTGTTCCTTACAGTGTTATAATTATTTGAAATGTACAAAGATTATAAATATTTATGAGGCAAATTGGGCATATAATAGTTTAATTTATTTTTAATTGAGCTAACATTGGCTTACAGTTGGTATTTTGAAAGTATAGATAACCCCTCCCTGAACGAATTGCCACTTTATTATACCATCCACCAAATCATTCATAATCTTACACCACAGTCATGTTCCTCCTTACTTCTCTGTCTTATCTCTTTCCTCACCTTCTCCTCCTCTGTAACCCTCACTTCTATATTCAGCACTCAATGGTTACTTGTTAAGCTTGACTTTCTCTGATCCTTAGTTTGATTTCTCTATATTCCACATATAAGTGACACCATACAGTATTCATACAGTATTTATCTTTCTCCTTCTAACTTATTTTACTTAGCATTATCTCTTTCAAATTCCATCAATGTTGCTGCAAATGGAACTAGTTTATCTTTTTTGATTGCTCAGTAATATTTCATTGTGTATATATATATATATATATATATATATATATATATATATATATATATATATATATATATATATATATATAACACATCTTGTTTATTCATCTATTTTGTAGGACTTGGGTTATTTATATAGTTTGCATATTAGATATTATATTATATATGAGAATGAAAGTTTTCTTTCAATTTATTTTTTTGAATTCTGGGGTAGATGCCTAGGGCATAATTAATGAGTTTATTTAACCTAATTAATATTTTCTGAAGAAGTTCCAGCCAGTGAGAGTATTAAAATTAACTTCTTTATCTTCTATTATAGCCTCAATCATCTATGCTTTTTCTCTCCACTTCACTAGTTGGTTGAAAGAAAATATTCTCTTTTAGTTCTGCATTCCTGTGTGAGTTTGTTAAACAAAAATGTCAATGTAGCATACAATGCATATGTTTTTGAAATATGGCGTTAGGCCCTATATTTATGACCAGACAGAATATTGTCAGGTAATTATTTTTGTTGATGATCTGGAAATGGACAAAAACAAATCAACAAATGGCAGAATACTATGAATAAGGATCACAATAGATAAAGCTAAGTTTATATTTGCCTTCCTTTATAATTGACTTTGACCAACCATTCCAGTAAAATAGCATTTTGGTGCATCAGCAATGATATCTAGTAAAATAGTATTTGGTTTTAAAGACCAAAAACAGAGGTCTTTAAATAGATATATCTTTCTACGTTGGTTTCTCTTGCACTTACAATGCCAAATAATTCTTACCATCTTTTTATTTAAACTGCTCCCTTAGCTTCCAAAATATGATTAAAATACTTGTAATTGCTTGTAATAAAACATTCAAACAATACAATAACATGATTATTTGCATTTTGCACACCTGCTTTTGTTTACACAAATACATTTCTCAACTTCTCTATTTCTATTGTTCCCCCCCTCTTTTTTGACATTACATTAATTGTGTTTGCTGTCACCTTAATATTAACAATGAAGTATGTATAGAAGGAAAACACTTTCACAACTACCCTCAGTGCTACGAAATGCCTTGCAGGAAGACACTGTGTAAAATGACCTTTAAAAACCTTCTTATATGTGAAACAATGTATATGGATATATATTAAATAATGTCTATTAGATGCTTCCTGATGACTCTTACATCTTTTACTTATGACTTTTTAGTATATTTTATTGTTTTAAAAATGTATTTACTTATTCATATAGAACTGGGGTACAGGCCAGAGGCGCAGAGGCAGTGAAAGGATTCACCGTTGACAGAGTGGTCTGTCTAAATAACAGAACAGGCAGATTGATGAAGCACTCTGCTGAGGGGAGCAGCGGGAGGGACAGGAGAGATCTGCTGTGCCATGAGGGTCATCTTTCTAGCCAGGGATAGAACTCATGCTGAAATGGTTGAGGCTAACTTCATAGAGCTGTGCCATCAGGAAGGACCCTTAATATATTTTAACTTTAAAATATTTCCTTACAGTGTTTATGCACACAAACTGTTGATTTTGTTGATTATTATTTGATGTTCAATATATAAAGTTGACATATTGTTGAAAGACAGTTATAATCGCATATACGTGGATATAACTTGGAAGTTTGATTATAAAACATCATCATTTGTCAGTATTTTGGAATAAAAAAGATCTGCCTATAACAGTATTTCTCAAACTGTTTTTCATTACATAATCCTAAGAAACATTTAAAAATATTTTTCCTAATCTCCCATCCCACGGAATTTTTGTATCAAAGTATTATGTATCCATTGCGTAAAGTTACCTTTTTAAAGGTCTACAAAACATTGTAGTAGCTATTTAGACTCCAAGATCAATTTTTTTTGCTCTATGGATATGCAGTTGCCCCAGGGAGAATGGATGACTACTGTGTCCACTAATTTTGATGAGTTTATCTTTTATTCTATTTCATTCAACTAAGAAATGTTGTATACAAGTTAAAAAGTATATTTTAAATTCAAATATCTACATTCTAAATGTTATTATGATGTCATGTTTTTAATTATCATAATGTTTGACTTATATACACACTTTTAGTAAGTCTCATTCTACAACTTGATAAAAATAGAATGTAAACTATTTATATATTGCTTACTTCTTTTACACAATAGTTTGAGGTTCCATTGCATCCATAAGTTGTGAAGATGTCAGTTATGTGACATGAAGAAAGACTATGCAAAGAAATATGCTTCCCAGGATTGGAAATAGACAATGTATTCAGGAAATCATGAAAAGCACAAGGAAGTAAGTTAGAGAAGCAATACAATTTTAAGAGAAGTTCTAACATTGACACTCTGATAAACTTATGTTGCTGAAATGATTACAGTGCATTTGGGAAAAGGTATATTCTTGATATAATCTTAAAATTGTAATCATATGATCAGTACATCTGGAAAATAACAGTCAAAATTAAACTGAACTTTGTCTGGGTACTGCAATTTTTACACAGCTCTGTCAAATGTCAGGCTTCCCTCTCCCTCACCAATTTCAAAAATGTTTCACCATGATTTCAAACAGTGAATCATCCCATCCTGTGCCAACCATCTGTTTTGTCTGCCCCCTCATCTACTCAAATTAGATGATGAGGGCAGGGCAGGTTCTCAAGAGCAGCCATTAACACTAGAGGAAAGAAGGTTCTGGCAGCAGACTTTCCATTGGAAATTATGGACCATTAAAACTGGCAAGAAGAAACTTACAGACAGAGCACATAGAGTAAAATAAAACTATGAACAAGAAATGTGGAAAAAATATCAAAAGATGAAAAGATCAGCTAATCAATATAAAAATAGATTCTAAAATAAGGTTGAGAAACTGTAAAACAGCAAAAAGGAATAAGGGCTAAAGATTGTGTCTAAAAAAATAAAAGCATTGGAAAGTTGTGTGTCAGAAAATCATATGCATTTATGAAAAATATTGCAATCTTCCAAATTCAAATATTTTTTTGTTGACTAGGATTATTTCTGTGAAAAGACAAGTCATAAGATTAATGATCAATTTCTTTGTATTAGATCACGTATTTAAAAAAGAGGGCGATTAAATGTTTTATAAGCATAAGAAAGTGGACCTGCTTTAGGAAAATTATCCCTGATACTACTAAAAGACACAATTTAGCAGATTATGATAACTTTTAATTTATGTTTTAGATAAAAGTCCTCATTTGTCTGAATTAATGAAAGTTCTTAAATTCAAAGGATATGAACTAGAAAATAAATCATGCTGTTTGCTTATATTTTGTATGCAATGAACATTTAGTTGATTTATTAAAGATTTTTAAGATGGAGACAAATATGGGCAACTTTAAACAAAAAAAAAATCCTAAGAGTCTTATAATCTAGTAGAATTGTATGTAATTGCAAAAGATAGCCACTTAAACAAGCATATGATACTAGAGATGTGAAAGTCATTTCTAAATGTGATACTCCAAGATGTTTTCATAAAGGATGTGGCATTTGATATAAGTTTTAAAGAATTCTTGGACTGAGGATGAGAGGAGAGAAAAATTGGGTATTTCAAAAGGAAACGCTGCAAACGAAGGCATCACTGCTCAAGCTGTTATTAGTAACTGGAAAGTAATTTTGTAAAGATGGGGATAGTCTTTCATAAAACATGTTCTTGGGGCACAACATGACATAAAAATAAACTTATATCATTTTAAAAAATATATGTTCTTGGGATAGTAGTTGAGAGCTATATTTTGAAGGATATTTTCAATTTGTGGTTAAAACACATGGACTCTTTTCAATGTTGAAAGATTGAAACTGGAGAATCAGATCAACACTCTGAAGCTTTTTTAATTTTTAGATTAGTATGCAAAATGTTAATAGATCAGAAATAAGTGTTATTAGAAAAAGGAGAGTTTGGGGAAGACAACTTTTTAAGTGTAATGCAGTATAATGATGGCCAGGAGGTGATGGCAAGAAAGATATGTTAGATTAAGTAGTGATGTTTTCACCCAAAGCAAGGCTAGTGAAGGAAAGGATAAACAGCTGGGACTACAGCAAATTAAAGACCTTCTATATAGCAAAAGAGACATTACAAAAAAAACAAAGAGACACCCCAGTGATAGGTAGAAAAGTTTTGTATACAATACTAATGATAAAGTACTAATTACAAAAATATACAAAGAACTGATGAAACTCAACAAAAATAAAATGAACAACCCCATCAAAAAATGTGCAGAAGAGCTAAAAAGACATTTCTCCAAAGAGGAAATACAAATGACAACAGGCATATGAAAAACTGTTCAGCATCACTTATAATAAGGGAAATGCGAATCAAAACCACAATGAGATACCATCTCACCCCAGTGAGAATGGCACACCTTTAAACAACTAGCAACAACAAATATTGCCAAGGATGTGGAGAAAAAGGAACTCTCCTACACTGTTGGTGGGAATGCAAACTAGTTTAACCACTATGGAAAGCTGTTTGGAAGTTTCTCAAACTGCTAAAATGGAGATTCCATATGACTCAGCAATCCCATTCCTAGTTATCTACCCAAAGTATACAAAAAACAGTAATTCAAAAGGATAACTGTACCTCTATGTCTATTGTGGCTCTATTTTACAATAGGGAAGATGCGAAATCAACCCAAATGCCCAAAAATAGATGACTGGATCAAGAAAAGATGACATATATACACAATGGAATATTACTCAGCAATTAAAAAGGATAAACTCATGCCTTTTTGCAGCGTGTGGATGCAACTGGAAGGGATCATGGTTAGTAAAATAAGCCAGGAAGAAAGAAAAAAAAAAAAAAGTACCAGGTAGTCTCACTCATAGCAGAAGCATAAGGGATCCAAAAAAGAAAAGTGTAATGAAGTAAGAATGAAAAACAACAAACTATAAAACAGAGACATTCTTCAGGGGTATAGAGGGGAATAGGATCAAAACTGGGGGAGGAAGAATACATGGGAATGTGGCGATGGCACATGGATGAATTGGTGGTGGGAAGCCCATGGGATTACAACTGAAATGAAAAAAAAAAATGTGCAAAATGAAGAATAATGTAAAAAATAAATAAATAACTATATTTAAGTAAACAAGTGATGTTTATGTTTTCTTGTGTTCTGACAAAGCCTACCTGTACTTTGTCATTTCCACAGCCCCTTCTGCAAAGTCATCCAAACAACAGCTCACTGTTGAAGGAGCTGTGAAAGGAGGAGATACATCTCCTGTTCTTTTTCATTCAAGCTGATTGGACCAAGTGGCCATCTGATCCTGGGGTGTGTCAGTCTAGATGTGGCAGTAATTGTGTATGAGGCATGAGGTGACTTAACTTTAAGTATCTGTCCCCATGTGAGTGATGGCCATTATTAATCAGACTTCCTCTCTGAGAAATTGGAATCCAAATTATTTATGGAAAACTTGAAGAGTTATACTTAGAGGCCATAAGAATGCATGAAACCTCACTAAGCCAAAGCTAGGAGTAAACAGACACAATGGGTAAGCAGAAGCTAGAGTAATAAGAAAAAACAGATAGTTGGTGGTGGCAGAAGTAGAGACACATTGATGGTTTAAATTAATTTCAAAGAAGCCAAATGCTCAAGGGAAATGAGCTAACAAAATTCACATCTAAACCAACTTCTAGAAAACTATAAGAACTGTCTGTTATTTTTTTTCTTTTCTGAGTCCTTTTACTGCTTTTCCAGATCCTCAAGAACTATGAGGTTTCTTTTCCTCTTTTCCTTCTATCTTCCTTTCATCCTTCACTCCTCCATTTTTCCCTCAATCCCTCTCTTCATCATTACTTTTTTACTTCCTTCTATTCCCATTTTCTTTCTATACAACCAAAAATAAAAAAAAAGCTTCAATGTAAACCAGATAACCCAAACTCCAATGTAAACCAGGTAACCCAAAGCAACAAATGAAATTTTAAGATAATATATTTATATAAACTTTTCATTCGTTTTAAATATACATACACCCATATATGTGTATTTCACACACAAAATGAATTGTACCTTTCACTTTATAAAGGAATAGTCCCTTAATATTTGTTTCGCATTTTCTTAATGACCTGAATGAGCATTGGATTTCCTGGAAAATATTTTCTCAGTGTAATAGAATGGATGGTATTTCTGGTATTGTTCCAGATACCTACACTATAATAAACTTAGTGTGTGAAAGAGCAAATACCATTTATCCTAATTCTCACAGTACTAGGCTTGACAGTGTTCACTGGGCAACTGTTACTGAGGATTTGCAGGTTTGTAGTTAGTGATGCTTGAAGTAGAATCATCTGGGAGGTTTGTATACTCATAGGTCTGGAACATAAAGACTTTGAGATTGAGTAAGATATGACACTGAGAGCAGTTCCATTTCTATGTGACTTATAAGCTTAGGAGAGTCAGTTTTCTTACATGATGATTTGGGACTCCAGAGATGTGTGTCCCAAGACAGAGAACCAAGCAGAAAGGAGCTGTATTGTCTCTAATTTTTTAACCTCAGAAGTCATGCAGAAAGATTCCAAGACCTCCCATGTTTAAGAAAATGGGGTTTAAAACCTAAGTTTTGATTAAGATATGTATCAAAGCACTATAGACATGATTAATAATAATTACATTTTTCAATATCAAATTACATAATAAGGATCAGGGTTAATAAGAAAGTGACTAACCGGCCCTTTTTCTTTGGAACTGAGGTGTTTCCTGGAATGTAAAACATTTAATGCTAAAACTAGAAAGCACTGGATGAATTGAGAACAGTTGATCTCCATAAATATTTTGCAATAAAGAAAATGGAAAAGTAAAGTAAAGCACTATTAAATAAAATGCTCTTAAAGTTCACGAGGTCTACCAAAGTATATTATCATGAAAAACTACAAAGAAATACCTTGTGAAAGAGTGATTACTGATCAAAGAAATTTGACAAACTTTAACATTGTCCTTTACTCAGAAACTTAAAATAATTTAGTCCAGCATCACGCAAATACCTTTGATCACCAACTACTTCTACTTTATATAAAGCTTATTAATGAACTACATTTTTAAGAATGATGAACCAAATGTATTCAAGCAATATAAAAAATGTCTATTGGTGCAGACAGATAGAAATTAATATGGAGACACCTGTAAGGATCAGATAACATTAGACATTAAGGAGCAGAGTGAAGCTGAATATCCACACTTTATGTGTGGTCTACCTTTCTGATTTGATCGTAGGTGTACAAAAGTTGCATTAGTTTAGGTAAAGAGTGAAGTACACAGCTAAGACATGGATTTCCAGAAATAGAGCCAATTTTGTTTTAAATAAAATAAAGTAACAGACATTCAAGCTGAAATTATCTGGCTAAATGTCTGTGTGGGGAGGTTCACACATCCTCCTCACTTTCTGCTTCCCTCTAATCAGAACCATTAGTCTTCTCATTCTTTTGAATATCAAATTTACCTGCAGTGGAAAAATACAGGAACATTCAAGTTTCTATTGTAAAATTACAAAATATAGTTAGAATAACTTTATCTTAAAGTTACATTTTTTTTTCACTGAATAAAATCAAAGTCAAATTTTGCTTGAATAAATCCCTAGACACATTTAAAAATATTAGTTAACGAAATTTAAGAATCATTCCTAATCAAAATATGGTACCAAATTTTGAAGGCACTTATTTAAAAGATTGCTGTGGTTTTCCATTTTTTTTTTTTAACGTAGGAACTTGTGGCTTAAAAGTACATAAATTAACCAAAACTTGAGATAGCTATTCTAAAATTGAAATGAAACATGCTATTATAAAATGCACCAAAGTTAGATAATTTAACACTTGATTTTGGGCCTACTTCTGAAGCTACTTTGTGACATGAGGAAACATCAGTTTTCAGGTTTCTCATCTATAAATATAAAAAATGTTACCTTGGGCCTGCCTGATGGTGCAAGGGTTTAAGAAGTCTCAGCACTCTGAAGTAATCCTTAGCCACTGCAGCACAAGCTTGATCCCTGGTCAGGAAACTGACCCACATCCCCAGCAGACCTCTCCTGTTTCACCGCTGCTCCTCTCAATCATGTATTTCAGTAGATCCACCTGTTCTGCTCCCCACTCTGTCTCTGATGAATCTGTAACTGGATGCCTGAAGCCAAGGAGGGCTGCAGGTGATGCTACTCTCTGAGGAGGGTGGCTGGTGAAGACAAACACCCTCAAAGATAATGTTCAAAGTTATCAGATTCTGAGGAAGGGATTCCTTGGAAAGGAAATAGGACTGACTGCAGAAAAGGCTAGTGAGGGAAGGGAGAAGGGAAAAGGTTGTTGTTAGTCTGGGCTCCAGGATTCAAGGTTTGATTTCCAGGTTTGAGATGCTTCAGCATTCTGGGTGCCAATGGATGTGAGCCCTGAACCAGGCTGATTTTAGAGAAGGCTGCTGATGACCTCTGAAGGAGGAGGCCAGAGGAAGAGTCTTCACAAGTAGCCGAGCTACTGAAATGGTTCCTGTTTGTTTTTTGGTTTTTTACTTTTTTGTTTTTCCTGCAGATAACAGCCTGCTTAGCTGTGTAAGTGAGGCCATTTGCCAGGCCATTTGTTGGCTGAGGCTGCTGTCCTGAGTGTCCCTTATCTGGTGCTGTGCTGAAGTGTCCTGCAGCTGTGGGAGCTTCTCCTGTCTTATTTTCTATTGTTTTCGTGATTGGAACCTGGCCTGGAGTCTGGCTTTTGTGTGTCCCAGGTCAGCATAGGCAGGAAGACACCATCTTGGACATGTGGCACATTGTTTGGGAGAGGAGCAGCACATCCTCAGTGGCAGGGGGATGCCATTATATTGGTCTTTGGACTGAATTGTTCTGGACAGGACTTTAGAAAAAGTAAATGGCCACTATTGATCTTAGTAACTTCTGTTTATCACTGTTATTTCTTAAACCTGAGCACTCTTTCAATTGTGTGTGTAAGTTCAGAACACAGTGTTTGGTAAACTATTTGGGCAGTGGAGCCTTGGCCAGTTTATGATCCCTGCTACCAGGTATCAAATCCTCTTGCTTCCACCCTCCTAACCCCCACTTCTGTCCTACACCCCAACTCTTGTATGCATAAGTAAATAATCCTTTTAAAAAATGGTGCCTTTATGTCAAATACGGAAGTCATCATGTGAATGAGACAGTATGTGTAAAAGAATATTTGAAAAATAAATTCTGATTAATGGTAATGTTATCATCAGGGATTAGTATGAATTAAGAGAGCGTATCATGCATAATTACCAGCTATAAAGTAACCATTTTATTATCACTTAATTTTATGCTGAGTACTCCATTATTTAATTCAAACAGCAATTCTGTGATAGGGATATTAATTTCCTTTTAAGGTGAGGAAACTGGGAATCAGGTCAGAATGCCATTTCCCAAGATCACACATCTAAATTAGGAGGAAGCAAATGTACCTGCTCTCATTCCCCATGCATCATGGTTATTAGGTTTTGCTTTTGATCTCAAGCAACTCTTGAAGATCTCCAGTGACAGGCCTAAAAATTAAGTATCTATTTGCAACACTGGTACCTTTTTGTAAGATGCCCATATTAAGGAGGGCTTTTCTTTTAATTGAACAACTATGTGTTAGATTTTATTTTGAAATTTTTAAACACTGTTGCATTTTTTTTTTTTTTTTCACCTAACAGTTCAGCCAAGGAAGAATCTGACCCAGGTCCTTTTGAATGTGACTACTGTGGGTTCTGACAGTGCATATCCCCATCTCTGACTTCCTGGAGGGCCATGTCCTCAACAGAGTGGTGAAACTCCTCAAAAAAATGAGCAACCACCTAACTTAGGGACCATCTAACCAATCTTTGTAGCTGCTACCCAGCCCCACCCCCCGCTGATCTAGGAAAGGCTCACCCTCAAACAGGACTATAAGCCTAGAGGCCTCCTGGGGCCACGTGCCAAGGATTTGTGCCTGTGTCTCTCCCTGGAGCCCTCTCTCCTCTGCCAAATGAAGACATTAAAGCTTTTAACAGCCAAACATTATTTTTGAAAAGTAATGATGAGGGGGAAAAAAAGTTCACTTGTAGGAAGGCTATGAAATGGAAAATTACAACTTTGTTGATTTTGGCTTTTTTTTTCATCCTTGAATAATATTCTATTTGATGTTCAGAAATAGCTGATCAGATTTTGATTGATCTTTTTTTTTAAAAGATTTATTTATTTATTCATACAGAACTGGGGTACAGGCCAGAGATGTGGAGGGTGAAAGGTTTCACCAGAGACAGAGTGGGGAACAGAACAGGCAGATCGACGAAGTACACTGCTGAGGGGAGATCTGCCACACTATGTGGATCACCTCTGGGGCAGGCAGGGATCGAACTCATGTGTAAGTGGCTTAAGCTTCTCGGTGCTGCGCTTTAACCCGCTGCACCACCAGGGAGGGCCCTGACTGAGCTTTTTGAGGTCATTGAGGAGCATATCAGCAGGTACAGGTTCTCAAAATTTGTTCATTGATCGTTTTTATAGCATCTAAAACAGGTCTCTTTTCTTATTTTGTGTTGGCTTAGCATTTAACATGACTTGTCTTATGTTCTCTTGAAATGAAAATATCATTAAACTTGATCTATAAAGAGTGAAGGAAAAGAAGGGCACAGTTTGAATCTTTTTCTTTACCTTTTTGTTCACTCTTTGTCTTCTTGCTATTGTTTTAGATACTGGGTGTATGTCTGCCGAGGTAAAGGAATAAACCTAAACCAGGTGAAGATAGAACATTTTTTAAAGAGGCATTTTCATGGAATCCTCAGGTTACCACGGGGCATCTCTATTCTTGACTCCCAGGGTGCTCATCTCACATGTCGTACTCTTATTTTTAGAGTCCCATTACAATTTTCGGAAGATTTTTAAAAAGACTCCACTGTAGCAATTTCTCCACATGGACCTCTTTAGGGCTACTAGAAATATGTATATATCTCTTGTCTCAGTAAATTCTGGGATCCAACAAAATCCCAAAGTAGCAATCTTTCTCTTGTTGCCAAAGGTTGCTATTGCTGTTTTAGGGATAGCTGGTATTTTGTCTTCCAACATCAAGACCAACTTTCCATGTTTTCTAAGGGTTCCACAAAGCTCCCTTTCCTGAGTTTCTGAAAAGGAAAGACTATGTTGTCTCCTTGGGAAGGAATATAGGAGCTTACAGAATAATAATGACTCTCAAAAGAAATACCATTATTTTTCAAATTCTGATCTCATAGAATAGTTTAATAGAAGAGATATAGCTCAGAAACACTAATTTAGATTGAGGGAACACCAAAGAAACAGAATATAGGCTGTCTTCCCACATTCAGCTTGAGGGAATCCAACTTGACTTTATGGCTTATACAAATTATGAGGAATATCTCTGGGGCTCCTAGTAGGATCCTAACCTAGTAGGATCCAGTGTGCTGTAATATGGTGTGACAAAGGCATACTCTGACCCCTAAAGAGTCATGGAGGAGAGCAAAGTGGGATATGCTTCCTACTGTCATCCCAATAGTTTAATCCAAAGGACTCTGAGGGACTTGGGTAGAAGGCAGGGTGTTAACCAATGAAGAAGACGGAATCTCCATAAATTCAGCAGCTGCAGTGGAGAAACAGATGCTTTTGCTCAAAGGCCACAGCATAAACCAGCACTTCAGAAGAAATTAACAAGTTACCTTTTTACAGTGCCAGAGTGATACCTCAGTCTTGTTGGAATTTGGGGAGAATGGGAGAAACAACAGATGGAAAAGATGGGAAATCCTTAACTGAGTGGGTACAAGTCAGTTTTAAACTGGAAATGACTCATTTCCAAGATTATGTGTTTTCCTTACAATTAAAAACTAAGTTAACTACCAGATAGAAGAAAAAATAAATTTAGCTTTCTCATATTTGAATTTTGTATAGTGCTAAAAATATTAAATGATGCCCATTATACTGACTATGACAATTTTTTCAAGCTATGAGTTTCAGTTTCTGCATAAATAGATGAGACTATAATTAGAGGACTATACATACCTGTAAAATTATTAATAAATGTTCCGTTTTACTCTCCAATGTATCCCAGTTAGGGTCATCTTATAACAATAATAAATCAGGCCCTCCCTGGTGATGCAGCGGGTTAAAGCACAGCACTAAGAAGCTAACGCCACTTACGCATAAGTTCGATTCCCGCCTGCCCTGGAGGAGATCCACATGGCGCGGCAGACCTCTCCTGACCCACCCGTCAGTAGTGTACTTCGTCGATCTGCCTGTTCTGCTTCCCACTCTGTCTCTGGTGAAGCCGCTCGCTGCCCCTGAGCCTCTGGCCTGTACCCCAGTTCTGTATGCATAAATAAACAAATCTTTAAAGAAAAAAAATAATAAAGCAACTTTTAGGACTGTTTTTACCTAATATGTGCAGAAAAGCCCTTCATGCAATATTGGGTATATTCTGCCCACTCAAATAGATTTTATTGTTTTTAATCTGTATCTCTAGCTAAAGAAAAATACTTTAAAACACAAGTAGAATTTTTATTTTTTCAATTATGGCAAAATCTTTATTTATTAAATGAACTTTAAGCAGCATGGTGTCCTTCATGAAAAATGGTTTCAGGCATACTAGTGGTTAATTTCTGTGCTAACATATAAAAGCACTAGAACACTATGAAAATCCCAGCTTTGATATTTGAGGAAATTTTTCAGTGTCTGAATCATGATAGAATTAACAGTTTACTCTTTAGCCATCAATTTGAAGATAACAATTAATTGATAGTCAAAAGTCTAAATATATTTTTATGGACTTAGAATGTCATACTGTAACAGGATAGTCCCCAGGAAAAGGGGAGGTTCCAGGTTCCCTGCTCCACCCAAAGGAATATGGAGCTGAGCAGAGAAGAGAAGAATCTGGAGAGGAGATTGAAGAGGAAGGAAGCAGGATGGAGGGAAAGAAGAACAACTGAGGGAGACACAGGGAGCAGAGAGATTTGTGAAGAAGCCTTGTCTTGTTTCTTGGTTCTGGACTAGTTGAAACAGTTGTAGATAAGAAATCTGTGTGGAGGTTAACTATGGCAGCATTTATCTTGATTTTAATTTAGCTCTTTAGACTTGTCTGACCATTTCTAACCCTTTCCTATGGGTCCCCTCCAGAAGGTGCTTTAGATTTATGGCAGGTTTTCAGGCCTTGCTTTTGGCCAATTTTGGGTGGACTTTTTCATGAGGGGATGGGTAACTTCAGGTGTTTGATTTAGAAACTATATTCTTTACATTTTATGTGTTGCATACTAATTGTATTAAAGCCCCTTTCCATTAAAAGTCTTAAAAGTTTCATCTTGATGTAGTAGATGGCAGAACCTATTTAGAACAAGCAGGCATGAGTTCTGTTGGTCCCCTCTCCCACCCTGTAACAATGCTAATTATATATCTTGATTACATAATGTGGACTAAGGGGAAAACATCTCTACCTCATCTCTATAAACCTATTTATCTATATCTCCTTTCCCAGCACTGGATCCTGCTTTTACTGAAAAATGACCAAAGCAAAATCTTTGTCCAAAGCAAAGTTACTATTTCAGTAAATGATAAGCCTTTATAAATTTGGAAACTATAAAAAACTATAATATTTAATAGCCCCTGTCATCAAAGATAACAATTATAGACCCCCCCCCATTATAAGTGAGAATGGTGTAGGGATATTAGACAAATAAGGAGCTTCAACAATAGCTATGCCAAAGCACCTGCCTCATGTAACACCCAGGCTTAGTGCCCATCACTATCCGCTCCACTGAACAAAATCAATAAAATAAAAGTAATACAAAAAAGACTACTTCTATAGTCTGCACTGGCCAGAGGATTTCATCCTTGTAGTCCTCTTCTCTATTCTAGCCCTTGGCAATCTCATTCAGTCTCAACTTCAATTATCACCTCTGTGGGAATGAATCCTGCTGCTACCCAATCATTGTTCCTTTGTTTTTATTTAAAATCCTTAGTTCTTTTGAAGATCATCACCCCCTCTAGTCATGGCAGTGTCCATCTTTTTGTCCTTGTCATCTACAGGCCTTCTGGGTCTCCCTGAGGACTTTATATGTCAAGTGTCAGGTTTTATCTCTATTCTGTCTCATATCTTAAACGCTGTCTTTGCCCAGTGCCACATCCTTTAATAAAAGTCACCTTTTAGTTAATCCAGACATAAAGAAAGTCCACCAATTGGAATAATTCCAAATCCTGTTCAAGCTACAGACTCTAAGATTATTAAGAGTTGGATCATTGTCTAAACTGTTCGTGGTCTCCAGAAGATTTTTTCACAGGATTTTACATTTAGGATGAAACACTGTCCTCGCTTCCAAACACCATGTAACGTTTCTTTATTTTTATCATCCTGTGAATATTTTAATGACTCCCTTTCTCTTCCTTTACCACTTGGCAACTTTCAAACTGACTTCTCAAATGTATTTCTCATACAAGGCTCTTTCTGTTTGATGTAAGTTTTTATTCTATGCCATTTATTCAGTCTGTAAACCCTAGCTCAATTGTTTCTGTTTCCTAAGAATTGTACGCATAGCGGTAGCATTATCTTTTGGCATTCTATCACTGTAGAGTTAATATTCATTTAGAGAAAAATTAATCCTTGTCACACACATGGGTATCATAAAGGAAAGTGACACCTGGTGAAAGTCCACTTTGTCCAACACCACATGTGCTATGCACATTTATTATGCTATTTATAAATCACATGAAAATCTACCCAGATTGATATCACTCACATTTTAAAGTATACACTAAGAAGTTAAGTGTTTTTTATCTTAAATCCAGCATTCATAAGCAGTAGAATCAGAATTTGATTCATGCTACCCAGACAATTGTGCCTCCCAAGATGAAAAAATTGACCTGGTGATCCCCTGTGGAAATCACAGCCTGGAGGTAAGCCTAGTTATAATAGGTGCTGAGAGGCTCAGGGGAACATTTCTCTACATTTCAAGGTTATTCTTGGGCTAGACCAGCCCATAGATTAACATAAGAATAGTAGGAGAAAAAGCCAAATTGAATGAATATACATGGAAAATTCACATGATTATAAACTCTAAGGTAAATTGAGCAACCCACTGTTGTGTATTCTGTTCAAGGGACTTGGGGTTCTAGAAAAGAGAAGAGGTTGGGCTTCACACAACAGGGAGAGGATGACTTCTTATGACAAAACCCTTACCTCCAAGTGTTTGCAATGCCTTAACTTAGTTTTTTTTTTTCCCCATAAAAAGGTTATATTTGGAGAGATATCCCAAAATCTAGTAACCTATATTCTCTGAGAGTGTGGTAATTGTGAAGGATAAAAACAGAACAATTGGAAAGGAGGGGTCTCAGGACCAGAAATCTGGCTCACATAATGCCTTCGGGGCAGAAGTATTAACAGCCTGTAACCCAGCTATTGGAACCCAGATCCTTAGGCATCAATGCCTAGTTCACAAAACTCAAGACCCAAGAAGGTATAAGACTGTTGTAGGGCTGTCAGGACCTGCAGACTTGAAGGTAAAGATCTATGGAGATTAAGGGCCATTGTAGAAATCTGGCCCCTTTCAGAATCTACAGTTTATTCAAACTCAGCAGCAAACCACGCCAGAAGGACTAAGCTTCCAAAGAGAAGAAAACATTATCAGTGCAGTCTCATGAACTGACCTAAGCAGCAGTCTTTTTTCCCACCTGTGGCTATACAGGTTCTCCTTTTTGCCAATTCTCTCCCCCTGCAGGAATAAAAAATTATTCCCTACCTGCATGCTATGTTTTATAATATATGCAAATTGATGTTTCACTTAGGTGGCTTAGTTTGAATAAGTGAGTGAAAGTATACAGTGGAGCATATACTTGAATGCATAGCTTTCTTGAATTACTTGGATTGCATTCTGAAGTGGGAACTCTCCAAGAAAAATATGAACACCTCTCCTCACTGACCTCCCTCAGCAAAGGCAGCTCTCCTCGAGGCCTCCTGCCTGTGGTCATATATCTGCAAATCTGTCCTTTTCCGGGCAGCCCTTTCTGCCTGTGTGTGTCTATGCAAGTACCATTTATTCTCTTATCCCTTTTATAATAAGCCTGCCCTTTTGGATATCACTAAGTTTCCATGTCTTAGAGGCACTTGTGTGGGAACTCGCCAGTACTGGTGAAAGGGGAGCTCTGGTGAAACATTTCCCAGAGTGAACCCAAGGACCCCACTCTGAACCCAACAATTCCTAAATGACATCAGTAACAGTTGTTCTGAGACCCAGGGGGACATTTTTGATACAAAGGTGAAATATATGTGCAAAAGCCCATTCAGGGTATCAGCCAAGATATTGGGGGGGGGGTGTCATTCCTATTGTTGAAGTATGAACTCCCTGGTCTGATAATGACCAAGACTCAAGTCTGATGCAAAAGCAAGTTGTGTCTCTGGAGGAGGACCCCAGGCTCAGGGGATACAGATGTTTTATAGGAACAGATCGAGCATGGAATTTCCATGACGTGACTTGCCATCAGGGTTGGGTGGTTACAAGCCTCTGCTTGAGGATATCTGGTGTAGATAACAGTTAGTTCCTGGTGCCCTCAGTCCCGGGGGTTCAGGGGTGGGGGTAATCTTAGCTTGCAACAGTTTTACTGGCCTTCTGGCCTTCGCATTCCTTTACATCTCCCCCTTTTTCTGTTGAACCCCAATCGTGGGTTCATAGATTAAGATAATTTTCTGTGTGTAACTGTTGATATTGGTGTTGCAGCACCATTGTCTCGAATACTTCCAAGCTAGTGCGCACAAAATCCAGCAAGCAATTTATTATACAAGGGCCAAAAGTAAGCATTAGCCTAAGCAAATCTAAGGGAACTGCTAGGGCAGACACCAGAGTAGTCAGCCAAGAGGAATTGTTAAACCAGGACTCAAACCAGGATTCCTTAGCTTCTCTTTCACGCTTTCGTTTGAGTAGACAGACCCTCCAGTACCTTAGTCATGGAATCTCTCACAACTCCGGTGTGGTCAGCTTAGAAACAGCACTCTTCACCTAAAGCCGCACACAGTCCCCTTTGTATTAGAAACAGAAGGCCCAGTCCCCGTCTGTTTTGGAATACTACTTACATCTAACCGGACTGAGACACAACACAATCATTGTACTGAAAGTCTTAGCTTTAGTGGATCTGTGGGGTATGGTAGTTTCCTCCATCGCCCTGTGTTCCCATTGGCAGGGTCTTTCTTTAGGCGAGAGTAGTGAATCCAAGACTTTACTCCATCCACCTTTAGAGCTGTGGGTGTGGTCAAAATCACCAAATGCAGACCCTGCCACTGTGGTTCCGGTGTTTGGGAGTAGTGTCTGGGGATCCAGACCATGTCACCCACCTCTGCTTCAACAAGTTCTGGGCCAGAAGCAAGCGGTTTCTTCACATGTCTCTCATGGGGCTCCCTCAGGTCACCTTCTGATTCTCGATCCTGCTTTCTTCTCCAGACTTCTCTCCAGATTCCTCTCTTCTCTGCTCAGCTCCACCCTTCTCCTGAGTGGGGCAGGGAACCTGGAACTTCACCTTTTCCAGTGGAACCACCCTGATATACTATAGTGCCTTCCAACCATTTGAGATCAGTATTATAAGGGAATTAATTATAAATATTGCTAGTTTACAAGTTAGGAAACTGAGGCAAAGAGAGGTTAAGTAATCCAAGAAAGCTATGCAATCAAATATATGCTCCACTGTATGTTTTCATTCATTTATTCAAGTTAAGCCACCTAAATGAAAGATGTCAAATTGCATAAATTAAAAAAAAAAAAAAACATGGCATGCATAGGGTATAATTTTTGGTTCCCTGGATTCTTTGAATAAAATTTTACAGATATATTAAGTAGACGTCTAAGGACTCTTGCATATTGAGAGTGATTTATCTACTGAGATTTCTCAGTAGGCTACCACTACGTGAACTCAAACTCTGGGCCTCAGATTCATTTTGATATTACTTATTTAGGAAATTCAATGTTCTTTTTCCTCCTTGAAGAGTTCCAGCTTCAGACTGTAAAAGGCCCAGTACTTTTCCCCCTACGCAGTCGGGAAATCAGTCTCCTACTCTGTAAAAAACTATTCACAAGAGATGTAACTTCAGGTATATGGTATTAACTAATCAGAACATCATCCAATGACCACACCCAAAAATTGTCATAGTCATTAGAATTTCTTTAAAATTCTGCTTCAGGATAAATACTCTTGTTGTACAAATATCAGTCAATTTTCAAAAGTAAATGTACCTGAATAAGGTACACGTTCTGACAATACCTGCGGGGTATATCTGAATAAAAGTGAAAACACTCAGCTGTATTCCTTCTGTAAAATAAGACATAGAATTAGAAGCACAGAGGAGTCAATGTTACCAAAGAATGTGTTGTCTACTTGATAATTTTTTCAGAAATCAGGCTCAATTCCCAGATACTGATAAAACCTTAGTGATGATTTAACCACAAAAAAAGAGATTTAGATAGACACCCATTTGTCAGGGCCTAGAAAATATCCGGTGGAATTTTTTTTTTTTTTTATTTCACCCCTTAAATTATCCTTCAGTCTATAGTATTAGGTTTCTCCGATTTACATGAGTGCAAAGGTGGAATGGATAGGTGAGGGAGTGGTTTACATTTCTGTAGACATCTGTTTTGGAGAATTTACATTGATCGCATTAATATTAGAGGACCAACTGAATGAATGACAGCCTTTAGAAGAGTTGTGAAATCATTGATAAAGGGGGAGAAAATCAGTGCAAATTTTTATATGCTAAAGATTAAAATATTCATCATCACATATTATTTAATGATGTTCACTATCTTACTATTACTAAAAAATGAATAAGAAAGAAAAACAGTATTCAGTCTCATTAAATAAGAATCACTGTTTATTCCAGAAAACTTTTAAAACTGATTTTTTTTTACCATTTTGTTTCAAGAGAACAAGGCTTACATAAGACAGCAAAAGAATATTAGACAAGGGGACACAGGCAATCATTTCCTTTGGTGAGCTGTAGTCATTTAAAGCTCATTTATGTTATCACTAAGGTGAAACGTAGGTTTTAGAGAATTGTAAATATCTATGTATCTGTAACACACATCCAATCAGAAAAAAGACTCAACCCGTGTGTGTGCGATGAATTATACTGATGTCTGTTATAAATCCCTAACATAGCTCATGAGATCAATTAAGATGTTCGAGCAGCTACAAAAAGGATGATTGAGGCAAATGGTAACATCAGGATGACCATATGGTAAGGGGAAACTAGAACTGTTTGGACGTAAAACGAGAGCCATTGGAATTCCAGTTACAATCATACACTACACAGTGAGGAGATAGCAGAATGAGTCAGCCAAGAAAAATACTAGAGGAAGAACAGTTTGGGCAGTGATAAAGACAAACAAGCGTGTGCTTCCAACCCAATAAGCAGGTGGTAGGAATAGAGGGTGACATCATCCGTGTCTGATCTTGTTCCCTCCACTACACCTCAAGTCTTCTGGTATACTGCGGGGCCAGGAATTGGTTAGAAGTAGCTCTTGGATTTTACACATTGTGGAAGAGAGGCTTTCTGGGGTATGTTTAACCAAGGGGAAAATATTTCTTAAGCGAGACTATCAAAGGTTGTATTCTCCTTGCTTTTCTCAGGAACAAGCACATTAATTGTGTTGCTCTATGTGTGATCTAGGCCAATTTCTTTCAAGGCTGCTCACTGAGCACTGCAGCTACCAGCCATCATCACCACAGGATACAATGGCCTTTGGCAAACTTAACTCACCTAGAAATGCATTATCAGGTGATAATAGTCTTGCTAGCTCGTGCCATAGATGAGGTCTAAAAAGGTTTTCATTTTTTCAGATTTTCTTCAAACTGCTAGACAATTTAGCCTAAGTTTTTACAGCAGCCCCAAATCTGTGTTTACTAATGATTACACCATATGTCGAAAGAAAGGAATACAGTTTTAAAATCCTAACCACTTAAAATTAGGTATTACAACATAAGAGCTTAACCCAATCATCTAGATGGAATTTTTTTTTTTTTTTTGGAAAATCCACTGACCTTCTATTCACAAATAACTAAACCATTTGAAATATTATTTGGGTTGTCTCAAGCTAAATGGTAATACCAGACTGGGGAGTATGTTATGATCAGCTAGTTAAAAAAGGTATAGGAATATGTGGTGGGAAAAAACCCTTCATGTTTAAAAACATGTATTTTGGTGCAAAATTAGGAACTCTGTAGGTGCCATTAAGCACTAATCACTCTGTATCTGAAGTCTCATATCTTCAAAAAATATATAATTAAATCTTTCATAACCTAGTTGTGAAATGGTATAAAATATGTGCTGAATGCAATATTTTGTATAGAGAAAGTGTTCAACGATTAATAACAAAGGTGCTCAACAATTAATAACAAGTGCAATATTTTGTACAGAGAAAGTGCTCAACAATTATGACATGAAAATGATAGTGGAAAAAGAAAGGACAATCTTACTTATCAAGTGGAAAGTTGTATGTATCAGGAAGATGTATATATCAAGGAGTAGTGTATATCAGACTCACCCAAGAAAATTCTTCAACATCCTGTTTACTGGCTCTCAATTCCATTGACTTGAAGCTGTTACTTTTTTGTACAATGCCATCAGGTAGTTTGATGCATACCCATTAAGACTCATGGTATTTATTAACAACCTACAGAAAAGGAGTCAATTGGAATAAAAAAGAATCTTGCCTAATTGACAAGATTTACTTTATTTTTATAAATAAGTTTAATGGAAGTAGTATGCATTATATATAACACCTTTTAGGTGTATATTATTATAAATCAAAATTTGTATATTATACATCAGACAAAAGTCTAATTATATCCTTCAACATACAAATGACCCCTTTTCACTGATTTACCCACTCCTCCTTCCCTCTCCCCTTCTGGCAACCACTAATTTGTGCTTATAGCCTAGAAGTTTATTTTTTCAATTTAGTTTATCCATTTGTTTGTTTTCTCTATATACCACATATGAGTGAAATCATATGGTGCTTCTCTCCTGACTTATTTCACTAAACACAATGTACTCTAGGTCTGTCCATATTGTTTTTTTTTTTTTTTATTTTTAGATATAGCTGAATAGTGTTCCAGTGTGTATATATAACATTCCAATCAAAAAGTCTCACTTGCCCTTATTGAACAGAGAAAATTTATTTTAACTGACTTGATGAACTTCTTGGATTGCAATCTTATTTTGGAAAATAGTAAAAGATAGCATTTTCTTCACACAGATCTTGTAATTTACTTGGCACTTGCCTCATTCCACACTTCTGAAAAGTAAATTCCATGGTAGAAGCAGTTACAAGCAAAAGTACATAATCAACATTTCATAAAGCTTGATGTTATTTAAACAGTCTTCGCAGTAGAAATTCTGCCTCATTGGTACTTAAGACTGGTCTTGTGTTCCTTTCTTTCTATATAACATTGCATTTCAGTCACATAAAGTGTTCTTTTTTTTTATTAAATGTCTTCTTTTTTAACTAATATAACATTGCATTATAATATTACATAACTTTCAGAGGTAATTCATGAAAAATAAATATGTATGTGTACACTGTATAATGTCTAGCTCTATCCTTAGTCAACCTTGCTAAAGTCATGTCCATTTGTTAGTTTTACAAAGAACCAGATCCTGATTTTGTTGATATGTTGATTGCCTTTGATGTCTATTTTCTTTTGCTAAAAATTGTATTATATCTTCCAGCTATTGACTTTTCAATTATGTTTTCTTTTCTACTTAATTTTAGGAGCAAGACTTGTTTTGTTTTGTTTTGTTTTGTTTTGTTTTTGTGATTTTCTGATGTCCCCTGAGGTAGCTCTGCATTACTTTAAACTTAATTGTATTTGCTCCATCCCCAGAATTCTGATAGGTTGTATCATTAATTTTTCTTTATCTCCCATTACTGTTTCTTCCTTTCATTTCCAATTTGATTAATTATAGTTTAGTAGAATTTATTTATTCTCAAAAAAAAAAAAGTTGTTTCTCCTTTCTTTTTGGTGTACTTCTAGTTTCACATCATTATTATCAAAAAAGATGTTTGATATTATTTCAGATTTTTATAAATGTACTAGGACTACTTTTGTGTTTATGGTTTAACTTTGAGAATGTTGTCCCGTTACTCCTTTTTTGAAAATGGTCTCAACATGGTCTATCCTTCAGAATGTTCCATGAGCATTTGAAAAATAAATGGGTATTCTGGTGTTTGAAGGTAAAATGTTTTGTAAATATCTATTGTGTACATCTCATCCAGTTGAAGGTCATTTTCACTATAGCAATTTTCTGTCTGGATTATCTGTGTATTGCTGTAAGTGAGGCTTTAAACTCCCCAATATTAGGTTGCTATCAATTTCTTCTTTTAGGTTGGGGTCAGTATTAGCTTTATATATCTCAGTGCTATTGTTTATATATATATATATATATATATATATATATGTGTGTGTGTGTGTGTGTGTGTGTATCATAAACATTTAATTATCTGTCTATAAATATATAGATAGAAAGATAGATAGATAGATAGATAGACAATTATTATGCCTTTTTGTTTACTCCTTTATCATTACATAATGCCCATCTTTCTCTATTGTTGTAGTTTTTGGCCAGAAGTCAATTTTAATTATAGTGGTTTCAACATTTTAAAATTTTCCCTTTGGCTTGATGTATAACTTTTGACTGTGACTTAAGTCTATTTTCTTTATAACTTAAGTAAGTCATTTAAGCAGCAAATAGTTAGGTGTTGTTTTAAGTTTGGTCTAGCCAATCTTTGATTATGGGTTCAGACAATTTACATCAAGAATGAGTATAAGTATAATAGGATGTTTTTAGCTTATATTTTAAGTCCCATTGTTACATTGTAATTTCCATTATATCAATGTTATCATGTTAGAATAGAACAGGAATGACATATAAAAACACATGTGCATGTACATGGGTGTGTGTGCATCTGCATGCTATTGTAATACAAGTCACTATATTTACTTACATTTACACTTGACATCTTCTATAAGTTACAGAGGGAAATCCAGAAGAAATTAAATTCTCACAGGTTTTAGAATGAGATAAAAATGGGTGTGAATTCTTACTGAATTGCCATCTAACTACATGGACTTAAGCAAGCTACTGAGCTTTCCTAAGCTTTAAAATTTCCTCATCTGTGAAATAAGAATACTACTACTTGCCTTGAAAGGTCACCGTATGAGTTAAAGAAAATACATGCAAATTGCCTAACGTATAATAGTCATTCTCTAAATTAAGTTCATCGTTACTTTTGTTATTAACAATGCATATTTACCTATTATGTTGATATCATGGAACTATAGTGAAGCTTATGTTGCTGAAAGTTTTACTTTTATTTTTTAAATATTCATGTTATTTGAAATATACATAAAGCACATGAATAAAACATTTAGTAAAATTATCAGTCAGGAATCTTAATTTTATAAATAGAACACACCTACAAGTACAAAACCTAAGAATTGTAATAATTATTAAACTGGGGTTTTTTTTGAAATCACTTTAAGTTGACGTTATACACACACATACATAGCTATCTCAGAGACAAAGCCAAAGATACAAATTTGATAATAAATTGGTATTGCCTCTGGCAGGCAAAGTGAGTTGAGGATGAAGCAAAATCAACTTTTTGTCAACACCAAGCAACCACTTCCTATAAGAATTGAATTGTTAGATTTCTGAGCACTGATAATGTTGATTTCATTTTCTTAAAATAAATGGTGCCTTCTACTGCATTATAATCTGGATAAAAAGTGGAAAAATTTGCAAATGAGTTATTACTATGAAATATTTTGTCAACAGTTGCCAGACACAAGAGATGAACAAAACTAAAGTATCCACTAATACTTCTAGCAACATAAAGTGTCATTTTTCATATAGTTTTAGGACAGGCAGCACGTGAATCATGCAGGTGGCAGATGTAGGGAAGGCTGTCATGGTGGCGTAGATCTAAAAACTGATGAATGAATAATGCAGTAAATATCAGTTGTCAGATTTTTTTTTTTAAGATTTATTTATTTGTGCATACAGAACTGGGGAACAGGCCAGAGGTGCAGGGGCACTGAGAGGATTCACCAGAGACAGAGTTGGGAGCAAAACAGGCAGATCCACGAAGTACACTACTGACGGGAGCAGCGGGTGGGTCAGGAGAGGTCTGCCGCGCCATGTGGATCACCTCCGGGGCAGGTGGGGATCTAACTCATGCGAAGTGGCTTTTTAGTTTCTTATTGCTGTGCTTTAACCCACTGTGCCACCAGGGAGGGCCCCAGTTGTCAGATTTTTAATATCATCTGAGGCTCTACTCTGGCTTTTGCTTATCTCGCAGTTCCACAGTTTGTATACTGTGTATTGTTCAAGTATCCTTCATGGGAGTTGCTATTCTATGATAGTGTTTGCAAAAGAACTTGGGTCAACTCTTTCAATGCAAATTACTCAGTATGAAGAGTGGTCAAACTAAATTAAACAAATGGTCTTTGTACATGGCATAGACAATAGAGATCATATCAATTTATTTTATTATTTTTTAAAGATTTATTTATGCATACAAGAACTGGGGTACAGGCCAGAGGTGCCAGGGTGACATGATTCACCAGCGACAGAATGGGAAGCAGAACAGGCAAATGTACTGAAATCTACTGTTAAGGTGAGTACCTGGCAGGTAAGGAGAGGTCTGCCAAGCCATGTGAGCCACCTTCCTTGCTGGGGATTGAACTTTCACTGAAGTGGCTATGGACAGCTTCATAGTGTCATGCTTTAACCCATTGTGCCACCAGGGAGGGTCCATATAGCAATTTATTGTTTGGCCTTATTTTTTGTTTCATTTGACAGGGTACTCTAATTTAAGACTTTGATATTAAAAAATTCACTACACATTCAACCTTTATGCCAGGGAATATAAAATCTTTTACAGAAAATACAATTCTTTAGATGGAAATAGTAGTCATCTTACAGAGTATTTTCATTCATTTTCTCTTGTTACTAGGAAAAACACTATACTTTTACCAAGTAATAGACAGATATTTTAAAAATAATGAGTGAATTAATAATTAAGCTCCAAATGTCTATTTATAGGTAACAGAATGTGACAGTTTGGCTTGTAAATGGGTCACCAAAATGCTCAGCCATTATTCATCTCACTATTAATCACACTTAAGGCAACATTCACCAGAAAACTTGGTGCTCAATAAATATTAAGGAATAAGCATGTATGTACTCATCATCTATCTATCCATCTATAATCTATTTATCTATCTATGGATCTATTAATGTATAGATCTATAACATCTATCTACCAAAATATCCCTGTCTCAGATTTTAAAAACATATACACATATATCACATACATAATCATATAATGTTTATATATAATCATATAATGTTTATGTATGTAGTACAGGTATCAAGTAGTTATTTCAAAGTTTTTCCTATCTGATATTTACTTTTCAAAATAAAAGCTTTTCCAGTAGCAAAATGGTTTTGTTTTAGATACATGGAAACTTTTAAGTTCATATAAACTTCAATAACAATAATTTTCCATTCATTCTACCCTGCTTAAATAAGAATTAGAAAGCCCAAGATAGTTAAACAAAGAAGCTGAGTATAAACTTTCTGAAACTAAATGGGAGGTGACACTCATATTAACTGGTACTGGTATTATAGCACCCTGTGCTCTAAGGCATTTCTTTTTCTCTGATGCCAACTCTTCCTTCTTGGATTCCAAATACTGTAATGCAATCCTAACTGTGATAGAGTATACATTATCTGATATAATCGTTTTCTGAGCTACAGATTTAGAAATACATGGCACTTGAATAGACATACCCAAACCCAAATTCTAATGATGGAGAGATACAGGAACATAAGAATAGAGATAAATATGTCACTCTTCCAAAGAACTCATGGAGAAAAATTTTACTTATGTTTGTATTCAGCTTTACCAATTCCTGACATGTTATTGGACAGATTATTGATCAGGAGGAAGCTCTGATACATTATTTGATATAAGAGCCATGTTTCTCACTTTAGACAACCTGGTGGATTGATCTCATTTTCGTAAACATCGTAATCAGATCCATTGCTGAGATACTTTATATAAAATTATTTTCTATTCTCCCTGCCTTAAGCCTTATTCAAACTCTTCATGGGTGTGGAAAAATGTTGTCTTCCCCAATAAAATAAAGAGTCTATTACACATGTACAATCATCTGTCCCAGAAAACATTGCCAAATGAGGTTTATTTTGCACAACCAATCAGTACATTGGCTTTGAAATCATAACTGCTTCTGCTCTTTTGAGGTACGAGAAATCACTGAGATCTATTTAGAATTCTACAAAACGAAATAACAATCAATAGAGAGTTTTGAGATATGGGAAGTAAGTAACTCAGTGCCAAACAATCAATGATTGTCAGCAAACTCCATCACCACTGGAGTGCTATCTATAGTTCACAAACAATTCAATATTTTTTTAAAGATTTATTTTTATGCATAGAGATGCAGGAGTGGTGAGAGGATTCACCAGACAGAGTGGGAAGCAAAACAAGCAGTTCAATGAAGTACACTGCTGAAGGGAGCAGCAGGCAAGTCAGGAGAAGTTCACTGTGCCACGTGGGTCACCTCTGGGAGGGGATCAACCTCACACTGAAGCGGCTGCTGCTAGCTTGCAATGCTGCACTTTAACCTCCAATTCAATTAACCTGCAATTCAATAATTTTGCCTTTCAATAAACTTATAATACAAGATCATCCCAATAGTACAGATAATAAATGTAACACTTGGGACCAAAATTATTCCTAATTGTTCCCTGAAGAGTAATAAAAACAAAACAACAACAAAATTTTCATATCATATTTATCCACTAAATTACAAACTCCTCTAATCTAGTCTAAAAAGTAATTGTCTGACCAAAATTTACTTATATACAGTTATTGTTTTATACTGTGATTTACTGTTTCCATTTTGTATGTAATATTTTACTATAGATAATGCATATATCCTAAGCAAACTATATATGAGGATAATTTTTAGTTTGTTTGAGTAACTATTTTAAAACCTACCAGCATGAAATATATCTTTCTTTCATTATTTTGCTTGATTTGTATAATGTCTTTAATTAAGGTATTTTAGTTTATATCTTTGTTAGGATATCATTTGTTAACATAGAATCCACCCCTTCAGGTATAGTTATCATAACACACCTACCTGCAAAGTACCTGTAGCCCTCCACCGTATTCCATAACTCTCCCTCCCCACTTTGTTCTTGTCCCTCTGTCTTCTTTCTCTGGATACCTCAACTCTATGGCCAACTTTCAAAGCTGAGTTTTTAAACTTGTCATTATCTGATGCTTTGTTTGGCTTATCTATATTCCAGATATAAATAACACCATCCGGGATTTGTCTTTGCCCTTCTGACTTAGTTTGCTTAGCCTAACTCTTTCACCACAAATGACATGTATTTTATCTTTTTGATTGTTGACTAGTACTCCATTGTGCATATATACCACATCTTCTGGGTCCTCTCATCTCTTTTGGGGAACATAGTTTGCACTTATAAAGTGGCTATTGTAGATAGTGCTGCAATGAAAATGGTAGTACATGATTCCATTCTAATTTGTGTTTTGTAGTGTTTGGGTGAATTTTTAAGCCTTTGAGAAATAATATTTTTATAGGGCTTGAGCCAGACTACATTCTCCAAAAATGTGTATGAGGCTTTTGTCTCCACATCCTCTCCAATGCTTGTTGTTTCTGATCATTTTGATAAGGGCTATTATCAAAGGTGTGATGTGATAACTCCTTGTAGTTTCGCTTTACACTTCCCTGATGTCAATGATTATAAACACATCTTCATGTGTGTTTTGACCATCTGTTTGTCTTCTTTGGAGAAGCGACTATTTAGCTTGTCTGCCCATTTGTTGATTGGGCTGTTTGTTTTCTTTTTGTTGAGTCAGTGAGTTCTTTGTAAAGCCTTGATATTAGTCATTTTCATTACTTTAGTAATTTATTTTAATCGAAATATTGCTCAAGTGTTGCTCTGATATTTGTTAGTGCTCAAACTTAAAGCCTTATAATTACATTATTTCATCAGACCAACATTAATTTTTAAAAAATCAATTTTCTCTTGAGACATAATCATACTCAGTTGCAAACATATATGTAAAAAGTTCTATCTGATAACTTTTGACATTTGTTTGTAACCATGAAACCATCAGAACAATCAAAATGATGAATATTTCTATTACTCCCAAATATTCACCCCAATTTTTTACAATCCCTTTCTTTCTCGGTCACCTGCTTTCTGTCACTGGGTTGAATTTCAGTTTCAAAGATTTGGATGCAAAAATACATTAGATACTTTTTTTCTTTTAACTTTACGACTTATAAGCAGTATAGTGATATTAATATTAATCAAGGGGTGATGTATATCTATAGCTAACTTTATTTTTATTGCAGAGTAGTTGTCCATTAGACAGATATACCAGCCATTTGTTTATCCATTAGTTAACTGATGAATATTAGGGTCATTTACAGATTTTGGTTATTTAAAATAAATCTGATATGAACATCCAAGGGTATATGGTTATGTAGACATTTGTTTTAGGTTTTCTGTTCTCTTGGGGAAATGCTGAGAAATGGAATGTTTTGGTGATATGGATGTTACATACTAAGTTTTTATGAAACTGTTAAATTAGTATCCAAAGGGATTTAACATATTTTATTTCCATCAGCAAAGAATGAAAATTCTGCTTGTTTCATTTTCATCAATAGACAGTATATTGGGAATATTATCCTCAACTACTTCAATGTATTTGGAGTAAAAGCTCATAATATTTAGAGTTTTGTGATTGATGCTCACATTTTCTTCATAGTTTCTGATACAAACTGTCTTCTCATTTGATTATTTTCGGTTGGTAAATAGTTTGTTAGGTTATTGAAATATTTTATCAATATTATAATTTTATTGCTTATTTTATTAAAATTAGTATGTTTTCTTATATCTTAGTGACATAAGTTCACTGTGGAATAAATGTGTTATTTTTATAATCAATGACTTGCATTTTTACTTTCTTAGTGATTTCATTGAAGAGTAAATTTTTATTAACTTTGGAGAAATCAATGGCAAAATGTATTAGTTTCATGTGGTTTAAATAAATTATCTGACTTTGACCTTTTTCTTATTCACTTGCTGAGAGATGAGAAATGGTACCGGCAAAGGCGAATGGATCTCTCACTCCAAATTTGATCTGGATGTTGAGACTAAGAATGCCACACATAACTATATGCCCGGGGAGAAATGTATCATTTAATTAACCGGGGCCTCTGAAGAAGTCACAAGAACCATCTCAAATAGATCCAAGATATTTTGAGATAACAAGAAAAGGAAAAGGGTCTGCATTCTTGTTGCAGTCTGGGCCTGGCTACAAGGTGAAACTTCCTCCAGGTGAACTGGGTCTGAATGATTTGATACTCTAGCTGGAGGCAAAAGACATAGCAGCTGAGCTTTCTTTTCAGACCAAATATGAGGTTGAAAAGAAAGAGGGAAAGTGAGGCTCAAAAGCTGTGAGTAAAAAATAACCCCGAGGTGGAGTAGGGAATGGGATCAAAACAGTTGGGGGAGGGAAATGTGCTGGACTATGATGATTGCGCATGGGTGATTTGATGGTGGGAAACCCAATGGGATTGCAACTGAGAGGGGAAAGTGCACAAAAATATGTAAAAATAAGCTAATAGAGTAATAAAAAAATAACCCCTAAATGGGTGACATTTTCCAAACTGTATAATTAAGTATTTATCCATTTAATTCCCTATATTTTTGCTTGATTTATTTTGAGATCGATTTTTAGACATACAGTAACTTATTATTTTATATCTTTTTCATGATAAACATGTCCTGTTGATCTTAGTAGCCTTTGAAGTCTATTTTTATGATATTATAATTTTGAATTGTCTTATGTTTAGTGTTTATATCTGTGCAGTATACTTTTTTCTGCCCATTTAATTTCCACCTATCCTTGTCTTTATATTTAAAATATGTCTTTTGTAGACAACATGTAGTAAACTCTTGCTTTTTTATCCTACAATCTGTTCATCCTTGCTTTATAATTGGAGTATTTAAACCATAACATTTATGTAATTAATGAGATGTTTGAAGTGTGTTTATAATTTTATTTGTTTTATGTTTCCCCCCATCTGTTTTTTGTTCCTCTGTTCTCTCTTTTTTTGATTATTTGAGTATTGTTATTATTTTGCTTTAATTTAAATAATGGCTTTTGGTTACTTCTGTGTGTGTGCTTGAGAGACAGGTAGAGAGAGTGCAGTCTTCCATGGATTAAAATATACATCAGCAACATTTCATAATTTTATAGAGCCAATATTGTAAAAATTTACAAAATTGTAGAACCTCTACCTCCTTTCTGACTGAGCTTTGTTATTGTCAAAGAAATCTTTACAAAGTCAAAAAACTGCAACAGGTTTATATTTGTTTTTTTAATAGGCATGTTTTTAAAGAACTTAGGTGCAAATAAATATTCTATATGCACCCTATTCATGCTCATATTTGCTGTTTCTCTCTTTTCCTGAGGATTCAAGTTTTCCTCTAGTGTCACTTTCTTTACCTTTCATAACTTGTTTTAGCATCATTCCTCATGGACCACACCTACTGACCACACATTCTTGATTTTCCATTATCTCAAATTGTTTTCACTTTGCTTTCATTTCTGAAGTACAATTTAGCAAGAACAAATTATGAATTGCAATGCTTTCATTTATTATTTTATGATGTTTTTCTACTGTCGTCTGGTTTCTGTTGTTTCTGATAAGAAATCCAAAATCATCTGAATCACTGTTCCCTTATTTATTATGTGCTGTTTTCTTCTGGTGCTTTTCGAAGTATTTTCATTGTCTTTGCTTTTCAGCAGTTTGATTTATGTGTGTATACATGGTTTTCTTTAAGTTTGTCATATTGTAGATGCTTTGAAGTTTTAGGTTTGTGGATGTTTGCTTTCACAAAATTTGATTTTTTATATATATTTTGTTTCAGTCTTTCACTTTCACAGTTCCTTCTGGGACTCCACAAATATTGGATATTTTGATATTATACCACAAAAACTTCAGATGATGTTTCAATGAAAAAAAAAATTCTCTCTGCTTTTCAGTGTGGTCACTTTTACCAATCCAATTATACTTTCCTCATTTTCCTGATATTCTGTGTTTAGTACATGCTATTTATGTTTTTCTTTTTTTTATTTCTGATATTTGAATTTTTAACATTTTTGTTTGATTTATTTAATCATTTTAATTTTTTTGTGTTAGATATGCTTACCTTTCACTTAATTTAAGGGTGTTTACCTGTATCCCATGAAGTATGCTTATAGTAACTGTTTTTAAATAATTTGCCTAATAATTCTAGATTATGAATTACCCTTGTTCATTTTTCTTAAAGATTTATTTATTTATACATACAGAACTGGGGTACAGGCCAGAGGTGCAGGGGTGGTGAGAGAATTCATCAGAGACAGAGTTGGAAGCGGGCAGGTCAGGAGAGGTCTGCCATGCCATGTGGGTCATCTCTGGGGTGGGATCAAACTCTTGCTGAAGTGGGTTTAGCTTCTTAGCTCTTTGATTTAACCTGCTGCACTACCAACGGGGGAGGGTCACCCTTGTTCATTTTACCTACTTGGGATTTGGATATAATTTACTTGGGTTTTGTATGTTAGGTAAAACAGTATGTATTCTGGACAAAGAAAATATTATGTTGTGCACAATTTGAATCTTTTTATAATCCTCCAGAAATTGTAGTTTTTGTTTTGTTTTTATTTTCTTTTAGCCACTAATCAATCTGGGATGTTCAGACTGTTAATTCTTTTCCTTCTGTACCAATGCACTCAAATCTACATTCCATTCTCTATGTCTTTGCTATTTAGATGTCCACATGTGCCGAGTTCATGATCATTTGGTGACATTTGTGGGTGTCTCACATCTCAGTTCAGTTCTTAAAACCTTTGAAATGCATGTTTAGGACTTTTTCATAACTTATAAGTTAAATTGAAAATTGTTGGTGCTCATAACCAAAATCAGATGCTCTGTTTCACAGGGCCCCATTACCTATTTATTTCATCCAAGAGACATGATTTCTTTGGAGTTTAACTCATGAGTAAAATAAAATCAGAGGGAAACTCATCATGTTGGATATTTCTACAAAATCTTCTTCCACAGAAAAACCTCCTATTTCTCTTTATCTGTATACTCAATTGTAAATAATTTATCTTGAGATTTCTGTAACTATTGATCAAATAGATGGGTTATGGTAAACCTACTCTACTAAGTCAGAAATGGATCCATCTAATGTTATATTTGATATAAATAATATTTCTAATTATACTTTCTATTTTGTGATTTTAAATATTATACTTTTGTAAATTTTAAAACAATCATTTCATTCAACTGAAAATTATAACTTCAAATAAACTAATATCCTCATTCTTCTTCTGGATGGCTATCTTTTTTTATTTTTATTTTGTCTTTTAGCAAAACTAAATCCATTCTATACTAAATAGAATCATACATGTTTCAAAAACATCTAGATTTCATTATGCATGATTTTTGCTATACATTTCAGTAATTATACATTCGTGAGAAAGTCTTATATTCTTCATGTGACCTTAGTGTTTTTACATAAAAATGGGCTCTATTTAGATATATGGGTTAGGGATTTGTTACTAGATATCTAGGTTTATGGGAACATTCATTTAAAACCACTGCAAACATAGAAAACCCATGAGAAAAATAGCAATTCACAGATATAGATAAGGTAGAGTAATGATCCTGAGTAATCTCAAATAGTCAGATATAGAATTTCTTTCTTTAAGTAAATTGTTTATTTTACATACACACACATATCTGTGATGCTTGGGGCCATCAAAACTTCAGTTTCTTGTTCAAAGGTTAATTTTAATAAGGCCCTCTGGGCACCTGGCCCATGTCAATTTGCATGGCTGAATAAATCTTCCTATACACATCTCTTGATAAACAATTTCAGGGTTTCTCAGCCTGTAGAATCACAATAATTAACCTGAAATTTCTGTTGTCACATAATTCCATATTAGCTAAGGGGACAGGGAAACATCTGGACCCCATCATCTATAAAATAACTCTTCATATGATGAAATTTCTATTGTTCCCCCAAACCATTTTTTTTCTCTAGATTCAGCAGTCAGTTCCTTTCTTCACGGTCCCAATTTTCCAATATTTTTCTCATGTTTATTTTTTCCACCATTGGATCCCTCTTATTGATTGTTTAAGCACCCTGTTGTTCTGGAATTGTATAATTTCTGACATTATCTTTCAAATTGACCCCAGATAATGTTTCACATATATTAACTTATCTCTAGCTTTTAATTGGTTATGTTCCTGATATATAGTCACTTAAATATCATAGCTTTCTTTCTTTTTCTTAACACAGTTACACGATTGTTTAAAATATAATTACTGGATTAAATTCAACTTGTAACTAAAATAGAAGGAGAGGAGTAGTCATTATAGAAAATTTCTACACTTGCAGTCATTTTGTTAAATGTGTCTAAGCTGACTAAAATGCATGATTTATGAATGTATGCCTTGAATTTTCACTTTTCCCTATAAGGAAACTTTTTAATTTAGCAGGAGTTCATTATGTAGAGATCTACAACTATGAGAATGGAATGAGATTTGAATTCTTTATAAATAGTTATTAAATAGAGGGAGCTACAAACTATTAACAATAAACAGGAAAAACAATCTGAATGACTGTCCATTCTGGTTCATGGCAGGATAGTGCTGAAATGCATGCAAAGATTGGGGAGAACTGAAGATGTTAGCTCAATAATATAGGCCAAGCCAATACCTTTTTGTCAGAAATACATACATAATTGTGACAAAGGTTTTATGCAAACATCTGGCTTAAAATTCTATTTCACTTTAATATGAAGGCATAACATATAATGATATTCAGTATCAATAGGGTTAATACATTCATGAAAATCCAACATTAATATTAATATTTGAATCATTACAGCCTTCAAGGTAATAAAATAAGGAAAATAAAACAAAACAAAAGCTCAAAAATCAAAGAATCTTTAATCCTATAAAAACCTGTACTGGCACAGTCATTTTAATTCATCTTTTCCAAGAAGAAGGGACAAAGAAACTGACTAAGTATGAGTCAAGTTGCACTGTCAGCCCAGACTTCATTTTAACGGAAAGTTGCTAATTTTAATTATAGAGAGACAATTTCATTACTTCATTTTGTCAATGTTATTTTCCTTTAAATTATATTTTGTAGCTTCATTGGACAAATCGATATAATGTGATATGCTTCAAAAAAAATCTGTTCTAAATTATAGTAACATGAGGAAGAGTTCTGTTTTCTTCTTTCAGAAGTAGAAATCGCTAGAGATAATTTTATAGGTTTTCAGTTTATTAATTCATCACAACAGTAACTTCAGGCTATTAGTTGTTTGAGTTTGGGTAATTCCATATCATACTTTAAATTAAAAATGCAGAACAAACATGTATACAAAATCAATAACTTATTGTTCATCACAATTATTTGAAGAGATTTTTGAGAACATGGATTTTACATTTTTATTCTAGGTGTCCAATTATGCGTGGGTCAATTATGCTTGGGTCAACACAGATGTCACATAAATGATTTTAAGTAAATGTGTGATAATGGCAATATTGTTTATGGAAAAAAAGTAATAATATTTGAATTCAGAGTTAAATTTAAATGCAGTAATTAAACAGAAAAAAAAAAAACTATTCAAGCTTTCTTTAAAATAGTTTCTTCTTGCAGGTTAATGCCTCTTTATATGTTAAAGTCAGCTTTGAACTCAGCATCATCGTAGTACCTTGCGATGTTTTAACCCATCCTGATTAATTTCTAAGGTAGCACAACTTTGACTAAAATGTAATGACAACAGCCCAAAGCTGTTGACAGAATGGAGAAGTTATTCCTATGAAAGGACACTTTTTTCAGTTCCTTTTAATTTTCTTCCTCACTCTTGCCTCTGCACTTCCTTAGAAGCTACTGTATATGTCTCACAAACTTATTGTTTAGCCAAAAATCCTTCATTGCAACTCTTTTGCTTTTTTGAGCAACACCATAAAAAGATCTTCTAGAAAAGACTTGTACATCGTTTTCAATTGACACTGAATATTTTTGAGAAAGAAAAATCCTAAGTAGTAAATGAAATAAAGGTCAAGACTATATTTTTTTCTTTCTTTAGAGGAAGGATAGACAAACATCACAGATATACAGGTAGGATGCTAGTCTGGTGTAATAGAAGACACTGGGAACTTCAAAATGAGTTTAATTAGTTTTTATGTTAAATCATGAGCCCAATTCAATAAACATCTAAACCCAATTTTTATCATTTCCTTTACATTATGGAGAGGGCTAATGATTTGATAGTTACATGGAATTGACAATTTGTGTCTAACATGGTGCTAGAAACAGAGGCCTGGATAAAAATTATTAGTGAATAAACTGAAATAGATTGACTTTAAAATGCTCATGAAGGAAAAAATATTTTTATGATTCAAATTATCACTAGGGATGTAAAAAAAGAAAATATTCAGGGCCCTCCCTGGTGGCACAGTAGGTAAACACAGCTAAGAAGCTAAAAAGACATTTCAGCATGAGTTTGATTCCTGGCCCCAGAGGTGACCACATGGCGTGGCAGACCTTTCCTGACCCGCTCGCTGCTCCCCTCAGCAGTGTACTTCGTTGATCTGCCTGTTCTGCTCCCCACTCTGTCTCTGGTGAATCCTCTCACCATCCCTGCACCTCTGGCCTGTACCCCAGTTCTGTATGTATAAATAAATAAATCTTTTAAAAAATAAATAAATAAATAAATATCTGTATTAATCCTTATCACCTCATCAAGAATACATATCAAACTCATATTCTTATTAATGTTGTAATATTCTGAAATACTGCTCAGCAATCAAAAAATAAATAAAAAATGCAGGGCTCCCCTGGCAGCTCAAAGGGTTAAAGCACAGCACTATGAGGCTATCCGCTGCAGCACAAGTTGGATCCCTGGCCAGGAGGTCACCCATATGGCACAGCAGAAATCTCCTATCTTGCCTGCTGCTCCCCTCAGCAGTGTATTTCAATCAGCCTGTTCTTTTCCCCACTCTGTGGTAAATCCTTTAACCCCCTCCCACACTTTTGCCTTGTACCCCCAGTTTTTATATTCATAAATAAATGAATAAAAAGAAAAAGATGAACACATGCCATTAGCAGCAACATGGATTATGCTAAAGTGAAATAAGTTGGAAGGTAAAAGAAAAATATCAGATGGTCTCACTGATAATAGGAAAAATATCTTCTTCTGAACAAAGAATCAGAAGAGGGCAAACTTGAGGCAAACGTAGATCTGATATATACAATGGGGGGTTGGAGGGGTGGGTCAAAACAGGGGAGTTAAAAGCATAAGGGACTATGCTGATGATTGTGGGTGCCATGGCACTGGGAGAATTACAAATGAAGGAGAAATCAAATATTGTGAGAAAATGAACAACAATGTAAGAAAATGAAAACTAATTGAAGGAAAATAAATCTTAAAAACCAATAATGCCCTGAATGCTTTCATGGTCAGCATTTCTGAAAAACATGCTGCCAATGGTCCCTTAACCACAGTCTCTCTTATTTATGCTACAGGCATCTGATGAACGCAGTTGTTTAATGGCAGGGACATAACTTGAGTGGCAGATGACCTGAGATCTCTGCTCTCTAGGAACACTTGAGATCACAGACAGAATTCTAGTCAATCCAGGTGCATTCTTTTCCTGACAGGTTTTCATATGGGAGGCAGGAAGATGCAGACAAGTGAGTAACACTGAACTATAAAGAGCTATGCAGAAGGCGTTTAGCAGAGCCATCAATTCCAAGGGAACATATTATCAGTAAAGGAAGCTATCAGCAGGAAGAACTCAGTCAGCCAGTGTTTGTTAGAAGATAAAGTGCCACGAAAAAGAGAAGCTGAATCTGAAGAGAGTAGTGGGCTACAAACTTGGTTCTCAGATCTAGTTGTTTAAATTCTTATGAGGCTTGATATACATCTGGTTAAAATAGTTTCCTTTCCTTTCTGATTTCTTTTTGTATCCATGCTTATTACTTAATGTTTTCGATCTAAACCCCTGTTGCCCAAAATTTTGGCTTGGAAAATCTCACTTTTCCTTAAGAATCAAAACCATACCTACCTACATAGATTCAGTCACTGTTATTCTTGTCAGTGCACAGTGGTCCCCTTAGACCTTGGAAAGTTTCCTGGGTACACTGTGCTCACTTCGGATATTCTTTTGCAGAACTTCCCACTCCATATCCAAACATATTTCCTCCTTTTGACATCAGCAGATAGACTGAGATGTCCTTGTTTTTGTGCTCACGAGATATACCTGACATTGCCTATAGATTAGATTATGAGCACTTTGAAGATAGTCTCTATCTTCTTTATATGTATAGTTTTAAAAACCAGCACAATCCTTATGTAATAAAAAACTTGACTACTAGCTAATGAACACAAGAAAAGGAAAGAAAAGGAGGCAGTCATGCAAGCAAGAAGAAAGGCCTCCCTGGTGACTAAGGGTTAAATCTGAACATTACATCCTGAGTTCAATTTCCAATACCTCGCCAGGGAGCTTACCCACATGGCACAGCAGACATCTCCTGTCTCACCCACTGCTCCCCTCAGCAGTGTATTTCAGTCAGTCTGCCAGTTCTACTCCCCACTCTTTTTGGTGAATCCTCTCACTGCTACCCCCTTTCCCCTCCTGCAATAAGAAATGTGCTTTACTACAAGAGACCTATTTTATGAGACAAGACCTGGATAGGAAAATTTAGTTATACTTTTATGCACAATATACAAATTTCCTTGCTGTTTTTAAGCCTTTTCTAGATAGATCAATGCTAGTTTCCAAGATTGTATGGATTTGCCTCTTTCCTGGAATCCTAGAAAAAGTATGTAAAATACATCCTGTAATATGTACAAAAAGGCCATAATGCTCATATCTCTTACCTTAAAATGGGTTAGGAAATAAGTTTCACTAACCCCATTCCCTTTGATTATGCCAAAGTCAGAGAAAAATTATGAAGAGCTTTTAGATTTTTTTTCTACCTCTAAGTGTATAGAGAAAAAAAAAAAAGAAAAAAAAGTCTGTGTGAAAAAACTGGTTTTTGTTTTGTTTTTGTTTGTTTGTTTGTTTTTCTAGGTCTTCCTATAAACTGGAAATGTTCTGGTCAAATTACAACAATGATTGCAAGTTGTCTTCAAAAATAAGAGGGTTGTAAAAATCTAAAACATTCTAAAATTAAAGTTATGTTTTGAAATGGCCAGTGGCTGGCAGGATTTTGACACCATGAACATCATCTCCTGGATTTTCACTTGCTAATATGTTACTTTATATGCAAAATGGACCTTACAGAGAATTTAAATTTACAGAAATTAAGAAGAGTGGCCTGTATTATCTGGGTGTGAAGTCTATGAATCTTGAAATGCAGAGAACATTTCCCCATTTAAGTAAAAATGTAAAAAAGGATGTGACTCAAGAAGAAGCAGGTAAGCTATGAAGCATGAAAAGAACTCACACTATCACTGCTGACTTTAAAATAATTGGGGAGACTGCGGATGGCTGAGAAGCAGCCATCTAGCAAGGAATCAGGGCTCAGTCCTATGGCAGTATGGGGCTATAGTCTGTCAATAACTTGGTGAACCTGGATTGTTTCCTCCTCTAGATTGTCAGAACAGAATGCATATTCCTGACACCTTTACTTTGACTGAAAGCAGAGTCCAGTGGCCTTCTGATAATCAATAGGTGTCACTAAAAGTGCTAGGCTTGTGGTAATTTAATGTGACAGCCATGTAAAATACACTTCTTGATGGCAAATAATTTGGCATAGGCAATGAATCTTTACTATAAGTTAACTGGGTGTGTCTTCTCCAATCACTTTAACTTGTCAATTGAAGAGTCTATGCACACTCACAGAAGTTTTGTTTAAATTGTTACTATTTTCTATTGTTTGCAAGACTGAGGGCTGGTATTTTGCTACATGTTTTGAAAAATTTTCCAACCTAAATCACTGTGACCATGCTCTGGGAAGAAGTTTTGGTGATAAAAATGCTGATTTTGATCATATCTTTGAGGAGGATCTCATCCCTGCACCCTACAGTTCCTTGGTACATCTCTCTATGGAGGTTACTTGGCTTCATACTCAGGCCTATGGCATCATTAGCTTCCCTTCTGACATTGGTGCCTCATCGACTGCTTCTATGGTGACAACAGACAGAGAAGGGGAAGAGTTCCAACAGCTGAGTCCTTTAAAGAAGATCCAGTGATATAGTCTTTGAGTGCCATCAAAAGCCACTTGAGGCCCTCCCTAGTGGCACAGCGGGTTAAAGCACAGCACTAAGAAGCTAAAGCCACTTCCTCATGAGTTCAATTCCTGCCTGCCCTGGAGGTGACCACATGGCGTGGCACACCACTCCTGACCCGCCCACTGCTCCCCTCAGCAGTGTACTTCATAGATCTGCCTGTTCTGCTCTCTACTCTGTCTCTGGTGAAGCTTCCCACCGCCCCTGAGCCTCTGGCCTGTACCAGTTATTCTCCATGGTTTAGAACTTGAGTATTTCGTTATATAATGATATCATTGATGGATATTAGTTGAATTTCTGCTTTTCTTTTTGAGGTTTCAAAAAGAAAGATCTTCATACTTCTAGACCCATGTATATAAGTTTCTCCTTAGAAATGTATTACAATATCATGGCTACTGAAAACATACCGACTAATTTACAAGACTTCTTACATATATAAAATACCTTAAAGAACACATTTTTTTTGTGCAAATCTCACTTCTGCCTTGATCTTATGTGTCCATTACAACACATAAAGAATATTTAATATTCTTCCAACCCTGTAATCTTTATTTTGACTTTATTGCATTGCATTTTACACGTTCACATACATTTCCTTACGTCTTTCTGGAAGGCATAGACAAGCTAGATGGCGGATGGACTTACAGTTGGATATGGTGGAGGATAAAGATAGAAAAACTAGAAAGGAGGCACCACAAGACCAGAAACCTGGCTCACACAATGCCAACAGCAGGGGGTGGTGAGGCCAGAGGGGTTGACATTGTAGTCATTTACCCAGCTATAAGAACTAAGATCTCTAGGCACCAATGCCTAGATCATAAAGCACAAGACCCAAGCAGGTATCAGATGGCTGTAGGGCTATCAAGACCAGCAAACCTGAAGATGAAGCTACAGATACTGAGGGCCATTATAGACATCTGCCCTCTTTCAAATTCTGTATAGTTTATTCAAAGTCAACAATAAACAAACCACTCTAGAAGGAGTAAGCCCCTCCCAAAAAGAAGATTGTATCAGTGCAATCCCTGCACTGACAGAGGTAGCAGTCCTTTGCCCACCTGAGCTTATGCAGGTGCTCCGTTTTGCCAGCTCTCTCCCTCTGCAGGGCATCAGCACCCTGCCTGTCTGTGACCTGTATCAGGCCGACACTTCACTGCACTGACCTCCCTCAGTGGAGGAGGCTGCTTTCCGCAAGGCCGCCCACCTGCAACCATGCAGTCTTCTCCCTTAGCAAACCTGCCTCTTTCTGGGAAGCCCTTTCTGCCAGTTTGTGTCTATGCAAGTGGTCCTTATCCTCTTGCCCTTTTATAATAAACTTGCCCTTTTGGATACAACTAAGTCTCTCTGTCTTGGAGAAACTCACTGGTGCTGGTGCTGGGAAAAGGGGAGCTCTGGTGAAACCTTTCCCAGAGTCAACCCAAGGACCCCACTTTCTAAATCTAACAACTCCAACATCAACATCAGACAGATGATAGGTAATTAGGTAGACAGGTAGATGAAGGCAGATTTAAACAGATTGCCTCATATATTTCCATTTGTTGGACTTTTGCAGGCACTGGGCTATTGGGCAGCAGCTTGCAATAGAATTGCCAACATGCCCAGATCATTCCTGGTGAAGGAACTCACTTCAGGCCAATTGGTATAGCCTATGTATTATAACAAGACAAATGCAAATTCAGACCATAGCCTTCTTTCTTATGTAATTATCCAAGTGCCTTTATTTTCTCTACACATATTGAAATCTAAAAACTAGACTGAAATAAACATTAGGGAAGTTTCTGTAGTGGGTTTAACTTCCCCTGAGCCATGTGCAAATGAGCTTATTTTATATACATATATTTATATAAAATCTGCTCTCATAATACACATTGGTCAAAATGCTTATGTCTGTTAAGAAAAAATGATATGTGCACTCCACCAAAAAGTTCTAACAGCTATTTTTCACTCTATGTTCAAACAAACAATGAAGACAAAAAGAGAAACTAAGGATTATTTTTAATGATAACAGGCCAAAACCTCACCTCAGGAATACACATGCACACTGAATTGCAAATGTTGGAGGGAGGCTCTCTGTCACTTGAAATCAAATTATTGTTCAAACAAATGCCAGGAGAAGTTAAGTAAGTAAGTTAGGGGAATCTTACAGCTGGTCTCTTTTATAATCCAGTAAAATAGGCCGGGAAGTTATAATTTTTACAAACCTATCTTGGATTTCCACTAAATTTCTTACATCATACACAATCTTGCTTGATCAGTGCATTCCTTAAGCTTCCCCATTTAAAAAGTGTTGATTTTTTTACAAATAAAGGGCTGGGGAGAAGGGCAAAATAGTATCTAACTTTTCACTCACATTACATTCCTAAATGTCTCTTACCTATGAAAATCCAAAAGTACCAACTGATGAAATCAATACCATGCCAGGTCCTCCCTGGTGGTTTAACAGGTTAAGGCACAGCGCTATGAAGCTTGTCTGCAGCCTCAGCAATAAGAGTTTGATTCCCAGCCAAGGAGGTGACTCACATAGTGGAGGTGACCCATATGGCGCAGCAGACCTCTCCTGTCTGCCTGCTGCTCCCCTCAGCAGTGTATTTCAGTCCATTTGACTGTTCTGCTCCCCACTCTGTCTCTGGTGAATCCTCTCATACCCTGGATTGCTGGCCTGCACCCTAGTCCTTAACAAATAAATAAATCTTAAAAAAAAAAAACAAAACCAACCTAGGTGTTTGGGGGTGGGGGGTTCAGAGTCATAAATGTAGAACAAACTGTTTACAAAATTCTTATCAATAAGGAGTTTTAATTCTTGACTATGTAATTCAGGACATCATTAGAATACTTTGCCTCAATTCACACCCTTTGTCCCTTTGTTAAGCAGCAGGAGTTTACCTTGGGGCATCTCCCACACTAACATACTCCTAGCTCTCTGAAAGCAGCTTGGAGGAAGTATTTCCTTAGGTGTGATATGGACTAAGCATCCTTTTTATGATAATTCTTCAGCTGAGAGAACAATAACTGAACTTCTTACCAGGAGCACTATGTACACACCTACACTTCTAGCTTTATTTCCATGCCTCATGATGACAGTTTTAAGAACTGTAGTTTATAAAGGCTTGTTGGGAAGCCTTTTACTGTGAGTGAGAAAACAAACTTGGGGTGACTGCCAGCAAAGCATCATTTCTTATCCCATGGCATTATGAGTGTGGATCTGAAACAGGCAACGCAATAGGTGTGCTTGGATATTGCTTTATTACCTTCCCTCATCCCGGATTTCTGATTCACACTCATTTGTACACATGCAGTGTCAGTTGACTTTTCACTTTTGTAGCATATTTTCTCACCTTGTTTCTCCTTTCTATTATGTTATTCCGTAACTGCTAAGAATAAGAGAACTCTTTCCTGAGTCTATCTTTTCTGAGCCATCCCTCTCAATCTAGATGTGCAGACGACTGCCAACATGAAACAATGTCTCACTCACCCTGATTTCACAAGCCTGTAAATCCCCACATCTCTTCCCCTTTACGTTGCCCTCTCACTTGGGTGCTGAATAGTTTGCATTCTTAAATGCCACCTGTTGAAAATAAGTGTCTCATGACATATGTAAATTTTGGTTCATCCTGGTTTAGTTGTACACAGTGACCTAACTCCACAGGGCTCAGCAATTATTTTTGTTACTCCACTCAGCAACTTCATCTCTTTCTCTATCTTGCTTGTGATCCTCTTGTGTTTCTCTCTCTCTCTCTCTCTCTCTTTTTCATTACAGGTGCAAACACAAATGCATTCATTTCTTAGCATTTGAATCATTTTAGTCAATCTCTGCATTTTAGCCAATCTCAAATAGCAAGTATCTGAAAAGATAAATATTTGCCTACGAAGGAACAGTGGAGGCACAGAGAAACAGAAGCTAGAGACTGGTTTTCTGGAAATAAGTTGCATCAGTAATCAAGAGGATTCTAGTGTCATTTGTGTGAGCAAGTTGTGGAATCTCTAATCGCTTGTTGCCTCATTGGTAAAAATGAAGTACATTGATGAGCTCCACAGCGTTGTTCAGGCAAATGGTTGTGTAGGTTATATTTTTTTCAGGGTCACATGTGAGCACGTGTGGAAATTCATGGAGACTCGTTTAGCCAGTCCCTAAACATAGAGTCTGCCCTGTACATTAAATGTTTTCTGATAATGAATCTGAAGGAAGAGTCAAGGCTGCTTGCTCCGGTCGCATCTGCTTTCCATACTTAAGAAAAGTTCACTTTATTGAAAAAATTCTTTAAGTTCCTCAAAGTTTGATTTGTTCCTGTTATTGCTAAAAATTTGCTTTCTGTGGTCTTTTGATAAGTAAATAACTTAGGGGGAAAACAAACAAGCCATGTTTTCTCTCTCTTTTTGCAGCATTTGTATGTTAATTTCAGCCACTAGTGCACTAACAGTTTCACATGGTTATGGGGAACCAGGGATTCTTGAAAGGTCAAGACAGGATATCCCTTTCTCTCACTCACTGAGTCACAGAAGACTAATGCCTTTTCAGGGGTTCTGTAGTTATGATTTCAGTCAAGTTCCAGTGGTTCTCAACCACTTCTCTAAAACTGAATGAAGAAGCAGCTACAGAGACTGTGTGAATTATGCTAAAATGCATTCTGATTAAACTCAAAGTGGCATTTGCAGTGAATTCTTACAGTGTCTTTGAAACCCACAATGTACAGAGAAAAGCATATCCTAAGAAACAGGACAGATGCCCCTTCCTTTCCCCCAACACACCATCTCTCCTGCCCACATAGTAGTTTAAGGTATTTGTATTTAATTACAATCTATTTCATTTAGCATCTCTGCTTCCTGGTCGGCCACCTCTGTGACTTTGAAAAGCAGTCCTTACTCAGAGCATGTTTTTTTTTTTTTTTTTTACAAGTGCTGTGACAAGATTGTGTTTCAGTTCCAAAGGGTTAATCCCAAAGTGAATTCTTCGCATGTGTAATTTAATACTTCATAACTGCTGAAAATTGGAGTCCACATAATTTATTTTCTTTGGTCGGGCACATTTGCCTCATGCTTGGCCAGGGCTGACTTCAGAGAGACACACCTAAAGCTCTCAAGTGTCCCAAGTGGCCCATGTCAGTTGTACAGAAGGATTGTGGGCCTTGGCCGAAGCCCAAGGATTAGGTGTTCCTGAGAAGGTTTTTTTGGCTCTACAAAGCCCTAGGATGTCATGGGAATAGGCTGCACTCCCTTTTCCCCCTTGAAGGCCACATATCAACGGGGTATCTAACCACTCAGAGACAGGCTTTACACAAAGGTATACATTAAAATAAATAGAACATGCAACCAGAAAGAACCGAAAGAGAGGGAGGAATTGCTAAGTGGAGACAGGAAACAATTGCTTCATTGTGGAGGCCGAGATCTTAGAATTGCAGAGTGCAGCTCCATCTGCAGGACTGTTTGTAAAGCTGGAGCTTTTTGCTTAAAAGGCAAAACGGAACTTGACAAGCCATTTTCCACCAAATCGCTTTGCTTGGGTTTCACCTAACTCACAAAAATCCTACTTTTTTTTTTTACTGAAAAATAATTGCCTCTCTTTGATGAGAGGGGTTGAGAGAGAGACACAGAGATAATAAGTGAGAGAGAAATCTGTTCAAGGGTGCTTTCATTTAGCTCCTTTTTCTTACTTTGGCAGTAAATATTCTTCTCGTCCTCGAAATACTCATTTAATCTCTTTTTCAACAACTTCCTCTCATTTGGTTTCCTCTCATTATTCCTCGCATTGGGAGGGGGCCTGTGTATTTTCCTCATTCAAACAAAATAGAAAGCTGTGTTTGTTTGTACTTCCTGGCAAGCTTTTGACTTTAAAGGAGGCTAAGGTTTTTAGGTTTAAAGAAGATGAAAAACTTTCAAGTAATAATTAAAGCCAACTTTATATATGCATATTGTCCTCCTCTTTTTCCCCCCTTTATTTAAAAAAAAAAAAAAAAAAAAAAAAAAAAAAGGAAAAAAAAAAAAAAGCCCTGGCCTGCCAATGCAGTGGCTGCTGTCTAATGCTATTTCGACAAGAGACCTGGGTTTCAGGACAAGATCCAGGCCATAGGGGAGACTTGATGGCTCAGGGAATTAGTAATGGGATTTGGAGACCTTCATTTCTAGGTCACTGGTTTGAATAGAGCCCAGGTCAGTAATGACTGAAGTTGTTACCATCTGATGTCTGCTCTTCTCTTACTGATCTGAGGTTGCCCGTGTTCGGTCCCCCAGCGCCTGTGGCACTTCTGACTAATGGCATTCATTGACAAGCAGGCTGTTAGAACCTCAGCCGAAATGTGAGGCAGCCCACCTCTGCTATGTGCAGATTAGTGTCTACACTGTGTGAGCGGCTGTTTCAGGGGATCCTGCAAAGGGGGAGGAGGTAGGCCTACAGTTTCTCTGCCTTTTTGGCAATTCTGGGACCTGGTTAGTGGCCCTGAAGATTCTACCCACATATTGTATTCACAGTCATGCAAAGGTAAAGTCCACAAAGGACACATTTAGTCATATTTACAAATAATCCAAATCTGAATGTTCTAAGAAAACTGACATTAAAGCTCTAAATTGGGAGCTTCCTTTTTTTCTTTTTTTAATTGCTAGTGCCAGATAATCATGCCCTTTTTAAAAAATGCTGCTAGATCTCAAATCATGCTTACTGAAGTCTAGGGAGAGGGGGTGTGTTTCCTGAGCTTATATGAATAGAGGGTATTAAAAAAGGGCAATTTTTGCTTTATTTATTTCTTAGTTTTATAAGAGGAAAATGATTTCTGTAAGAGGACAGAGACAGGTGTAGAGACAGGAGAATTTCAAGGGCAAGGCAATGTATTTAGTCTGTGGCCTACTCCAGCCAGAGTTGCAGATCTGTCCTGAGAGAAGACTTACTGTGGAGCTTAACTTCATAAACTTAAAAAACTTAGAGAGGTGGGTTGCTGGTGACAGCAGGGGATAAGGTTGTAGAAGAAAGGAACTGAAACTTTCTCAGAGTTCTTCATCAGCCCTGGAGCCTGGCTACAATGCACAGATGTCCAGCATGAAGGTCTCTGAGAAGACTGTTTTCATTCCCTGGGTAGAAGTCTACCTCTAAGGAAAAATCACATTTATAACTAAGTGAAAGCCTTATAGGGCCCTCCCTGGTGGCGTACCTGCTTAAAGAGAAGCATTGTAAGGCTAGCTAGCCGCAGCCACTGCATCATGAGCACGAGTTCGATACTAAGCTAGGGTGGTGATCCACATGGCACAGAAGACCTCTCCTGTCCACCCACTGCTCCTCTCAGCAGTGCATTTCAGTGAATCGGCCTTTCTGCTCCCTGCTCTTCTCTGGTGAATCCTCTCACACCTTGGACCTCTGGCCTGTACCTCAGTTCATGTTTGCATAAATAAATAAATATTAAAAAATAAAAAGAGGCCCTTCCTGGTAGCATAATGAATTAGGACTCCTCACGTAAGCGAGCCACAGTTGCTTCAGTGCGAGTTCGATCCCCCACCCCAGAGGAGATCCATACAGTGCAGCAGACCTCTCCTCTCTTGCCCTCTGTTCCCCTCAGCTGTGTACTTTGCCAATCTGCCTGTTCTGCTCCTCACTCTGACTCTGGTGAATCCTCTCACCGCCCCTGCACCTCTGGCCTGTACCCCAGTTCTGTATATAAATAAATAAATCTTAAAAAAAAATGACAGTCTTATATTACTGACTTACATCGAGCTTATAATTAGAATTCCTTTTTAGAAAATTGAGTTTTTCAAAACATCGATTTTTAGTAATAATCCAATTACAGGTACTTACCACTTTACTAAGATACCATATGAGAAGTTTTAACTAGAAAGTTGAGTTAATAAGGGTGACAGAAAACAGCATGTTATTCCCATTTGTTTCTGATTTACCACTTCTATGTCTACTTTTATTTCTCCCACATATCTTTGTTTTGTTTTTGTTGGCTTTATCTTTTTATCTTTGTTCTTTCATTTTGCACCTAAGACTAGTTGCCTCTTTTCTTTCATTTTCTTATTTTGTTTAGGGACCCTTAGGGACCTTTGTCTTCTACTTTTTTTTTTTTTTTTTTTTGGCTGGGAATATAGAACACTACAGTTAATGCAGGATCTTTATTTGTCTTTCTTATCATTCCATTCTTACACTTCAGACCACCAAGCTCCATTCTTGATTTTGAAGATTTTCAAGTAGCGTAGAGGTGATTTCCCAAGTTCCCAGACGTGGGCACCATCCCCACTGCCCATAGTGACTACAGGGTTGTGTGGTGGCTCTCAGAGTGCCACACATTTTCCACCTTTTCTTAGAGAGAACCAACAAGTGAATTTGTTTGTTTGTTTGTTTGTTTGTTTTTAATCCTGAGTATCATAGAATCTTAGATTTGGACACTTAAAGGTGACCTTTCTCTCAGGATGGAGATCTGCCTGATTACATCTTAAGAGAGGTTCTCTCACTCTTCTAGGAAACCTGTTCCATAGTTGTTTCACATCTCATACAAGTCAGGGAATGGGCTGCAGTTGTGTGTAAAATCATCTTCTGGAATTTGGATCAAGTGAAGGGTGGAAGAGTATGCAGCTACCAGACATGGCACTTTGGCGTTTTGATGATTTGGATTCATATATACTTGAAAAACAGAAAATTCAAGGAAAAACTTCTGAACTCCCTTGTCTGCCTAAAGACAGATCCTCTGAAAGGAAATCAGTTGTCATTATACCCCTTTCTGGGAATTTTATCAACCTAGGAAGATTGAGTTTTGTCACAATAAAGGAACCTGGAAGTCAGTACCATGCCCAGACGAGCTTTGTCACTTAACATCTTCCCTCCTAACATTCATGGGATATAGGCTAGAGGTGTGGAAGATGAGAGGATTAACTAGAGAGAGTAAGGAGGAGAACAGGCAGAAATACTAAAATATACTGCTGAGGGGAGCAGTGGCTGTCAGAGGCAATCTGCTGTACCACGTGGGTCAGCTCCCTGGCTAGGGATCGCTTAGTGCTGCAGTGGCTGCAATAGCTTAATAACTCTGTCTTTAACCCTGCACTTCCTAAAAGTCATGAATTTCCCACCGGAGGTAATTTCATCCTCTTTCCTTTTCTCAGTCATGATATTATTTAGCATTCAATTCTAAGTGATCTCTCCAGATATTGCTTTTGTTCCCTGAAATTACTATGTTTATGTGACGTATACATGCTCATAAACTTTCTTGTTTTTCTCATCAGTCTGTCATTTATTACGGGGGTCTCAGCCAAGAACTCAAAAGGGCAGAAGGAAAATTAGTTTTCTTCCCCAGTATAATTATGAAAGAATAATCAATAATCATTACAAATGTTTTGGACATTTGTCCCCTCCTATCTCTATTAGTTTGAACATGAAACCCACCTGCCATTCCATGCCCTCATCTCCCTACAGAAATTCAAAAGGGTATTGCTTTTTTTTTTTTCCATTGATGTCTAGCTCTTGGGTATAATAAGTGACTTACTGCATATCCCAGGGATCTTATTTCTTTAACTCTTACCATCTTGAGTTTTGACAACCTGCTGAGTCACAATACCTGGATCCCTCAACTGTCAGTGTTTGTCATGGCAACAGGACATTAAACCCAGAGGAATAAACTATGCTCCTGTCATTGCAGAAACCTTGGCACCCAATCTATCACTTCTATATTTTAAAGAGTAGATTAACACTGTAAGGTTTCCAGGGAGGAAAAAAAAAAGAAAAATGGCATGAAATACCTACGGTCAGGTTTCCTGTGCTCCCTTTGTTTGCCTTCTGATTCTTTAAATTAGTGTGAAATCTGATTTTGAAAGATTTTGTTATGGAAAAAATTTGTTAGGGAAAGTTGGAACCTAAAAAGTAATGATTATGATGGTACACATGAATTTTAATATTATTGGAAAGATACAAAAAACATAAGTATGAGTAAGTGGTGACCTATAGGAAACCATGATCATGGATAGAAAAAAGAACTTTTCAATGTGTAAATTTTAGGTTGACTTGATTTTGTATCATTGAATACATTAATTATTCACAGTGACATTATACTTAAAAATGATTTTAAGATTCTTACCACTTTTCTAATAATGATTAAAAATAAAACAGAAAAAGCATTACGGGATATAAAAATATTTTTTTTCTACCAGTTTAGAATTGCAGTTATAAAAATATCCTCCAAAGAGTGTTAAAACTTTGCTTATTGTATTCAACCAAATTGTTCCCTAGGAAAAGCAAAATTAGTTATAAAGTTTGTAGTTGAAACCATGAAGAAAAGAAACAAAGTGAAACCTATACCCTCCCCCCAAAATGTACTCTTAAATGTACACACGAGATGACAGCCTTCTGTCTCCTCAGACCCATCACTGAATCTAGGATGGAGATCTTACAGTGGAACAGATTTAAGGAGAAAAAAGCCTTTATTGTCATCCCTCTTAGATTCCCTACTGACATGCCATGGCAGTTGAGATATAGAATTATGATTCTGTAAGCCTTTTGTAATATATTTTATTTATAACATTAGGACAAATTGTAAGAAATGGACATTTTTATATATCTCATCATGACTATTAAAAACATACTTTTACACAGTCCTGGTTTCTATTTCCTGCTGTGTCCCTTGATAAGCAAGTTGCTTAACATTTTAAAACCTTGATTTCTCCTTTTATAAAATTAAGACAACAATAACATGTATATATCAGGTTTTTTTTTTTTTAAGATTTATTTATTTATTCATTCGTACAAAACTGGGGTACAGGCCAGAGATGCGGACGGTGAGAGGATTCACCAGAGACAGAGCGGGGAGCAGAACAGGCAGATGGACAAAATACACTGCTGAGGGGAGCAGCGGGCGGGTCAGGAGAGGTCTGCCTCACCATGTGGTCACCTCCGGGGCAGGCGGGGATGGAGCTCATGCGGAAGCAGCTTTAGATTCTCAGTGCTGTGCTTTAACCCGCTGCGCCACCAGGGAGGGCCTATACCAGGTTTTTAAGTAAATGGAAAGATATACTGAATTTTAGAGCTCTAGCAAAATGATTGCTACATACTAAGAGCTCAGTAAATGTCATTGTTTTGTCATGGTTCAGCTGTATAGGAATTGTTATTATGGTTTTAACATTATATATTACAGTATTAGTTCTTAGTATCTTTTTTGAATTGTATTTATTTATGCATACAGAATTGGGGTATAGGCCAGAGGTAAAGGGACAATGAGAGGATTCACCAGAGACAGAGTGGGGAGCAGAATATGAAGATCGATGAAGTACACTGCTGCGGGGAGCAGCAGGTGGGTCAGGAGTGGTCTGCCACGCCATTTGGGTCACCTCCTTGGCTGGTGAGTGAACTCACACTGAAGCAGCTACAGGGAACTTCACAATGCTGCACTTTAACCCACTGCACCACAAGGGAGGGCCAATATCTTTTTTTAAAAGATTTTATTTATGTATACAAAACTGGGGTACAAGCCAGAGGTGCAGAGGCAGTGAAAGCTTTCACCAGAGACAGAGTGGGGAGCAGAACAGGCAGACTGACGAAGTACACTGCTGAGGAGAGCAGATGCGAGACAGGAGAGGTCTGCCATGCCATGTGATCACTTCGCTGGCCAGGGATCAAACTCTTGCTAAGACAGCTGTGGCTAGCTTCATAGTGGTGTGCTTTAACCCCTTGAGCCACCATTCATAATATCTTAAGCTATAATTGTTACAGGAAGTTTTATCTACTCAGGTTGTTTCATGTCTGGCCCACACCTACCACCTAGCTTTAAGCAACACACCCATTTACCCAGTTCTCCTGTGTGGTCCTGTTGCTCTAACCCCAACCCCAATTCCAGATGTATATTTGCAGTCAGGCTTTCTTACCAGCATTGATCAATCCTCTGCTAAGGATAATTGAGGCAAGCATGAATTTGAGAACAAAGTTTGGTCTATAAGATACAATTCTGGGTGTTTTAAGACTATTTATGTCCCATATCGTTCCCCTGAACTTTATATTAAGTTGCCTTTTATTTATTGTATGTCTAAAGCTGCTGAGTGTCAGGAAGAATCCTTCATAGATTTAGGTAACTGCATTTCCAATAAAAGGCAACTTACTCTCTTACTCTTGTTCTCCTTTGGACCCCTCTCTAAGAAGTCAAGAAAATGTGCCCTCCGAAACATCCCTTGTGAAGGAGAGCCCCTGAGTTACACTGTTCTAGAAATCTGCCTTCAGAATTGAGTTTGTCTGGGGCACAGAGATGATGATGTATTTTTAGGAGCTGAAGAAGTGTATAGTAGGTTATATAACACAGTGCCAAAACCCTCAGATTGTTCTGCCAGTCTTGTGTCATTTTTAAGAATCTTTGTTAGCTTCTTTCATAGGCTTCATCTTTGGGGAAGGTGAATAGAATTCAGGCCAGAGGTGACCATTTTACAGTGCCACAAGTATAAGATTTTTGCAAGTTCTGCAAGTGTTGCAATATACTTAGGGACACTAATCTTTTTAGGGACACGAGGGAAGCCAAAAAAAAAAAAAATAGGCAAAAGCAGAACCAAGGAGCAAAGTCAGGGTCCAGATGACCCCTTTGGAGTCCTGAACTCAGTTGTCTATGAAACAAGACTGATCCTTGGGACTTAGAAATTCCTGAAGCAAAGTGAGTTTTGGCATATTTTCTATCATTTTTATCTGAGAGAGATCTATCTTGATATGCTTTTCCTTGCTATTTCATGCTGCACTGATATTTCTTTATCTGTAATCATATTTCACTTGTATTATTCAGAATTTTATTACATTCTCTATTTGTTGAATATCTGAGGGTTTTTATGCCTCAACTAGAATTCTAAAGACATTTAAAGCTTTGAAAGAGGATAGAGTTTTGACTCACTCTGATGTAACTGACTGTGTGATCATGGATAAGTTAGTGATACTCTCTTGATCTTCCCTTTCTTCTTCTATAAAATGGAAATAAGGTTATTTAAAGTTCTAGGATTGCTAAAGGGATCATATGAGATAATTAATGTAAACAGTCTAGTACACTCTAGGCATTCAATAAATTCCTTTATCATCTCCTTAAGGGCAGTGGGTGTATGAGCTAATCCCTAACTGCTGTTGCAACTACAGAAACCCAATCTAACTGACTTAACCAGTAGGGTTTTCAGATTTTTAAAAGCGTCAGAGAGTCTCAGACAGAAGAATGTAGTAAAGACTAGGAAAGCTAGTAACAGGATCTCAAAAACTAATTATCTGTCCTATACTAATATATCTCCTCCTTTTTTTACCAGTTTTTCCTTTTGCTGCAGTCTGGCTTTGTCTCAATACGAATCTGCAGGAAAGATGAGACCGTGGCAGGACTTGATGTTTTATTTCCTTTACTCAAGAAAGCATATTCCTACTGAAGTGGCGGTTTGTATTTTTATCTCACCTGCCTTGAAATGACTGCTTTTCTTAACTTGGGCCAATCAAATGGTCTAGGCATCAGGTAAAATTCTGTTGAAATAAATGGGTAGGATTCCATTAAAAAAAAAAAAATTGAGTTCCCTCCCTGGTGGTGCAGCCACTTAAATAAAGCACTGCAAGGTAGCTGAGCCTGTTCTGTTCCCCACTCTGTCTCTGGTGAATCCTCTCACCACCCCTGCACCTCTGGCCTGCATCGCAGTTATGAATGAATAAAAAAAAAAAAAAAAGAAGAAGAAGAAAAGAAAACATAAAGGAAGAAAAGGAGAGAGAGAGATTAGGTTAGCAAAACAAGGGGCTTTAGGCTCCAGGAATGGCTTTTGAAAATACGTATTTGAACTCCACCACTTTGAACAAAATGTTGAGTACATGTTAGTAATCCATAAACACATGACCAATTATTTCCATGGTTCAGTCTCTAGTATGGGCTGGCAAATAAGTGCCTGAGTGGTGTTCAGCACAGCAGTGGGAAAATAGCAGCAATGAGACCTGACCTTTTAGCCCCTTAATAAAATCCCTAGAATCTTCCACTCAAATATTTATCAGGGCTTCTTCTTTAAATGCGACCATGTCAATCTTTAGTATATGGCTGTTATAATGTTGATATGGACACATTATGTATGAAAAATGGTTAGCTCAACATTTGCAGTGACTGATTTTCACGCATTAATATCTTGACCATTTAATTAAAATATAATGCAAGAGGGTCCCAATCCACAACACAGAATGACCTAGAGAATGTCCTGTCATTGAGAGGTAGGCAGGGGATAAGAAAGGAATAACTCAGTGACACGTTGTTCACTTTTATGTTAGTGGAGCTTGATGTAATCAAGGGCTCCTGCCTGGCAGAATTTCTAACTTTACACATCTTTACACATGGTGTTTGTTTGTTTTATGTACACCTTTAAGTTGCATTGGCTGTGAGTATGTAGCAACTGAACAGAATTATGGGAACTTCAGGTACAAACCATTGACACTTCTTCAGCTCCTAAAAATACATCATCCTCTCTGTGCCCCAGACAAACTCAACTCTGACGGCAGATTTCTAAAACAGTGTAACTCAGGGGCTCTCCTTCACAAGAGGGACATGCTAGCTCAGACTTTTTTTTTTTTAAAGATTTATTTACAGGCCAGAGGTGCAGGGGCGGTGAGAGGATTCACCAGAGACAGAGTGGGGAGCAGAACAGGTAGATCAACGAAGTACACTGCTGAGGGGAGCAGCGGGCAGGTCAGAAGAGATCTGCCACGCCATGTGGATCATCTCCAGGGCTGGGGATTGAACTCAGCTGAAGTGGCTTTAGTTTCTTAGTGCTGTGCTTTAACCCACAGCGCCACCAGGGAGGGCTCTAGGTAGAATTTAATAACAAAAAGTTTTCATATTTAGTTCATTTTTCACTTTACAGGGACCCTGATTTAAAAAAAAAAAAAAGCATTCTAAATCAGAATTAGTTAGTGATCCAGGTCTCTAAAGCCTAGGGACTGCAAGAGAAGATTTCTTAATTACACCAGCAGGGGCTTAGTTTCTATTCTTAGTGCAGCTGGGTAATTTGGTTATGATTGTGACATGTTCTGTTTCTGCATTTGCAAGGCCAGTCTTCAATTCATTATGAGATGGAGTGGGGAAGGAGAAGGCTCACAAGTTTTATCTCTTTACTGAATGGATTAAATGCAGCTTCTCAAAATAATAATAATAAGCCAATGTGAGTCTTATTGTGCCATGGCTTAGGACAATCAGATTGAAAAGAGTGAATAACTTCATAAGAATTTGTATTATTTTTATTCCTCTCACTACACACCCTTCATTGAGAGGTGTGGATTGGAGCTTTCAGGCTATCCTGAGGGAGAAGCAAGTATCCTGAGGGATACTTGTCAGAGTATCTATGCTGCAAAGAAAGTTTCTGGCTAAAATCCAGTTCTGAAATGGAAAATCTCAATATGTCATCATTTGTCAATATGAGCACCATCAATATACATAGTTTTTAGAGAGGGAGGACTGCTAAGAGTCAATCTTCAACAATATCTCTCTCTTTTTTTTTTTTTTTGGTGTGAAAGTTATTTGTTCTGGACTACTGGAAATCTTTATATGAGCCAATGTCTTTGTGAAAGTATTTGATTTATGACTTTACCCTGCCTCCAATCTTCTAAAAAGTATAATAAAATATAGCTTAGTCAGAAAAATACAAATTTCCTTTTAATAGAGATAGTTGGTGAGTTAAATGAAGTGACCAAATCCTTTTAATTGCTTAACGATTCAGTTTAAAAATATGAAACGATCTAAAATGAAGTAAAAAAAAAAAAGCTTACCATCATGAAACTAATGAACACTATGCAAAAATTAGCTTCAACCCCTAATCACTTTCAATCACTCAGATGTCTAATTCATGTGACAATATTTTTATTTAGAAAAAAAAATGGACAAAAAAAAACTGTTTAGATTCTTAACACATTTTCTGATTATACTACTGAAAACAAGCAAGCAAACAAACAAAAACATGAATCTTTGTAACACAGAGAAAAACCAAGCAAAACCTTATCTTCTGGTTACCTTGGTGAATTTTATCAAAGTGGAATTAGAATAAGAAGGTTGTTTGTTGGTAAGAGAATTTGGGAAGAGAAAAGTGACTGAAAGTTTGCATCTTGCATTCATATCTGGTCAAGCTGCCTTATCACAACTCATACTTTCATGCTGGGAAACTGCTCATTCTTTGGTACCTTTTCTGCCAGAATTCAACTCTAACAACAAAAGTTTATAAACAATGAAAATTCCAGCTGGTTGACATCAGCGTCACAAAGCTCTCTCTTCACACTGATACAAATATTTACCCTGAGCTCTGGCAAAGCTTTCCTTACCCATGTCACCCTTAATCATACATTTTTCCTTGATTGAGTTATGCTTTCCAGTACGTGATTTGCTCTGGTTTACTTTTTAACACATCCCAGAGGCTTCGTCAAAATCAACTCTGGGCTGGCCATGTCATTTGGTAGCTGCCAAACATGTTATTGAGAAGGAACTTGGCAAATATCAAAACAGTCCTTCTAACTGCTCTAATAAATGTGTTTGTTCTTTTTGACCACCATTTACTTTTCAGGTCCTTCATATCCATAAAGCGATGAGCCAAGAAAGTAAGCGAGATGCACTGCGTCCCCTTTAATCCATTCCCTCGAGGTAAAGTGCTGGTTTCTCTTCCAGGCACCTTATTGCAAAGTTGAAAACTTAAAAGGTTTCATCAATGACTCTTTATTTCCTTCAAGAAGACACAGGGTTATTTTCAAAAGGTTAAAACAACAGATTGATGTATTCTGTAACTGTAGTAAAGATGGCTAGAACAAATATTTGCCACACCAAAGTGACTTGTGAAAGGATTAGCACACAATATTGCAAATATTTCTATAAAGCTTCCCTTGCCAAACAGAAAGAAAAAAAAAATGGGTTTCTCTGCAAAGGGTGTGTGCAAAATCCTTACAAAGCGCATTAACAGGGCTAAGTCGGGGTAGATTTCCTCAATATTGAAATGATTGATTAAGTAGGTGACAGCACCTGATCAATTGCACCTGTTTATACTTACATTTGTGTTTAAAAAAAAAAATCACATCATGGTACAAAATCTATATGTGCCACCTACCTTCCTTTTTGAAATTAACTTAGTAAACTGCAAGATAACTAATCTTTTCTTGTACCTGGATCAGTTTAAAAATATATTTCAAAAATGAGATAGAGTTCCTACCTCTGGGGCATTCATAGTTGTTAATTTTTGCTATTGATGCCATTACTGTTTTTGTTATATCCCCCAAGGGACATGTGTGTGTATGCACCCAAGCGTGAATGCCCACCACAAACACACACAGTCTTTTAGGCACACAACAGTCCTTATTATACCTAGAGAATTTTACTCTTTCCCTTTGCTAGCCTTCAAATTTATCTATCTGGAGATATGTTTTGCCTCAGTATAATGGAAATTTGCTGATTTGTAATAATCTACCTTATGTAATCATTAGTAGATTTGAAAACCATGGTAAGTAATTATTTGAACACTAAGGTGGAACCAACTTATTTGAGAACTTGGAATTTAATAACAGTGTTCACTTTACCATGGTGGAAGAAGAAACAATTTCTTGTTCATAGAAATACATTGTTATAATTTAATTTTTTATATGTTGCACAGCATCCATTTAGTGTAGAAAAATAAAAAGAATAATTTCTGAATGAGTCTGAAGAACTTAAGAGTAATTTTCCAAATTCTTAGACCCACCTGTTCACAGGAGAGTGAAAGAAACAACACTGTGTCCATCATAGTAAAGAGTAGAAAATATCCCCACTTCACAGTTAAAGGAAAATATCCCCATTTCACAGGCAAACTTTCACAGAAAGTTCACTAACTTGATCATGGTAATTTAACTGATTATTGCAGATTAAAGATTAAGAACTACAGCCTCCCTGGCAGTACAAGTGGTTAAGTCTTAACACTATGATGCTATCAGGAACTACCACAGCAAGTATTCGATCCCCTGCCAAGGATGTGACCCACATAGTGCACTGAACCTCTTCTTCTGCTCTTTTTCTTCTGCTGCTCCCCTCAGCAGTGTCTTTTAGTAACTCAACCTGCTCTGCTCCACTCTGTTTCTAGTGAATTCTCTTACCTTCTTCACCTCTGGCCTGTACCCCAGTCTGCATAAATAAATAAATCTAAAAAAAAAAAGTTGTTTTTTTTCTCATATTGGCTTTGATCTCATGTTACTATAACACTTTGTGCATCCCTCCTGGAGTGACCCAGAGGGCCAGATTTAGCTATGTGGGCATAGCCCCATAGTTTGCCTAAGACCCTGGAACTTTTAACTCAAATGGATAGCCAGTTAGGAACTGATGTGATTTATCTATCAGAATCCATTAAAAAGCTCAATTTGTGAAGATTTATTTGTAAACAAACTTTTGAATGAGGTATATTCTTTTTTATTTTTTAGCTGAACTGTGTGGGACTCTGACTCTAGGGTATGAAAAGGGGTTCAGAACTCCCAATGTGAATGAGATGGTGGCCTGAGAGGTGACTTTGGAAACTCACTCCTGCTCTGATCTACATTACCCCGATCTTTGACCTATTAGGCATTTGGGTAAGATTTTATTTCCAAAAAGATTCTATTTGCTAAAAGAGAATGCTTTGAATTCAAGGAATTTTGTTTCATATCTTTGAAACATTAAAGAATTATTTTGATACAAACCATGACTTTTCAAAAAATTGTAATATTTGCATAACTTCTAATGACCCATAAAGTCAACACACCTAACTAGAGATGAAAATAGTGTTCTATATAAACATGGCTTGTGCCCCACTTGTCAATAAAAAATAACTTATATATGTACTTACATATAGCTCACACATACAACATATGTGTGTATATATATATATATATATATAAGTTGTATATATATTCAGTTGTATATATGTCTAAGGGTCCATAGTAATCATTTGAGGAATAATTTTCTATACATTTGAATTTTCATAGATTCTATACAGAATCTATGTGGCAGGCAAGATAATAGCTTTTTATTTAATTCTATTTTAGCAAAGTCTATTGTGAAGTGGAAAATATTGTTTTTGTGATTTCAATTCTTTCACCAATGTTCACGGCAATGTTTACATCATGAGATTATATCTGATTAGACCTATTAAAATAAAACTTCCAGGAGTGGGGAGCAGCCATCTGTACTGTAAAATCATGCCCAGGAGGTCTTGAATAATCAATCAAATTTGAAACCACTGATTTGGCCTATTTTATTGTGAGATGTGAAAAGCTTCCCCCCTCCCAAGAAGATTATTTCATCCTGATAGAAAAGTTTCTAATTTTTTAAGTTCATCTTAGGCCAACCTGAGTCATGATGCTTTACAAGAACAAAATAAAGTGGGGCTGGGGACAGGACAGGGCTGCACTGTTGGCACTGGCTTGCGTCTAAATGAGCCAGAGTCTGACAGGCCTGTCGGCTTCCTTCCCTCTTGCTTATCCTCACTTGATGATGGTGTCTTGCTGATGCCATCCCCAGTCCCTTACCTGGCACATTTCAGGATCTCAGCACTAGTATATTGCTTATATAAAGTAATTAGTGAGAACATCCTCGACCTTCAATGTGAGAAACTCTCACCAATGGTCTGGATTTGTCTTTTTAATTAACTCTGTGGCTTCTTAAATTTATGTGATCAATTTAATCTCTTTTCTCTTTGGGTTTTTAGTAGCAGTTTGCTTTCTCCTAACTCTGGCTTTGATATGCCTTCATAGTTTTCATTTCTTTTTTTCAATATTTATTTAGTTATGCTTACAGAATGGGGTACAGGCTAGAGGTATGGTGGGTGAGAAGATTCAGTAGAGACAGAGTGTGGAGCAGAACAGGCATATCTACT
>NW_004567103.1:64787841-64801662 GCF_000260355.1 Condylura cristata | reverse complement strand
AACTGGGGTATAGACCAGAGATGGGTTGAGGGCAGGTAAGAGGATTCACCAGCTACAGAGTGGGAAGCAGAACAAGTGGATCTACTGACATCCACTAAGGAGGGGAGTAGTGGGCAAGAAATAAGTTTGCCAGGACATGTGGGTTAGCTGTCTGAATGGGGACTGAACTCGTTCCACAGTGGCTGGTGATAGCTTGATAGCACTGAGACTTAACCTCTGCATCACCAGGGAGGTTGCATAGTTCTCATGTTTTAATGATTCCCTTCTCCATTTTCTCACACAGAGTCAGGCAATCAATCATCTACCTACACCTCAACTACTAGAAGATGTAGTCCAGTGTCTCCAGTAGATACTGAGTTTAGTGTGGAGGCCCTCCTCAGGCTGCTCCCAGAAGGTGACCCATGCTGGCAAAGCTTCTGCTCCCATGCGGCTGCATGTTTCATGAGGAGAGCTACTAAAATGCAGGCAAGCACAAAGTCTTAATTGCTTGCTAGTGGGCACTCAGCCAACATGCTGTTAGCAGAATGAAACCCAATCTTAAAGAAAAAGTGCTGAACCCCTGCTCTGGATCACCCAGGCTCATATGGAAAGCACGTGTTTGTTGAAGAGATTTGGTCATGATGATTTTTTTCATACTCTTTTGCATGGAGATGTCAATCTTTGGTCTGCTAGAAGTTATCTTTAATGTAATAATCCTGGTTGCCGACAACTCAAGAGGCAACTCTGTACCTCTTCTCCCAATTTATGACACAAACAATTAAAATAGTCTCACTTTTTTTCTCTCTGAGCACACTACTTTCACTACTCTTTCCAACTAAATTTTTACCTTAAAGAACATCTACATAGACATTTTTAGATAGTCACTGCCTGTTTCTGCTTGATTATACTTAGTCTTCGCTAATTAAGCTTCCTACACCTTAGCTTTCTCACCTTTAGTTTGGGACAATAATAATGCCTTTCTGAGATTAAAATAGCTTGAGAGACTGGGCCACAAATAAAATGTCCAATAAATGTTGGTTTATAAAATTATGGATAAAATATATTAATATTCTAGTAGCTTTCTCAGTATAACAGCATTTCAATATGTAATATTAAAATTTATCTCATGAATTTTGGTCAGGGTTTTAGTCTTTTTGGGTCAGCATATTCAGTATACAGCTTGATATGTTTATAGTTTCCTTCTTTTTCTATCATAGATATCAAAAGATAAGCAAGCAAGCTATTTAAAAAATAATGGTCTCTTGGCCCTCCCTGGTGGCGCAACAGGTTAAAGCACGGCACTAAGAAACTAAAGCCACTTCCACATGAGTTCTATTCCCGCCTGCCCCGGAGGTGATCCACATGGTGCAGCAGACCTCTTCTGACCTACCTGCTGCTCCACTCAGCAGTGTACTTTGTTGATCTGCCTGTTCTGCTCCCCCCTCTGTGTCTGGTGAAGCTTCTCACCACCCCTGAGCCTCTGGCCTGTACCCCAGTTCTGTATGCTCAAATAAATAAATCTTTAAAAATAATAATAATAATAGTCTCTGGACTTCTCATTTAAATTGCTTAAGTTCTGTGTCTCTCCTTATGCTTTAGACTATGGCAAACTTTCCATCACTATTAAATGGAGAAGATGAGGTGAGCATAAACTTTATTTGGTCATGCATTAGTCCAAAGGATGACTATTCAGATTAATCATGAAATTTTAGTGTTAGGGTAAGTTTGTATTTTTCTTTGAGTAATATTCCCTTTGAAGAGCTTGTAATAATCCTTTGTCACATATCTGTCTATAAAGAATTTTATCCAATGACCCAGGGTGATACCCATTAGTAGCAAAATTCCCCTTTCCATTTCTTCTAGGAATGTTAGAATGCCTTAATGCAAATAGGATACCTGGTAATCCTCCTTAAATATCCCAGAATTCCCCCACGGCATATAAAAATTATATCCTTTATAGGATATGTATTTGCTAAAATAATAAATTAAAACTCCAGAGAAGCAATGCTAGTGGTTTCTGTTGTGAATGCCTATAATATTATGCTATTTGTTGATGCAGCAGTTCTTAGCAAAGTTCTCATCCCAAATTCTCATTAATATATCAGCAACTTACATATATATAAGTACTATATATAACATTAAAATTTACATTTGTCATTTTCTTGGTTAAAAAAAAAATCAGAGCCAGATTTGATGAGAAAGACATCATCCATATGGTAATTTGATATCTTCAAAAATCAGGATAGGCCATTTAAATTGCTGAGTCCAATAAAATGCCATTAAAAATATCTTATTCTCTTTCTTCTCAACCAATTTTAAACCCAGGAAAGGGTTACCAAGAAAACCTGAATAGTGTCTTGTTTAACTTTGAATCAGATATGGTTCCATTTATTTCTTCAAAAAATTGTAAGAATTAATTAATATTAATCTATAATCACATTGATGGGAAAATTAATGGAAATTTTAATAAAAATATAACCTTAACAGGATTTGAAGTTGTCCTTTAGAATATAAAGCCAATACTTTATACACTAAGAAACTAGTCTTCTGCTACCAGCTGATGAAATTATAAAAATTAACTGCAGGGTGATTCTTCTTTTGTTCTTTATGCATAAGGGAACGTTTTGAGAATTACAAAGAAAAAAGGCATTAAAATAAGTAAATTTTGAAATAGATCAAGCCTTTTCAATATTTATATAACTTTAGAATATAACTTGTTTTAGGAAATTATAATATATATATTTTTTCCTCCAAACATCTTATTCCCTTTTCTAACCTGATTTTTACACATATGAGTTCAGAAAAAAAAAAAGGAATGTAGTTGTAAATAAATAGGTTCAATTATTTTGGATTTCATGTCACTAGAACTACAAAATAACAGATACATAATTTTAATTTGCTACACTAAATGCCAGCTAAATAATATTCTTTGTATGTGTGTGTGGTGTGTGTGTTGAAATATATTTCTAAATATATATATATATATAAATATATACTGAAAATTAGGGCAATATTAGAACCATAAGCATGTTAAATATGCATTTCCTAAAATATAAAAATCACATGTTTTTTCTATGTAATTTTTCTCTATAATATGTAAATTTAGCAAACTAGTTCACACATAGTGGTCCCTTATTAGAGTATATGGATGGATATACATTTAATATTTTTGCAATATTTATTGAATGTTTGTAACATTAGGCACTCTTTCATAAAGCACAAATGCAATGTGTAGTACTGACAATTATTTTTGCTATTGTATCCCTTTGTGCTTATCAATATTTCAATGCCAATACTGAATGTTATAAGCTATTTTTTCCTGGTACTACATCAGCCAGAAATCCTTATCAGCATGCACTTATATAACTACAGAATAATATTAACTTTATAGTGATAACCCAAAAGCAAACAAAATATTTTGAAATCCCTTTTAAATTATCAAAGAAAATATTATAAAAATGTAGTAAGTAGACTTTCATTATATTATAGTTATTTGAAAATAGATAATTCATGTATATGGTTCCCCTATTACAAAGCCAAATTTTTGATTAACTAAAATAATAAATCCTTTATCATATACTTAATGACAGAATTGACAATCCTCACATGATAATTAGGTCCAATAGTGGACATTAACAATGATATAAAAGCAGTGATTTATTTTCTGTTTAATATGACAATTCAAGTCTTGCTTATAATTAGTGATGTGGTAAGTAATTTTGTGTCTTTCTTCCAACTACTTGATTTCTTAGAAGTCTTTATCCCAAATCCATGCAGAGGTGACAAAGGTAACGGGAAACATCAGTTTCTAGGAGGTAACAGCTTTGTCATGAAAGATTCCTCAGTTTATAACTTTTTATTCACACTAGGCAGAGATTTCTTCTATTGCTGAAAGCCTCTAGGATCCAGTGGCATCCAATTCTGGGGTCCAGTAGGAACCTGCAGCAGACAGTTCCCCTCAATAGGAACTTGAGATCTTTCCCCTTTGTATCATTTGAATATTTCATATATATTTTGTGGTTGTCCCTATAAAATGTACGAACTAATATTGCAGATGCAAAATGCTTACATACTTTAACTATCCTGTCAAAATACAAGCCATGAACCAAGATATATGAAGTAAGCCATGGGAAATAAATGCATACCTTGTATCTATAAACTAGCAAATGTGTATTACTGTGAAAGCCTTGCAATGTAACTTCATGGATTAAAAGAATATGTGTATGTTTAAAAGTTTTCCTATAAATTAGTGACTCTCCACCTCAGAGACAGTTTTGGTTTCTACAGCTCCTTGGAGATTGGGTACTGGCATATAGTCAACGGAGGCCAATGATACTACTAAATATTCTATAGTTCAGGATCCAGTGCTCACAACAAAGAATGATCCAATATAAAAGAATCAGTGCCACTGAGATTGAGAAACTCTGCTTTCAACCACTTAAATGTGTCTAAATCCCACTTAATGTAACTCATCTTCAATTTTCTGTGTCATTTCTTTCACTACTAATTCAGAAATTGGAAAAAAATTATAGTACAATACATTTCTTTAAAATGAAAGAGCTTATGCACTACTTACTTTGAATGTAATATTGCTGTGCCTATGAGTACAGGAAAATGCCAGAAACAGTTGTTCAATGTGCACCACTGTCAGCACTTTACCACAGATACCCCATCTGGTGCAGCCTGATATGGATAATAATGGTGGAGTGTTCTTGCTGTCTTCACTGTAGTCATTACTGTGATGTTATTTTAGGACTAAGTAGTGTTTGCCCGTTGGACCATAAAAGTGTGTCATGTAAATACAGGTTTTAGAACACACAACGGTCTGTCCATGTGTAGAAATATGCAGAAAAAAAGCCTCATAAAATGTTTCTTAATAGTATTTGTTGGGCATGCGAAGTAATTCCTTTTCAAAGTTAAATCACTTGGAAAAAAAGGGGCTTCTCTTTTCAAAGACCCCGTAAGTAATTGTACTGCATTATACATCATTCATATGTCAATGCAAATTTTGTTTTTAAATGGAAGGAGTTTTGAATGACATGGTACCAAGCAAATGTCCAACACTAACCAAACCTTTTATTTATTTATTTACTCTCACCTGAATTGTTCTGTGAAATTGAATTGGGGGTAGAGGGCTAATATTTATGTTGCCAGCAACCTCATATTTGATATTTTATCCTAGAATTAAATTGTGAAACCCAAATATCTCATAGAAAATCAATTCTTAATGACAACAACCTTCAACAAAAAATCTTTAATAATAATTGAGATGTATTTCTCAGTAGATAGTATATTTATATTGACAGCAAGAAAACAAAGTGAGAAATATAAAGGGCCAGATTTCTATGTAGAAATTCTATACTTTGAATTCTAAGTACAAGTGTTTATTTAGAAATGTGTGATTCCCTTTTTGGATACTTGACATTTATGCTTTTTTTTAGTTTTCTTCCCTTAGCCCTATAACAGTGATGAACATAATCTTTCTGAGATCAACTTATAATAGTGACAGGAAGTATGATTTATATTTATGTAAAATTAAAGTGTCCAAAATAGATACACACTATACACAAGATAACTGGAGTTAAAAAATTTTGGATGACCTATAGAATTTCTGATGCTTCTCAGAACAAGTCATCTTAACAGAATGAAAACCTTACAAAGTGAAGCATCTATGCCTTCTGATATTCACAGATATTTAGAGATTTGAGAAACAAATGTAGAGAATTATTGGAACTCTACAAATACTGTTCCTTCTGCCTAGAACATTCTTTGTTCTTCTCAATTGCTCACCATGTCTCTATTGGGACATAATTTGAATTGCCATTTTCTTGATCAAATAGGTCTTCTTCTCTGTATACTAAATTATACCTTCATATACTTATAATGCTGTGGTTAATTGTTTTCTCATTAGTTCTTACTTTGTGAACCATAGCCTCCATGAGGACTTACTGTCTGATTAACTTCTGTACCCCAGTGAAATAACACAAGTGTTCTTACCTCAAAAATAAATGTTTTGACATCCTACCCTGTTTGTACTCTACATGGGGTAATCAGAGTTATCCTCTGAGATTGATATCTGTAGCAAATTTTCATGTTTGCTTTATTTGTTTCTTTATAACCCCAAACTCATTTTTTTGAATTGCATACTTACATTATAAAGGTTATTCATCTTCAAGGTTTTCTAAGGCTTTACTGGGTTGCATTCCATGAAGGTAGGCACCATCTATTTTCATCTCTCAAGCAGCTATGCATGTGACTGAAACATGACAAGTACTAAATAAATATTACATGGATTGATGAGTTACAGAAGATAGTTTTATACTTCTAAAAGCAAATGTGATATTAATATTCTAAATTAAAGAAACTTCAAATAATTAATTTATTTCTTCAGATATAAAGAGAATTGGCAAAATCAACACCTACCCTTTTAATTTATATCTTATAAAACAGTGAAGAACTTGCAATGCGATTATGAATTGTGTGCCTTTGTTCAAGGGTACCTATTTGTTTTGTTTTCATGACCCTTTTTTCCTTTCAGATAACAAGTTTAAACTGATTTTGGACATCAAGTATTTCTCTCATTTTAAAGCTCAAATATGAGTCACTTTATTTGAACCAATTCACATCCAAACTTGCATTTGAAGAGAGGAAATTTTTCCCAAGGAAGTGCTTTACTGTTTTTTCATTATCAGATACTATGGAAAAACAAATTATTTTCTACAATTTAAACATTTAATATTTTTGCATATTTAACAACTGCTTTAGGAATGAGGTCATTTTTATTGAGTATTTTAATAGTAGCTTACTTTTTGTTTGGGCCAGAGGACTTTAATGTTCTAGACACCTGGCTCTGATAGCTTTACATTTCTTTTCTGATAAGTTTATTGTTTAATATTTTGTTTCCATACCAACTGAAGTAATGACATTATTTTCTTATTTGCATCATATTTGTATATACATCTGATACACATCTGTCTATTCTAGTATAAAAGCAGTTCTGTATTTGTGACACATTCTCTAATACCACTTTTTCCAAACATTGTTCATATATAAAATTCTACTAATTTGAAAGATAAATACATAAAACATTAATTTAATGTTATAGCATATTGAGTCATGACCAAATCTCATGATTTCTAGCATTTTGATGAAATCTCTTCAGTAAACATGTGTGATAATTAAGGAATGCATATAAGTATTTGTGTGTATATATATATTCAAAGATACTTATCTATCTTCATATATAAGGCCAGAGATAAATAATAGCTACATATTTTATGTTATTCCTCTGCTTAACAATGAAATACAAGTTGAATTTCTAATTTACTGAAAATAATTGTGTAAAAAGCAATTTGTTAGACAAATTCTCTTATCTTCCGCATATAATTTTGAAAAGGGCACTAGCTCTAACACCTAATCTCCAGTATTTCCATTAACAGTCTGCTCTCCCCTGTGTCTGTATGCATTAACATCCATCCTAGGTTGTAATCAAATATTTGTATAATTATTCTTGGCAAAGTTAGAGGTTGCAAACCACAAGATACATATAAAGCTGTACTGGCATGTTTTCATTAGCGAATGTATAAAACCTGGGGTATTTCTCTATTAGAGGATGCAGTAGGTGGATTCTATACTTAGATGAATATCACTAAGATATTAAATATATATGTGTGTATATATATATATATATATATATATATATAATTCAAAATCTTGATTCTTAATTATTCAAATCCTATCTCTTTCCAGACTCAGTCAATTTAAATGTCTTTTGTGACTATTCCCATTTATTCTACTATATACTTAAGGCCTAGATACTTTGGTTTATTCAACAATTCCTTAATTGAATTAAAACATATTCTTCTCATCTTTACAGTATGATTATATTTTCCACAAGGTCTAGGCAATATCATATGACCTTTGCAGCTCACACAATTCTAAACACCGTTATGGACATCAATCAATATATTATACAGTTCATTTAACAATGTTGGATGTAAAAAACAATTAATGCATGCCTGTGACATTTTCCTCAAGGAATATTTAAGATCATTTACTTTGGAGACTTATTTTTCCAGGTCTTTACTCAGTGTTAGATGTGATCAATACACTTGGACTACTAATGGGAACAATAAGGTTACTATCATTCTGGCTTATTCTGTTAGTTGATAACCAGCATCATGACTTCAAATATGAAAGGAAGCAGAATTCTGGAGCCAGATGTTTGGAGATGTCACTCTGCTTTGTCCTCTTGCCTGTGCACATTAAATGAGGAGGGGAGCATGCCCAGTAAATGCAGAAACCCCAAACATAAAAGTCAAGGATTTTTATATTCACTCATGTTATCATTCACTTGATTATAATTTAAGTTAACAAATAGACATGTATTATAATTGCTAAATTAAGAGATTGCTAAAGGTATATGGGATATAATGGTATTTTCCTGATGTTAATGCTTTTGACTCTACAGATATTTAAAGTAGCAAAAGTTTTTATTTAACCTGTTCTTGATAATTGAATAATGGATATTGGTGCTCTGAAGACATATTTGACATTTATTTTAAAAATGACACTACATTTTGGGGTAATAGGCTGGTTCTTAAAATAAATCCAAATGACAGGTTCTGAATAAGAACAACATTTAGGGAAAGTTGTTAAATATAGTGACTAACATCGATACTTATTAATACTAACTTATCTACACTTCTCAAAAGAAGAAGCTTTTCCAACATTTATAGGATACTATGGCATTAATCTATGCTACAAAGACGTATTTTAAAGCAATACTAGAGCTGTCAGGACCTGCTATTATGCTTGAGAAGTACCTACAAGTGGAAGCTGACAGTATTAATTTCTGCAGTATGAAAAATTATAAGAGAAATGTTTATTAGATCCTCAGAAACTTAGCCAGTATTGATATTTTCTGTAGCTCTCCCCATTCATTTTATGATAAATTCCTCCTTTGTATGCATTCAGGGACTTCCACACATACCTTGTAGTGTTTGGTTGAGAATAATACTGATGTAAATATCCTGAGATACAAAATTAAGGAAGTGACATCAATAAACAAGGTGTCCTCTATTTCCTTTGCTTCTGTGTAGAAATTATAGCAAAGGCTGAAGTTTTGAATTAGACACACATATGTGAAAATCCCAAATCTAATAAAGGAATTTGGAAGGGAGGATTTAAAAGTATCTGCTAAATTATGTTTAGATGTTTGCTAAGGATTTGCAGCCTAGGCAAGACACATCTTAAGTAGGCCTATGGATTTTACTGGGTAGTCTTGGTAAAAACACCATATTCATGGTGCTGATGTATTCCCCAAAATAAGCAAATTATTTTCTGGGTCAGCAAAGAATTTGTATAACCCAGATATCAAAATTTCTAAAATTCTACAAATTTAAGCATAAATAAGTCAAGATAACCTTTAAGTTCACTGCATTAATCCTTATCCGTTTTTTGTTTTGTTTTGTTTTGTTTTTAATTCTATCCCTTATAATAATGTCTCTCAAAGTAAAGCAAACATCACCAATAAGGTGATTTGGGGCAATACTAGAACAGCTTTTGTTATTTAGATATTTAAATAGTTGAACATTTAGTTTAACATGATATATAAACAAAAGCAATCTATTAAAAACACTGTAAGGGTATAAGCACAAAGCAAATTATCTAAATATTTTAAATTTTGAAAGTGTGTTGTTTTAAAGTGAGATGTTAAACAAATATTACTCAGGTGGCAGATGGCACATAGTTATGGAAAAAAATAAAGTCAAAGTAGAATACAAAATTTCAAATTGGGGAGACACTGTCCATGGTACTCATGGTTCTTATTCTCAAAGATGTCATCTCATTTTAAGTTCAACTAAATCTGTTATCTTTTAAAGGATTCTAATATTTCCATCTCCAATGACACTATATTCCAAATCAAGACACTTACTACATCATTAAATTTGATGTGAATTGCTATATGACCAAAATAAGTAAATCTAGTGAGATATTTTGTCTTCCATCCTCTTTTCCATCAAATTCTTGAGATTACATTTTGACCTTACTTAATAAAAATTACAAGGAGGGTAAAATCTAATTTTTATGTGAATGCATAGCCCTATCTCATTCACATATTCTTACACAGCTTCTCATGCTAGATACTAACTCTTAATCAATACATTACCTACAGAACAATCTTTAAATACTTTTTTTTAAAGATTTATTTATTCATGCATACAGAACTGGGGAACAGGTAGAGGTACAGAGGTAGTAAGAGGATTCACCAGAGACAGAGTGGGGAGCAGAACAGACAGACTGATGAAGTACACTGCTCAGAGGAGCAGCAGGCGGGTCAGGAGAGGTCTGCCACACCATGTGGATCACTTCCAGGGCTGGCAATAGAACTCAGCTGAAGTGGTTTTAGCTTCTTAGTGCTGTGTTTTAACCCACTGCATCACCAGGGAGGGCCCAGCTCATTAAATACTTTTAACAGACTTGTTGACAGTCCTAGCTATAATCTAGTTTTTATGTTAAACATTGAGGTCATCGCACTTGCATTATCTCCTTATAATAAGGCCACTAAATAAAGATAGGGACACTGAGACAATACAAGTTTATAGGTTAAGTGTCACCTGAGAAGCACACTTAATCTGGCTTCAGAATCCACAGTTTTTACCACTGTACTATATCATCTCACATTGTAAAACTGATCAAGACTTATTTTGAATATTACTCTTTCATAACATTAGTCACCTGAGTTAATATATGTTAGTAGGAACTAGTGTTATTACTTATTTTTCTTAACCATACACCAGGACAGATAGAAAGAAAGAAGAATGCAGTAAAAGAGAACTAAAATTATTTTATTGCTGCTTCAAAATCTCTATTAGACTTGAAACCACATTTGCAACCATACCATTACCAGCCCTGTTCCCTTTTCAGGCAAAATATGCTCTGGTGTGTACAACAAAAGGTAAGATTAAAACTAATATCAGCATATAGTAACAGTTCAGTCTTTCTTTCAACAATATCATCTTCCCAGGCTTCCAGTCTCCTCTCCAACATAAGCAGCCATATTTTATTTTATTTTTAAAGATTTATTTGTGCATACAGAACTGGGGTACAGGCCAGAGACTCAGGGGTGGCGAAAGACTTCACCAGAGACAGAGTGGGGAGCAGAACAGGCAGATGGACGAAGTGCACTGCTGAGGGGAGCAGCGGGCGTGTCAGGAGAGGTCTGCCACGCCATGTGGTCACCTCCGGGGAAGGCAGGAATCGAACTCATGCGGAAGTGGCTTAAGCTTCTTAGTGCTGTGCTTTAACCTGCTGTGCCACCAGGGAGGGCCCATATTTTATTTTTTAAGCATAGATAACACCTAGACTTCTTACATAACTGTTTCTTCTCTAAGGGCTTATTATTTGTTTTTTCCAGGAACACAAAAATTTAATTAGGAAAAGTTTAATAAGAATTGGATCTCAAAAAGAAACAAAAGTAGATGTTTTTCTACTGTCTCTCAATGGGTTCAGGGACCACTGGGCAAAGGGAAACCAATTTTTTTTTTTTTTCTGAAAAATACAGATAGGTAGAGGTAAGCCATGCCAGACACAAAAGAGTCTATTTTTCTGGGGCAAAGGGAAGTATGTAAAAAATTAATGAAAATCAAAGACTATCTATACCAATATTATGGATTTTTGTTAGCTTAGTATTCCCTCTAGAAAAAAAATATAGTTAATTTTCAGTAGGTAGTCTATTAGAATTTATAATTAAGTAACAAATGCTTATATAATTGGGGGATGTGTTATTTCATTTTTGCCCCATATGTTTCCTTGGTTGGGATAGCTTGGTTGGGATAGGAAATACTTCATAGACAAATACTATTAGGAATCGAGGAAGGGAACAATAGAGAAACTAGAAAATGAAGGAAAAGAATAATGTTTTAGAGGTTGTGTGCCATAAAACTTGTAGAAAGATGAGATCTTATGGTCACATATTACCATTTGAATATTGTCATGGAAGAGTATCAGCACACTCAAGAATTGGAATGTTTAAGTTCTCTCACATAAATTTTGCAGTTTGCAGTTCTCTCACATAAATTTTCATTGTCATCTTCACCCTTAAGAAAAGTATTCAGGCACAACGGGTTAAAGTGCAACACTATGAAGCTATCCACAGCCTCTTCAGCCTCTTTAGCTTCTTCAGCAGGAGTTTGATCCCCAGCTGGGGGGGTGGGAGGAGTGACCCACATGGTGCAGCAGACCTCTCCTTCACCAACTCCCCTCAGCAGTCTACTTCATCAATCTGCCTGTTCTGTTTCCTACTCTGTCTGGTCTGTATGCTAGTTCTTGTATGCATAAATAAATAAATCTTGCCAAAAAAAATTTTTTGTCAGTGTCCTCCCTGGTGGCACAATGGGTGCACACTCTAAAGCTATCCACAAGGCTAGAGGGGTGATCCTGATGGTGCAACAGACCTTTCCTGTCTCACCTGCTGCTTCATTTAGAAGCATACTTCATCAATCTGCCTGTTCTTCTTCCCACTCTGTCTTTGGTGAATTCTCTCAAACCTCACACCTCTGACCTGCACCCTAGCTCTGTATGCAGAACTTTTTTTTTTTTTAAAGTATTTAAATCCAGCACTTTGTGCAAATTTTGGAGAATGATTTAAGCTGTTTACCACAAATGCAAAATTTGTGTGTCTAAGTAATTTATTTATTTAGTATATGATTCCAAGCAGAGAACATGAAGGAAAGAGTGAGTATAGGAAAGACACGAAGTAGGGTGCATCACTGGGATGCTCATTAGGATGCTCTTTGTTCCTTCATAGTCATTAATGAGAAGCACACAGAACATCTCTGAAATACAGAAGTCTGAGGTGCTCTAAACACGGATTCATATTTCCATCATTTTGACAGACATCCCCAGACATTAACTCTTTTCTATTCATGGACCATATTTATATCTATGTTAGTGGGTCCCACATTATCAAAAAAAAAAAAAAATCTGACAATAAGCTGACTTCTGTGAATTCCTAGGCTGGAGAAATTTCAGCTTGAAGCTTCCATTAAGTAGCTAAAATATGACATGGGCTGTAAGACATGACTTGGACCCCAGCAGTAAGTTAGAATTTGTAAGTTCATCATTGTGTAATACACTCTGGAATTAAAAACCGAGCATTAATTCATGGAATGAGTTATTCAGCAAAAGGAAGAACTCAACACAAGGTACCTTTAGAGGAACTGTCAATGCCACCAAAATCCCCAAGAATTATGGGGAATTTCAGTAAAATGATGGGTTTTCTCGCCTTACCTACATTGAAAAGTTACCATGAACAACTTTCCTAAATAATACATAAGTTACCATATTGTATAATTTTAAAGTAATCTTTTCAGACAGCTCTCAGCTTCCCTTTTTTTGTTTAGTAACCATGTTATAAAAAGATAAAGCACAGGAGATAATGTGTATGGTTAGCATACTGACTAAATTGTAGTTCAGGTTGGGCCTCCCTGGTGGAATATTCTCAGGGGGATAATTCTCAGCACAATGAATCCATCAGGACCCAATGCAGCACAAATTTGACGCCTGACCACAGAGCTAACTCACATAACAAACAGACCTCTCCTGCCTAGCCTGCTGCTTTCCTCAGCAGTATATTTCTGTTTATCTGCCTATCCTGCTCCCCACTCTGTCTTGGGTGAATCCTCTCACTCCTTACCCCCACCTCTGGCCTGTACCCCAGCTCTTGTATGTGTAAATAAATCAATCTTTAAAAGAAAATAATAGGAGACTTCCGGAAGATGGCGGCAGAGTAAAGACGCCGAGATCACCGCGTCCAAGCCGGCATAGGAATTGAGGACC
>NW_004567103.1:64745056-64781681 GCF_000260355.1 Condylura cristata | reverse complement strand
AAAAAAAAAAGAAAATAATAGTTCAGGCTATAGAAAGTAAATGAAATGGTGATTTGAGGCAAGTGTTACCTCTACTTTTATATATCTCACTAATTAAAGTTTCAAATATTTTTCTCATTGTCTCTTAATAGAATTATCTCCTCATAGCAAACCAAATTACAACATAGTATAAGTTAAAAATTGGGCCCTCCCTGGTGGTGCAGCAGTTAAAGTGCAGCATTGAGAAGCTGATGGCAGCTGGCTTGGATGCGAAATTGATCCCCACCCTGGGTGATCCACATGGCCTGGCAGAACTCTTCTGCCTCGCCCAGTGATCTGACCATGGTAAATACGTAAATCCTCTCACCACCCCTACACCTCTGGCCTGTACTCCAGTTCTGTATGCACAAGTAAATAAATCTTAAAAAAAAAAAAAAATCAGCTATTCTTTTTCTAAACTAATGAATCACTATTATTGAGCATTTTTCAAGTGTTGTCACTCTTCCAAGGATTTCAGCTGTGTTAACTTATTTAATCCTCATAATAATCCTCTGAGGTAGACTTTATATTAACCCCATTTTAAAGATATGACAATTAAGGCACAATGAACTTAAGTAACTTACCTAAATTTCCAGCTGGTGAGAGGCCACATTGGAATTCAGCCCTCAGAGCTGGGGTGCAGCCCAAACTTTAAGCTCTGCACATTATGCATGTCTCTTGGGATAAGACAAAGTTCTTAAATCAAGATCCAAGGTTGACTAAAGAGCTAGTTTACTATGTTGCAAACCGTTTTTTAAAGACACCTTAAAATAATTTTTGTTTCAAGGTCATAATATAAACTTTAAAAAATGATCTAATAAGCCTCCTCAGACATACATGCAAAACACACTTTATTTTAGAATCTAATCATTTGTTTTAACATTTTACAATACAAAAAAAATAGGTCAAACACCTTTGTTAATTAACTCTATTTCATTAAAATTATGACCTCTGGTTTAAAATGCCTTCACTCTTGTGTGTTAAATTTATGTGGATGGTCCATAAACACTCCCTAATTAGTCACATGTGTATTCAGATGTAGGCTCGTGTGTTATAAACTAACACTGAAGTGTATAAGGAACTGTCAGTCAGATCAAAAGTCAACTGAAAATCATCCCATTTGCAAAGCTGAGAGCCTGTCACAGTTAGTTAGTCATAAATGTTTAAAACAGCAACCAAACTTTTATTCTAATTGAGCTTGAGTTGAAAGGCAACCCACTTTGATGTCTTTGCTTTTATCATTTGTATATAACTAAAAAAACTACTATTATGCTTTTTTTTTAATCCCTTCTTGGAGTGGTAGACATTACTTCGTTCTGAAAATATACAGGTAGATCAATCTATAATTGCAGGGCCTTTGTACAGTTTCCAGTTATGCCTATAATCTTCCACGTGCAAATGTTCAAAAGTAAAATTCTTCCTTCTTTTTCCTTATTTGATCTCTTTCTCCACATATTTGAGACTCAAGACATAAGGAACTCATCTTTGCAATAATATTTTTGGGGTCATCATTCAAAGTGTAGTATTCTTCCTTTTCTATTTCTCAATCTTCAGCAGAGGCAAATCAAATGATAGATTTTTTTTTAATTAAAATTACCCTATTTATCAGTAATAAGTGACATTATGACCCTATGGCAGAGATTTAAATATTGAGACTTGGTGATACAGTGGCTATCAAAGTTTACAGCAATCAATTTGACAATATAGCAAACATCTTACATATACATATTTAGTATGCTATTCTAAATAATAATGTACTTAATTTTAAAATTACCTATTTTTTCCTAATTTATTTTTAAATTAACATTCCTGCCCTTAAAACAATTCTACCAAGTCATGAAATCTTCACTGCCATGAAATCTCAGTTCTTTCCATGCAATGTCATAGAAGTATCACTGACTCATTTTGTAGGTCCAATTGTATGCTGGACATTAAGACCCCTGTCCAAAAGACCAGAGGTTTGGTGCAACTGCAATTAAATCATTGTGAGTGAAGCAAGTCTGAAAAGCAACTCTGAATTATAAATTTACTAAACTCAATCAATGGCAGGGATGTCCTATGGTAGAGAAGTAATGATGATAAGAGAATACAATGTAAATATATGGCTAGAGATGATCTTCACTCCCCTTATTTTCTTGAACAACAAAAGCACCAGTTTTTTTAGATTTATTTATTTATGCATACTGAACTGGGATACAGGGGCAGTGAGAGGATTTACCAGAGACAGAGTGGGGAGCAGAACAGGCAAATTGATGAAGTACACAGCTGAGGGGAGCAGCGGATGAGACAGGAGAGGTCTGTTGCGCCATGTGGGTCACCTCCCTGGGTAGGTATCAAATTCATGCTGCAGTGGTTGAGGCTTCACAGCAAAAGCATCAGGTTCTATTACTGCCTTAGTTTGAAAGAGCAGAAAAGCTTCCCCTAAAAGAAAGCTACTAGATTTTTTTCAATAGCTTTGGAGACTTGGATTTCAGCAGATTTCATTTATAAAAATGGAGAATATACTTAGAGGGCAAAAAGCTTGCTAAAATAGAAAAGTTATTGCTAATTCTGCTTGTAAAATTGTTAATGAAAAAAAGTAATATTAAAGTGTTAACAAGAAATGCATAACTATTAAAATAGAATTAGAGAGGCACAACCCAGGGAGTTTTGAAATTATATTCAACATAATATATCATTCTCCCTTTCACCCAAATAGTCATAAATAGAAACTCAGTATTCGTTGATTTTTTTTTCCATTTTATAAAGTATTTTCCAACCAACTCCTGACATTAGAGTCTAATCCCCAATTTCTGTTTGTATTTTGCTGAATTTTAAGGATAACAATGCATTTCATAGATTTTCTTCAATATTATGTAATTTAAGTTCAGAAGTTCAGTATCTATAAACTTTACTCATATAACTTCTTTATCTACTAAACTAAAGGAAGCAACTTTTTTAAAAAATAAAAAGGATGTGGGATCTCCCTGGTGATGCAGTGGGTTAAAGCACAACACTAAGCAGCTAAAGCCACTTCTGCATAAGTTCCATCCCTACCTGCCCTGGAGGTGACCCACATGGTGAGACAGACCTCTCCTGACCCTCCCGCTGCTCCCCTCAGCAGTGTACTTGGTCTATCTGCCTGTTCTGTTCCCCACTCTGTTTCTGGTGAAGCCTCTCACCACCCCTGCACCTCTGGCCTGCACCCCAGTTCTGTATGCATAAATAAATAAATAAATCTTTAAAATAAATAAAGTAGATGTTGGAAAATTGGTATTTAAAATGAATGTATACAAGATATAGATACTTACGCATAATTTTATTCTATACATTCATTAAAAATTGTTAACAAATACTCTCATATATGTAATTATTCATTTGTCAAATATTTTGAGGTACCCCATATATTTTTAGCATTATTATAAATAAAAATGTTTACTCATATGTACTGTAAATAGATTTGCCTTCCTAAATGAAATTAGTTTTATACTGAATGATTATTAGAAAATACTGTTATGTTTTATGACTAATTAATTCTGGAGGCTGAATATAAAGCTGAAGGCAAGAGTACCTGACTCTTGATGCATTACATTGCCTCATTGAGTATTTTCTTTATTCTAATACTTTATACTAAAGTAGTTCTTCCTGGAATATGACAGAGACCAAGAAGAGATTGCTAAACTAGAAAGGATACTGCCGGCAAATGCTCTACATACTGAAGTAATTCATAGTAATCTGCTAATAAAAAATAATCCTACTACTAAAGCTATGTCAACAAACCTCCTAGTTCTGGAGCTTCACCTGTGAGAACCTGCTTTTGCTCAAACTATTTGTCGTGCCATAGATAAAATCGCTTAATCTACCTTTCAGGTTCTATTCTTCCCATCCACTAATGTGCAGTTTAGAACTCAACCTTAAATGGCCTTTCTTGATCTTTCAATTGGGTTATATAATATAAAGAAATAATAAAACCCAAGAGGCACCCAAGTGTGTTCCCAGGACAATGAAGCAATGTTAGAAGAAAGGGGGAATTTTCAGTCCTGTATGGGCTTGGGTATTGGTCAGTCAGATTGTCCTCTAGCTCTGTTGGCTTCATGCCTGGCACTCAGGGAAGGAGGGGTGGGGATTTCAAAGATTGGCCAAAAGCTGAAAGAACTCTTTCATTAGATTCTTTGAAAGATCTTGGAAGCCCAAGGGCAATAGTACTTTGCAACTTCTGTCCTAGTGGGATCAAAGAGGGTGGGGAGGAGATGAGGGTGGGGTACTCTTCCCAATTCAGGATTTCTATTGAACATGAAAATGCCACAGTGTCTGAGCAGTGGATCAGCTGAAAACTGGAATGCAGAAGATTTGAAGATGGTATTTCACTGTAATTAGTCTTGGAGGTTTCCTTGCATCAGTAATGACTTGGGATAAAATCAAGAGCATAGAGTGAAACTGGAAGTGGCTTACAGTGGCTTCAGTATCTTTGAAAGCTCCAGATCAGGAGAAAAATGAAATGAAAAATGCATGTGGTCTCTGTGAGGGCTATTTTCCAAGCAGAGTAAGACCACCCCGGATATAATCATGTTTAAAGGACCTGGGATCCACTCACCCACCCACCAACGAACTGAATTATGTATATGCTAAGAGAAAATGAATATTAAAAACACAGCTTTAGAAGGATTTGGCAAAGACTTCATGAGGGATTCTGGATCCTTAGAAACTTGAAAAGATCTCAATTCAGGCATCTTTACTGAAGAATTTCCCAATTTAAATGATTTTCTGCTTTCTGAAGGTCTTATTTCTATCCCAACATTAAATATATGAAAGCTTACATTTTGTTCAGGGCTCAATTTTCTCATCACATCAGTTGGGGTTTGAAACCTAAAGCTCCCCCCTATATGTTTTGACTTTAGGCTAATCACTTCACTTCTAAGAGCTTCTATTGATTCATTTTGACAAATGAAGTAATAATATTTACTAAGAGATTTTTATGAGTGTCAGATGAGGCTGAGTATATATATCTATATATCTATATATAGATATATATGTAAAGTGTTTAGTAAATATCATTTAAGAATACATTTTATTTTTTTTTTAATTTAGTGTTTTTTTTTTTCTTTTTGTTTTTAAGATTTATTGATTTATTCATACAGAATTGCGGTACAAGCCAGAGGTGCAGGGCCAGTGAGAGGCTTCACCAGAGACAGAGTGGGAAGCAGAACAGGTAGATCCATGAAGTACACTGCTGAGGGGAGCAGCGGGCAGGACAGAAAAGGTCTGCACGCCATGTGAGTCACTGCTGGGGCGGGGGATTGAACTCGCTCTGGAGAAGCTGCGGCTAACTTGCAGTGCTGCGTCCTAACCTGTTGCACCACAAGGGAGGGCCATTTTAAATTATTTTTAATGAAAATGTTAAATGGCATAATTTTGTCTCACTAGTTTGTAATTATAACCATAGGTAATGTTAGCAGACACCAGGGAGGGCCATTTTAAATTATTTTTAATGAAAATGTTAAATGGCATAATTTTGTCTTACTAGTTTGTAATTATAACCATAGGTAATGTTAGCAGACATAGCAAGGTTCCCCAGAATTCCCAAACTTGTACACTTTAAAGAGCTTCTGCTATTTGCTGCATAAAGACAAAGCATATTCTTACTGTGAAAGAACTGCATTAGAATACTGAGCAGAGAGAGAGAAGAGAAGGATAATAATTTGCCAATGAAACACCCAGAGTTACACATCCCCTCTAGGTAAATGCCAAGGCTGAGACACTGAGACCTGAAAACCTGCTACAAGTGTAAAGCATCTCCTGGCGGGCTATCAGAGGAAAGAACCAGAAGGAGCCAGGCAAGTCCGGGATGGAAAGAGCAATGGAATGAGCAATGTAAAGTGCAAATCAAGTTAAAGGCTCTGCTACTGTTAGCCTCCCCACTGGTCTCTCACATCTGTCTCTTCCTAGTGTCTCAACTCTATCTCTTCCCATGTCCCCTGGGTGCAAGTCCAAGGCTAAGAAGCAAGCTGCACTTCTTCACATGTCTCTGGGCTACATGTTTCCTCCAAGTCTTCTGTACATCCAGGTCTTCTTTCCAGAGACTTTTCCTACTCTGCCTCACCGGCTCAGCTCCACCTTTCATTAGTAGGGCAGAGAAAGTGGAAACTCCCATTTTGATGGAAGTTATCTGGTTACAGGTATGCCTATTAGGAATATTTGTTTAATGTTATTTTTATCATATACATTTCCAGACACTCAGGGAGGGCCTGAATCATGGGTTTAACTTTGCAAAGTTGAGGAATGGAGAACTCTGAAGAAAGAAAGTCTTGTATTGTAAAATTAACATGGAAACATAGAAGAACTCAGTTCAAACTTTCACACTGAATGAGGATTTGGATTGACTGTGGCACATGACTCATGTTCTGGTAAAAGAATGTGGTGAAATTGGGACTTGAGATGGATAAACTAAAGAATTTCCTAACACTTAGGTGATAATAAACATATACAATAACTTTAATGTCTAACACAAATACAAGAGAACATGTGTTTTGTTTTGCTTAAAATGTTACAGAAGAAATTATTAAAATCAAAAAGCATTAGTACGGTTAATTTAATGGAATACACTAGAGTAAAAAACAGTGCTGGATCCTAGTTGATTGGATGTAAGAATTTTGCAAAAAATCACTATACTCTGTCCTGTTGACTTAATAGTTTATAAAAGAGTTAAAAGTGTCTTTTAGCAATTTTAATATAATTATTAGAATAATGACTAGATGTTTTTATGAAAAAGCATAAGGGGAAAATAAGCAGATCAAGAAATCAAAGAACTTTAGAAGTTCAATGTATAATATACTTAAATATATGGGTCTACTCTTTTATGGAAGATAGATAGATATGCATAAGAAAAGTTAATCTACAAAATAAAAATTAAATACACAAAACCAACAAAAGATCAGAGTGACTTAAATACAAAATGTTTGATATTCTTTAGAGTGGTGACTCAAACTTTAATGTGTACATCAATTGACAGATAATTTTGCAGAAGTATTTAGTAGGTCAGGGATGTAACTTGAGATTTTGTATTTCAGTCATGCTCTCAGGTGATGCTATTACTGTAACATTGTTCACAGTTTTGTGTTACTGAACTTTTTGATTGGTCAATCACATGGAACTGAAAGAAATACGAAGTTTGCAACAACCTGTATCAAGATTTTCCTAATGGTCACCTCTTGAAAACAGCACAATATCACAACCAGAATATTAGTTCAGACCCAGTTAAGATGCACAACATTGTCATCACCAGAAGGTTCTCTCATGATGTCCTTTTACGATCACATCTAGCTGTGACCCAGATAATTGTCAATCTTCTCCATTTTTTTTTTCATTTTAAAAATGCTAAACAAATGAAATCATGCAGTGCATAGCCTCTTTGACTCAGCAGAAGAACCTGAAATTAATTACTATTATTTTTTAAAGATTTATTTATGTATGCATACAAGTACTGGGGTACAGGCCAGACGTGTAGAGGGTGAGAGGATTCACCAGAGACACATTAGGGAGCTGAACAGGCAGATCTACTGAAATACACTGCTGAGGGGAGCAGCGCAGAGAAGTGAGTCAGGAGAGGTCTCCGTGCCATGTGGATCACCTCCCTGCTCTGATAGCCAGTGATTGAACATATCTGTGCTGCAATGATTGCAGATAGCTACCTAGTGCTGTGCTTTAAACTGTTGTGCCACCAGGCAGGTCCCTTGAAATTAATTTAACTTCTTGTTAGCCTCTAGAGTTTATTCCCTGTTATTGCTGAATAGTTCGCCATAGTGTGGATGTGAAGTTTCTTTAGTCATACCTTTGAAGGACATCTAGGTTTCCAGTGTTTGATGATTATGAATAAAGTTGCTATGAACATTTGTACACACTTATTTACATGAGTGCAAGTTTATATTTCTCTGGGGTAAATACTCAGAAGTAAATTCTAAGGTTACTATATTTTAAGAATTTACCAAACTATGTTTAATTAAAACTAGTTTTCTTCTAGGCCTCCCTGATGGTACAAGGGGTTAAGTCTCAGCAAATGAAGTATGAGTTCAATCCCTGGCCAGGGTTCTAACCACATGTTGTGCAGACCTCTCCTGTGACTCCTGCTGCCCCCTCAGCAGTGTATTTCGGTAGATCCGCCTTTTCTATTCCCCACTCTGTCTCTGGTAAATCCTCCCCACACCTCTGGTCTGTACCCCAGTTCTTGTATGCATAAATAAATGAATATTAAAATAATAGGTTTGTTCTTACCGAGTCAAGCAAATAATGGTGTATAGCACAATTCTTTAACATAATTTGCCTTTCTGTACAGCCCATAAGAAAGTGGGAACAACTAAGGAAGGCCCGTGATTAGGTATAATTTACCACTTCTGGTATTCTTTTACTTTTTTTTTGTCTCTTTCCTTCCTGTTCCTGAGTTATTAAAAAGCTTCTTATAGGTTTGCCAAATTAACTATGAGTTTTGCCCACTTTTTTTTTTTTAAGATTTAAATATTTATGCATACAAGAACTGGGTGCAGGTCAGAGGTGTGGTAGGTGAGAGGGCTCACCAAAGAAAGAGTGGAGAGCAGAACAGACAGGCTTAATTAAATACACTGTTGGGGAAGCATCAAGTGAGACAGGGGAGGTCTTCTGCCCCATGTGGGTTATCACCCTGGTGGGGGATCAAACTAGTGCTAAAGTGGCTGTGAATAGCTTCATTGTGCTGAGACTCAACCCTTTGCACCACCAGGGAGGGTCCATTCTGTCCACTCATAACTTCTCCATCCATCCATTCCCTTCTGGAATACAATGTACAGCAGAGGTTGACTTTCATTTTGGAAATTATCTATGGATGCACTGGATCAAAAGAAGAGTGAGTATGATTTTAAAAGGACTGTTCTAAAATGGTACTGAATTTAGGTGGAGAAAATCAGTTAACCTGAAGGAATGAAACTTTGATTGCATTATGTGCTGGAACTCAGGGAGTAGGGCAGTGTTTAGGCATATTTAGTGTTACATGGACTCTCCAGGTAGCATTTAAATGTGCATTCTCCAATGTGTGAGAATGATTCCTGTGTTTATTTAAGCATCACATGTCACCCAGGAATATGTCCCATTAGCTAGACCGTGCATTGTATGTGGTGAAGCTGTAGCTACACTACCCTAAAGAGCAAATTCAGGAGCCACGTTTGCCAGATAATTAGAAAATGCTACACTGCTTCAAAGACCTCCTATATAATACACAGTTAGATGATTATTTTGGAGCTTATTTTGGAGTATTATTACCTTTGAGAAAGCATTGTTATTGGGCACTTTTTTCTAGGAGACATTAATGCATATAATTAAAAACACACAATTCACCCTCTCTGCAGGACATCTATGAAACCATTTATGGGTTGTTTTTTCTTGTCCTTCTAGGTGTTGCTGATTGTGGGCTCAAAGTAATGAGAAGAAAGCTATTTTTAGGTTGGCATAAGTGTTTTGGTTGCTCTAAACTAAAAAGCCTTGTTTAGAGTTTGCATATACTACTAAGGTACATGGTGTTTTATATAAAGCTAATTGCTTTTCTTAGTTTTGCCATTATCCATTTTTTCCTAATAAGCATTTTCCCATGAAAGAAATGAAAATGGAGTAGAATTGTATTGCTGTTTGAGAAAAAAAAAGTGTTCAAAGCACAACCGTAAGTAGAAAACATCTTTTCACCACTACTATTCCCCTTTAAAAGAGTTTTATTTTTTTCACATATTTTGAAAGTAAAAAATGAGGGCAAATATGTGTCCTACATATGTTCTGTGACTCGCTGACCCACAAGATCATCATCTACCTGTGTATTTGCAGACTATGCATGAGAGAAGCTTGTGTGTAGGCCTCCTATTTGCAGGTACCCCAGTAGACATAATTGTCATTACATAATTTTATTAAGTACTTTTCATTTGCCCTCATTTCTCTTGGCTGCTGAACAGAGCAATGTAACTCCTTAACAAACCTTCAACTTAAGAGCTTACTCTCTAAAACAGCAAAATGAAAAACCATTGGTTAAATAGTTGCTTGAAGTCTCACCATCAAGTTTCAAGCCCAATTTGTCTTGACAAATGGGTACTAAGTTGGATATAAAATCCAAACCACTGTCCCCAGGCCATTGAACATTTGATAGTATATGAAGATGTGGTTCTAAATAGCTAATTCAGTATATGATTGCACTCGCCACTCAAATATGAAAATGGCTATGATTCATTTGAACATGAAGTTTCTGTATGCCCAGCCAGAGACAGAAGTGAACTTTGTCAGTCATAAGCAGACACATAGACTTTTATGAGACTGTGTTTAAGCACTGCAAGGAGATAAATATAGGGGAACAGGACTATTCCTGAAGAGTGTGGATATGAGGGGGAAGGGAGAAAAATAATAAATAAAAGAAGGCTTCGGAAATGAATTCCTGTTTCCTACATTATCTCCTTTCCAGTTTTATGACTGTCAGTTAATTTGGAAAAATACGAATGAATGTTCTTTTGGATGTCTTGGACACTTTTGAATTTCTGCTGTACATTTATCACCTCCAACTGGTGATCTTCCTATTACTGACGTTGGCCTGAACCCTAACAGTGCCAGAGTAGCCTGAGAAGATCTCCCTAAACATCAGCCCTGTCGCCCTCTCTGTGACAGCCCGTTTGGCCATGGCCAGGTGTCCTGTGCTGTCGTCACTCTCCCCTCCCCAGACTCTCGATGGTACTTTCATACAGTCTTGATTTTTTTTTTTTTTAATTGTTTCTCCTGGAGATACATATACCTCTAGAGCTATTGACTGCCCCAGATCTCTCCGACATTCTCTATACCTTATCTTCCAGAGCATCTCCACTCCTCCAAGGAAGAAAGATTCAATTTCCAGCCACCTCATTCCCACCCTAGCTAAATATTGCAAGGCTCCTAAAAAAATGAAAGGAAATTTGTTCAAGGAAGCCATGATGAGTGCCTTAGGCTATGTGGAAAACAGATCTTAGATTGCATTAATACCCTTGAAAAGACACTTTAGAGAATAGAAAAGTATCCTGTTGGTATTGTGATGGATAGCAAGAGCTTGAGCTATTGAAGTATTTTTATTTTTGAGTAAACTCTTTTTTTTAATACTCCAAAGGGGAGATCTATTATAAAAAGGGAAAGGAAGCAAAGGATGCTTGCACAGCACAAGAAGGCAGAAAAAGCTGCCCCTAAAAGGGACAGAGGTTGTTAAACAAGACACCTGCTTATGTTACAGGGCCGCCTGTCTGTGGGGTCTCACCCACGCACTCACAATTCAGTTATACTGCAGGTACACACAAAAGGGTCATTAACGGGTTTATTTACAAAAGGGGAAAGGAATAGGAAACAGCCCAGGAAAAAGAGAGTGGCATACAAAGTAACTGGAATACCTTAAGGCTAGGCTGACTGAACACATCGAGTCACGTGGTCTGGAGAGCTGTTTCCAGAGACAGCTAGCGCTAGAGGCAATCGCACTCTGTTTATCCCCCAAATGTCCTAGAATTCCTGCTAGCTCCACCCTTGGGTCCTCACAGTTCTCTCCCTGGTACTGCTGGGAGTTGTAGTTTCCAATCACTGGAGTTGGGTGTGCAAAGCTGGAGTAGGGGGTAGAGTCCACAAGACTCTGCAGAGTTCCTTTAGGACACCCTTGCCCTTAACACAGGGGCTGCTGTGGGAGGAGAGCTGCTTCTACTGCTTTGCAAATTGAAGGGAAATTTGTGGAAACACCTGCACAGTCACAAAGGCACAGCAGAGCTGCTGCCACTGAGGAAACTCTTTCTTCCAAGCTTTATATATATTATTTGTTGAATTAGAAAAACATGCCATACATTTATTAAACCACCTAAAATAAGCCAGGCACCAGAAAAGTCCATTGCTTTTACTTTTATTCTGTATGTGTTTAGTGTACTGATGTGAGATCTTTGATGTTATCAGGAAAGGGGTGTCGCTATGGGGGAGATGTTATTCTGTATAATGGTAGGCAGAGTTTTCATCCTGTCAGGGCCCAAAAGAAATCATCCTGGGTTATTCTGGCACTGGAGGAGTAAGCAAAGCAGCATCAGACAGGTCAGCAAAGGAAACACAATCAATTTAGTAACATGTATGGAGGATTCACACAGTTGTAACTTTTAATAATAGAGCTGTAGAGGAGCAAAAATATTTTTAGCAAAAGCATGATTTCAGGGAGGGGCTTTGAAGACTGGGTGGAGGCTGCTTTTGATGTTTATATCTAAATGTTTCTCAACAGAGGTCCATTCCAGAAGACTTACTCACCTTACCTGCTTTCTTTGGATAAAGAAGAAGTTCCTTTATTTTCCTGCTGTAAATGCCCTGGCTGGTTTAGCTAAACTATTTAAGTTTATTTAAGGTGTCTAAACCACCTGTAGACTAGCTGACTTCATCTTTCCCATGCATAAAGGAGGCATACCTGTTATTATTAAACTTCTCTATGATGTTTTCTCTTACCCGTCTACCTGATGCTTATTTAATTATTGTTCAACTTAGAACATAGAGGTGTATGGGATGATTTCTGTTGAGCCCCAACAGAGCAGGCTAGGAATATTTACTCTTTTGAGACTTGGGCATCAGGACAGAGAATGAGAGACTTCACGTGACAGACAAGGATGGGGTGACCTCTTTCTTACACTGAGAGTTAAGATAAAATTCTTAGAAAGAACATGTTCACTGGTAAAACCAGAACTGGGTGAGACCCTCAAAGTACATTCTTCTCTGTAATAAAATGGAGTTTAATGATTGCTTCTTCCATTAAAAAGTGGTATGGGATTTAGGAAAGAAGAGAAACTAATTCTAGCCTCCAGGGCCCTCATTGCTCTCAATACAAAATGATCTGCATTTTTTAAGTAATGGTAATTAACACCCTGAAGCTCAAAAGACCTTGATTGACCTCTAGTTCTCATTTCTAGGTAACACAAAACCTTTTCTGGGCATATACACTTGGTTTTTCAAATCACCAGATTCTCCTATATATTTAGTCTTCATTCATAGTTTTTGGTTCCAAGCTCCCATGATCTTAGAATTCCCAAGCCTTGGGAGTGATGAAAGTGTCCTTTGTTATGTGAATAGGGTAAGGCTTGGAAGCTTCTAAGAATGGGGCCTGCTTACTTGAAAAATCAACCACCTGAATAGGTCCCTAGGGAGAGAAGACAGAATAAAGGTAAAGTTCAAGTGACTGTGGCTGATGAGTTAATCAATTGAGCCTCTTTAATACTTCCATAAAATCTCAAAAAGGAGAGCCTTCCAGAGCTTCCAGGATGGTGAACACATGGATATGCTGTGTGAATGGCTTTCCTGGAGAAGGCATAGGGACTCTACACCCTTTTCTCATAGCTTGTATCTTTTCTAGCTGATTATTTCTATGTTACTATGTTACAGCCTTTGTAATAAATAGGTGGTAAGCGTGTAAATGGATTTTTGACTTCTGTAGTCACTCTAAGAAATTAATGAAAGCTGAGGAGAGTGTTCTGGGACCTTCTGGTATGTAACCATTTGGTCAGAAGTGCAGGTAGCAACTTAGAATTCCAGCTGGTGCCTGAAATATAAGGAGGGTGCTCTGGGAACTTCAATGTGTACTAAGCAGAGACCAGGTGTCTTCCTGAGCTTGTGTCTGGTGTCTGAAATGAAAGGTAGTCTTGAGAGACCAAAGTCTTCTACCTGTGGAATCTGATATCATCTCAAGTTAGATATGCCAAAATTGAGTTGAATTCTAAGATACTGCTGGTATTTGAGAATTGCTTATTGGTATCAGGAAGCACCACATACACATACATGATGGAAGACAGGAAAGGCTAGAGGGGACGCTACAAGGTCAGGAACATTTATTTTCACACAAGGAGGTAGGGGTGGAAGGGTTAGCATAAGTCATTAATCAAATTATAAAAACTTAGACCCTTTAGACCTCAACACCCAGATTAGGAGGCACGATACCCAGCCAGGTGTCTAAATGTCACAGGGCATGTCACCTAAAGTGAAGATATGGGGAATTAAGGAACAAACCATCCACTCAAGAAAAGGAGATCCTCCCTACAAAAAGAAGATGATAAAACTCAGCACAGAGAGGCAGCAGTCCTTGCCCACCTATGATTATGCAGGTGCTTTTTTCAACCCACTCTGTCCCTCTGCAAAGAAGCAACCTTCCTGCTGCCCCATGACCTGTACCATGCTGGGGCTTCTTTGCACTGACCTCCCTCAGCAGAGGCAGTTCTCCTCAAGGCCACCCACCTGCTATCATGAAGGCATTCTCTTTTAGCAAACCTGTTCCTTTTAGAACAACTTCTCCTGACAACTTGTGTCTATACAAGTATCTTTTACTCCTCTGTCCTTTTCCCCATTAAATCTGATATTTATTTATTTATTTATTTATTCATACAGAAGTGGGGTACAACGAGAGATGCGGAGGGTGAGAGGATTCACCAGAGACAGAGTGGGGAGCAGAACAGGCTGATCGACGAAGTACACTGCTGAGGGGAGCAGCGGGCAGGTCAGGAGAGGTCTGCCTCCCCATGTGGATCTCCTCCGGGCAGTGGGGATTGAACTCATGTGGAAGTGGCTCTAGCTTCCCAGTGCTGTGCTTTAACCCTCTGCACTACCAGGGAGGGCCTAAATCTTATCTTTTAAGTATCATTGATGTCTCTGTGTCATGGGGAATCTTGCAGTGGGCCACTATGGAAAAGGGGAGTTCTGGAGAAACCTTTCCCAGAGTGAAACCAAGGACCCCACAATCAACCTACACCCCCAAAACAACATCATACGCACATGCTCATGTTGTATAAATTTGTTCAAGGATAACAGTAATATAGAGGGCGGGGTTATATGGGAAAGAAAATATTGCACATGTAGTTAAGTCTACTGATTTGATGATCTGAAAATAGGAAAATTACATTGTGTGGCCCCAGTGTAATCACATGAGCCCTGGAAAGCAGGTTACTTTTATTTTTGATGGAAGAAAAAAAAAAAAAAAAAAGGAAAATCACAGCCTTAAAGTATGCCTGTGACTCACCTTAGTTAACTTAACAATATGACAAAAAAAGCAAGTGACTTTAAGGAGTTGAGAATAACTTCTGACTTACAGCCAAAAAGGAAACAGGGGCCTCAGTCCCACAAACAATAAAAACTGTGTTCTACTGAAAATTGTATCTCCTCACCACTATTTCAAGGCCTCCAGCCAAGACCCCAGACTGGCTAACACCTCATCTTTAGCCTCATGGGAAACATAGCAGAGAAATCAATCAAGCCCACCCAGATTTCTGGCATATGGACCTGTGAGAAAATGCATCTGTGTGGTTTTAAACGCCTTGATTTCGGTAATTTATTATGTCATTGACAAGGAAGTAATAATACACAATGAACCATCTCCAAATATACTGATGATGATGACTGTAGCTAATGATGTACTGGCTATAAGAGCACAACAAGAAAAATTAGAGAATGTCCTTACAAATTTAACTGATCCCTAATGTGGTTTGAGAAAAGTTCATATTATCAAATGATTAAAATGAATTGCCATCTACTTCTAAATGTTTTGTGAGAATTCTGATTATAAGAATAGAGTGCATTTCTTAGCACATTTTCAGTACTTTGTACATAATCATATGCCCTTCTTTGTCCTGGCCCACAACAGAGGCTGTTATGTGGAGACCTACACACCCTGAGAAAATGCCAGAACACAAGCCAGGCATTGCCAGGGCTGGCAGTGAATCAATATCATCTGATTCACAACCACACAAGGGTTATTGACTGTGAGTGACCAAAGTTGGGATTTCTGGGATGTGGATTTCTCACATGATCCCAAGCTGAGTCTTATGTAATGGCAGGGCACAGTCAACAATTCTGCAGCTCAGGTATGATCAGATTTGATCAAAATAGAGTCATTGACAGCTGAGATAGGTTCTGTGGCCCCACAACTTGGCCATGGGCAGAGCCCTCTGCTTCTTCTGGCAGGAAGGCTGCCTGTTGATCGACTCTTCATAGATTTCACCAGCGAGCTGAGCAATGACAAGAAACTCTGTTCTTCCTGACTGTTAGTTGGGAGGTTAGATAGGAGGGCAATGAAATAAAAGAAGAAGAAAAAAGATCACGCCCTAATGTGACTACACACAATCATACCTACAGCTGCTGAGCTGATAGCTGCCCCTGTAATTCAGCTGTGGTTGAAGTTGGGAAACCTGCCGGGTTTGTGGGAACCGGCCTCTAGTAGCAACTGTGACCATTATTTTTCTCTTTTATGGTGTTTCCTTTTAAACTATGTTTGAGATCTTTGTTGTAGGCATTTACCCTAGGGCACCAGCCTGGTGTGTGGAGACTTCAGTGAGATACGGTACATAAAAGGATGGAGTGTAAGTGTGACGAATTGCAATGACAAGGCTGAGTTGGAGGTAGCTTGTGAATGATAAAATGAATTGCGAACTCCCTTCCTGTATGAGTGCAAAGGGAAGCCGAGGGGCAACCTGAGGATACGGCCATGATCTCTTCCCTGGAAAGTGTGGCTGCACAGGCTAGGTACCACCATGCCCTGATCAAACATCCAAGTCTGCGTTCACTCTGTCCAAAATAAATATCATCTGCCATCAAGTGCACACATTATTAGCAAAAGGCTACATGAGTTAATCATTCATGAAGGTGGGGAATTTGGCATTAGTCCAAGGTTGAACGATGTGTGAGTAAGATGAAAGACTCTTGCCTAGGTACTCAGAAAAAACAGTGCAAACACACCATGCAATCAACAAAGCAACATAGTTATTAAAGCCCTCCCATGGTGAATAAACAAAAATTCACCAATGACAGCTTACAAAGAAACTTGTCCCTGTAGTGAACTCTTTGCCCCCTTCCCCTGTTTTCACTTATGAAGAAAATTTTAAGTCTATAAAAATGAGTGTATAAATTAAATCATATCCCAAACAAAAACAAGACTAATTCAAGCTTTTGCCTGTGCTTGACACTAAGAAATGGTCATGGCTATTTGGGGCATCTTTCCATGTAGACTTCCTTACAGGAGGGTCAGGATACTGAGAATTAGGAAAATAGTTGTAAAATAAAGGAGACTGGAGGAAACAGCTACAATCATGGGGTACAGGCAGTGACTATTCTTCCCAAACTGCACTTTGTGGCTAGCTCAGCTGTGTCACATGTCTCAAGCCTCTCTTACGGAACACAAGTCACGCTGTAATTGTATATACATCTACAGTTAGTCCTTTTGCTTTTCATCTGGCAATGTACTGTATACTGTTTTCTTTACCTTATGCAAGTTTAACTTGATTGACAGTTCTGCCACATAAATAAAACAGGAAAACATTCTTTCAGACTATCAAACTTCCTGACATATCACAGATTTTTACAAAAATGTACTAGTAGATTAAACTGATTAGAACAGTGTTCATTGACAAAACCCTGCATTGTACATCACCTGAGAGCTGAGGTCAGAGTCCTCTGGACTTTGAATCCATCTTTAACTATTGCTCCTGCTGCCTAATGTGGTCCATATTCACACCCTTTCTCCTCTGAGGCTCTCTGGTGGCTTCTAATAGCAAGTGGCTACTTTTATTTTCAGTCAAGCAACATTTTGTGGCTACCTCTGAACATCTATTTAGAAGTCTCTCACTTCCACATGAGTCCTTAATTAATTTTTTTTTTTTAAAGATGTATTTATTTGTGCATACAGAGCTGGGGTATAGGCCAGAGGCTCAGGGGCGGTGAGAGGCTTCACCAGAGACAGAGTGGGAAGCAGAACAGGCAGATCGACGAAGTACACTGCTGAGGGGAGCAGCGGGCGGGTCAGGAGAGGTCTGCCACGCCATGTGGTCACCTCCAGGGCAGGCTGGAATCAAACTCATGCGGAAGTGGCTTTAGCTTCTTAGTGCAGTGCTTTAACCCGCTGCACCACCAGGGAGGGCCAATTAATTTATTTTTTAAGGCCCTAGCACTTAGAATTCTGAATGAAATTCCTCATCAGATGTGTTTACCCTTTCTATTATTATTTCTAGTTCTAATATCCCTGTTACCAATAAGAGTCAGGATTCTTCAGCGAAATAGAATAGACAGATGATAGGTAGGACAGGGATCGAGCTCATGCTGAAGTGGCTTTAGCTTCTTATTGCTGTGCCTTAACACACTTTGTCACCGGGGAGGGCCTGGTAAGTAGATTTTTAAGAGATTGATACCATTATTGCAGGGATTGGCAAGTCTGAAACCTGCAACATAGTCTTGTAGGCTAGAAACACAGGCTGAATTTGATGTTGTAGTCAGCTGAAGGTAAACTTTCTTTCACTCTAATGAACCACATTTTTTTTTTTTAAATTTCTCTTTACTGATTGAATGAGATCTTTCCATTTTATGGAGGATAGTCCTCTTTATATAAATAAGTTTCCCAAAAAATATTCAGACAAGCTTTTGCCAATATGGTATATGAAATCAAGACCAATCGAATACATAGTGTGTCAGGAAAAACTGTTACTATCACTTAAAGAATGCAGATAACCTAAATTTAAGGCCATCTTTAGAAACAATCTTTTCATTAGAGAAACCTTTTGTAAGCCATGGTGAACTGCTAAAGGCAAAGTTTTGTGATATGAAGTCATCTTCTCCTCATCATGTGAACCCACCTCCTCTCTCCTTATGCCTCAGGCCCTTTCCTGAGTTACCCTCAGCTTAGGCCACTTACACAGTCATGTGAATTTTTCATACTGTTGTTAATAAATTTAGTTTTTTAGTACTACTACCTGTAAAAACGTATGTAAGTGTAAATCATTGTAAATATAAATTAGTCAAGCTTAATAAGCACCCACGGGGTTGAAAATTCCTGATGCCCTGACAAAGACAACTAATCACATATGTTAACCACGTCTAAACACTGTTTTCATAGCAACAGGTACATAAACATTTGATTAAGTGATTGGGCAGGATAGGCCATTCAAGATGACAATTAAAACTACATATCCCATGGTGCTCTCTGGTGGTGCAGCAGGTTAGGCACAGCACTAAGAAGCTAAAGCCTCTTCAGCATGAGTTCAATCCCTGCCCCAGAAGTGACATGCATGGCATGGCAGATCTCTCCTGACCTGCCTGCTGCTCCCTTCAGTAATGTATTTCATCGGCCTGTTCTGCTCCTCACTCTGTCTCTGGTGAATCCTCTCACTGCCCCTGTATCTCTGGCCTGTACTCAAGTTCTGTATGCATAATAAATAAATTTTTAAAAACAACAACAACAAAAAAGCCTACATGTCCTATCCCTACTTAAGGAGAAAACAGTTCTTTTCCACAACATTCTTTATTTTCCAATATATTTCTCTTGGAAATATAGGAAGAAATTTGCAGCATTTTCTGTTTAGCATTCTCCTCTAGAAAATATTATTGAATGAAAGCTTAACAAGGTAAAGTTCCTATAGCATACTTCTGGTCACAAGACATCACTAAGCTTCTAGATAAAGACTCAAACCTTCTGTTCTGTTATACTCCAATCAGTTTATTCCAGTGCAGGGTTATAGATAGCCAGAGCCTGTGGTCCTGTGAGTCACAAATTCATTGCAGGCTCTCTCACACACCCATAAATGTTCACAGCAACTAGACGACTGAGACATCTAATTCACTTAAAGTGCACATCTTCTATGGGAGAAAACAGGAAATGCTAGAGAAAACTCAGACAGATACGGTTAATGTGCAAATTCCACACAGAGGCCTCAGTCAGGAACAAACATTTTCTCCTCATCAACACCATGACAGATCTTTATGCACAGCGCTGGGTGTTATTTGAGGACCTGTTTTCTATGACACAAATCAAGGTTGTTTATTGCTTAAGAGAGTACCACAAAGGCCCTCCCTGGTGGCACAATGGACTAAAGTGCAGCACTGTGAAGCTTTCTGTAGCCATTGCAGAAGGAGTTTGACCCCTGACCTGGGAGTGATCCACATGGCTCAGCAGACCTCTTCTGTCTCACCTGCTCACTCCCCTCAGTAGTGTATTTGATAAATTGACCTGTTCTGCTTACCACTCTGTTTCTGGTGAACCCTCTTATTCCTTGCTTCTCTGGCCTATATCCTAGTTCTTGTATGCATAAATAAGTAAATCTTAAAAAAAATAAAGTACACATGAGAATACAAAAAGCTTGGGATATTTAAATATAGATTTCATGTTAAATTAAGGGGGCAGGACAGTGTATATGCTATGTTACAACTTGTGTGCAAAAATGACAGGTATATTGAGAGCATTTGTGTGTATATAGACTCTCTACTTGGTTTCATAAACACATACATACACATAGTAGAAAAACAACTGGAAGTAATAGTTGTTCATGGAAAAATTTACTTTCTACCAAATTTTAATTTTTAATAAAGGTATATATTACTTAACCAAATATTTATATTGAAATTACTTAACCAAACATTTATATTAAAATTCCTACTATGTGGCTAAGGACTCCAGATGGATTTATTTGTTGTAGGATTTACTATAATGTGAGTATGAAAGAATAACATACTGATTATGTGTTGTGTGTCTGAATATTTATTACATTATCTCACATGTTCCTGTAAGGTAAGATAGACTATTACTATTTAAGAAACATGTTAAGGGCCCTCCTAGGTGGTGCAGCGGGTTAAAGCACAGCACTAAGAAACTAAAGTCACTTCCGCATGAGTTCCATCCCCCCCTGCCCTGGAGGAGATCCACATGGCATGGCGGACCTCTCCTGACCAACCTGCTCCTCCCCTCAGCAGTGTACTTTATCGATCTGCCTGTTCTGCTCCCCATTCTGTCCCTGGTGAATCCTCTCACCCTCCACATCTCTGGTCTGTACCCCAGTTCTGTATGAATAAATAAATCCTTTAAAAAAAAAGAAAGAAACATGATAAAATTCAGCAAATTGAAGAACCTATTCAATGTTACTTCTAGAATGTAAAATAGACGTAGAATTTGATTTCTGGTTTGACTTTGAGCATATTGCTTAAAGTTCCTGTTTGGTGAAATTGTAACAGATGATTCCTAAGGTCTAGTCTAGTCTTGTAATAGTATGACTTTTGAAAGGTCAGAACTGAGAAATGAGTTGTTTCGAGTCTTTTAAGATGTTGTTAAATATCTAAAGACCATCTGGTAAATAAACAAGTAGCACTGATTTTGAAATTTGAATGTTGGAAAGGTTATGGTTCATAAGAAAGGGAGTTTGACAAATGGGCTCCACAAAGAGATTCTAAAATATAGTCCAGACTTATAAGGAACTTTTGGCAAAGAGTCTATATTGGCATTTAGAATAAAGTCAAAGTATAGAGTTACTTAACAATATAAAGGACTGGTGAAGATATTCAGAGAACAGGATGAAATAATTATAGCTGAGAAATAGAAAGAGGAGCTCAGGTTCTTATTCTGGACATCAAAAAAGAAAAGAAGCTGAGAAAAAACACAATATCTGTGGGTCACATGACCAATCCCAATTGTCAACCCAACTCCTTTCCTAATTTTATTCACATTCTCACGATTCTTTCCAACCACTTGGCAGATATCGAGAGAAATGTCATATATTTCATTGCACTCCCCAAACACTCTCATTAAAGATATTCCCTCAACAATAACTGTTTTAGTTTCTGGAAAAATTATAGCTACATGAACTAGCCAATTATCATAACTGATAATAGACAAGTTTGACCAGTGGGTAAACAAGTTCAACCACAACAGAATTAACATTTGCTTCATTTCTTTGTTGTATAAATTAAGCAGTTTCCAAAGCTTTGTTTAGACTAAGTTTACTAATAAGAACTGATTGATAGAGGTCTAAAATTATTATAAACTTAACAGAACCTCTGGTTCATGTAATGTTTATTAGGTTTATATAACAAAATAAGTTAATTTATACTATATCAATTTGGAACTTGTGATAATTCACTCAAAGTCTGGATTAAATGAGTGTCACATGTATGAGGAAGAAGTATGTTAAGTCAATTAATAAGTAAAATCTATATATGGAAGCACTAAAATGTTTCATGTGGAATGCTAGCATTTTCCAAACTTCTTCTAAGTCAGCAGTTATCTCCAAGGGATTATCTTTTTCCCCAGGGAGCATCTGGTAATGTTGGAGACATTTTGATTATTACAATTAGTTAGGGGATGCCACTATGTCTAGTGAGTAGAGGTTAAAGAGTCTATATTCACAGGACAGCCTCTTACAGAAAAGAATATTACAACCCAAATGTTAATAATACTGAAATCAAGAAACCTCTCAAACAACTCATTTATCTTATGTCAGTATGTCTACAGCAAACAACGTTCAACCAATTATTAATGTAGGCCTCCTACAACTCCATTAGGAGACCTTCTATAGTCTAGATTAGTTAATTCCTTGAAAGTCATTTATTGTGTTTGTTACCTTTAATATATAGTATTCTTTTTTTTTTTAAAGATTTATTTATTTGTGCATACAGAACTGGGTAGGCCAGAGGCTCAGGGGCGGCGAGAGGCTTCACCAGAGACAGAGTGGGGAGCAGAACAGGCAGATCTATGAAGTACACTGCTGCAGGGAGCAGTGGGCGGGTCAGGAGAGGTCTGCCACGTCATGTGGTCACCTCCGGGGCAGGAGGGAATCGAACTCATGCGGAAGTGGCTTTAGCTTCTCAGTCCTGTGCTTTAACTCGCTGCGCCACCAGGGAGGGCCTAATATATAGTATTCTAATGGATACAGTGGTTAGTTTATGTTAGTGCCATAACATCAACAATAATATGGCAAACAAAGATACTTGAAAATGACTCAACTGAGTTTCTTTTAAAATTTGTAACTGATTAACAACTCATATCCTTACACTAACTATAACATAAAAAAAATCAACTTTTTTTATGTATACAAAAATTTGCCTTGAATTTGATTGTAGCATAGGATTTATCTGATAAAACACTTAACAGAACTGAATAATCTTATAATTTGGTTTAAACTAGCTATATATTATATAAGGTATACTATTAGGGGAAAAAATGTGCCTCAATGATAGAAACACAGCTATGTGGATTTTTTACTATATAATTATTTATTATTTAGTAACCAGATGTACATTGTCTAAACTAAGTGTGCACATTTCCAAAATGCACTTTGTGTTAAGTTCAAAATTAAAATTGGAGAAAGAAATCAACATGTTTAGACAAAGGAGAAAGGAGCTTCTAAACAGTTTTCCTGGGAATCCAAAATCTTCTAGACCCTGGGGCAGTTTAGTATTAATTAATATAGCTTTTCTTTCATGATAAACATTTGTAATTATGCACTTTTAAGTATCTAAAGAACTTAATTTGTTTTGGATGAAAAAAGATTCAAGCCTAACAATACCCTTTTAAATGAGTAAATTCTTCTTTTTATGAGTAAAATAAAGGTAAAAGTCAAAGAAAGCATACACAGAACTTTTCTTTCCTTTTCCAAAATTCTCTTTGAATTTTTCCCAGAAAGAAAAATTGTTATAATTCATGAAAGTTTAGAAAACAAATCTCAGAGGAGACACAGGATTCAAAAGTCCAACAGAACCATATCTAGATCATCTTGTCACTTTTACTGCCAAAAAATTAGGCATTCAATGAGAGACTACAAAAATCTTTTCTTAAGCCTGGAATATTCAGAAAGTTTTTGTTTGTTTGTTTGTCTGTTTTTAATAATCTACATTTAAGTAAATGAATGGAGATTAGGAACTAGCTTTCAAAAGCATAAGGACATCTAAGCATCAATAAATCGACTTGTGATCTACAAAGAGCTCAAGAAAGGATAAAATGACATAAAAGTAAACAAAGTGATAAAAATGATCAGTTTAAGACCTGCACTTAACCCTTCAAATTGTTTTCTCTAGGTGTTCATACTTCATAATAATAATAATACATGAGACTTTTTGACCCAATCCAGCTACTGGCTGGAAATCTGAGTAAACTTAGAAAATCACTTAACTTCTTTTTGCCAGTTTCTTGTGCAGTGATAGCATATGCACCACAGACCTTGTTTTTTCAAAGTGGAAGATCATCCATCAGCCAGAGAGAGACAAAGCAACCTTCCCATGGAATGTGTTGCAGTACTGCGCATGGTTTTCCTGTGTTCTCTGTAGCTCTAATAAATACATTTATCAACTTTAGTCAAAATAATCCTTTGATATGTTTGATACATATACAGTGAACATCAGGCAAGTTTAGAGTAGGTGGAATTATTATTATTATTATTATTATTTTTAGAAAGCATGCTCTAAGGGTAAACACAGGTACAAAATAGATGTCTTACTTGTGATATTTTCAAATTAAAAACTTTACCAAAGAATGTATTGGCAGAACTCCTGCAATTCTTTGAACACTACATCTTATTTATAAAAACATTCATAGAAAACATTCATAAAGAATGTTTACATTCTTTATAGCACTCACAGTTTGTTAACATTTCTGGAATGTTACAATGTACCTATTTTCTCATAGCTGAGAAAAATTTCTCATAACAAGAGCAACTGCAGTGCAAGAGCTTACAGTGTAACAACGAAAAAAAAAATTAAGTGGATTCTCACTGGAAGTCCGAAGGACCTCAGGAAGATACTTAGTCACAGAAATAGTAATAAAGTCCTCAGTTTTCTTACAAATTTGTGTGACTAGAAAATTTGGCTTCAGACCCATATTTAGACACTATATTTTGACTTGAGAAGTTTCTTCTTCTCATATTAGTATTAAAAACCAAAAGTAACTTTCAAAACAAATAAATAACTACCATTTCCTAGGTATGAATCAGTTTACCTAAATCTGCCGACAAAGTGATGTGACTACATTGTGGTCGGATTTCTCTCCAACTTTGATGGTTCTGGCATCTTCTTTAACAGTCAAGCATCCCTACTACCTTCCAGGAGAGGTATGTTGTATGGTAAATTGCTCTTTACTCTGAGTTTCTGTCATAGAGTTTCTACAATCCTTGGAATTACCTGTGTGATACAAGTTTCTTTTGTGACTCATAATCAGATTTGAGTTTGTATTAAGAATATGACTCATAGTGAACCTGTGAGTCAAATTTGGGGTCTGATCATCAGAAAAACCAATCATTGATTAACAGGGCTAGCATTTTAAGCCAAACTAAACTCAAGGGAGGTGCTAGAGATTATGGTCAATCATAAGACCATGTCTGGGTAACGGAATCCCCGTAAAAAGTTTGGAGATAGAAGCTCAGTGTATTTCCCTGATTGATGAACACATTGGTGACCTGGAAATTCTGGTTCAACAAAAGAGACCTGGAAATTCTATACTAGGATCCTGCTGGATCTTGCTCTATGTGTTTCTTCATTTATCTATTCCTGAATATTATCCTTTATAAGTAAACACTCATTCTAAGTATAGTAGCTAGTTGAATTTTAGTGAATTATTGAACTTGAGGGTTTCAGCAGAACTCGTGAATTTTTCACTTGCTGATCAGAAGTATGAGTGACCGAGAAAACATGGACCTTGTCCTGGCATCTGCTGGGAAGGTGTTTGTCTGATGGAGGACTGAGCCCCTTACTTTGGGGTTATGCAAAGTCCAGATGGTTAGTGCCAGACTCAAATGTGTTACACTACCCAGGGTTAAAACAGAACCTCTGTGCCTGGGAAAGTCATTGAACATCAGGAATAAATAAACACAATACTGCATTTCTTGTACTTCTCCCCGTTCTTCTGATGTTGGGGAATTTCCAGACATAACTGTCTCCTGCAGGTGCTGAGCTGGGCTCCTTAGATGGGTTTAAGGTGTTCTACCACTTGCTACTTAATTCCAAGGCTGGAAGAGGTCTCTAACATTGTGGGCCTCCCTAAATGCTTAAAATGAATGGAAACAAGAGAGACTTGGTGGCAACATTTCAAAACCATCTCCTGAAGGCAAAGACAATGGAAATCCCTTTAAGCAGGTTTTTTCTCCCCCAGGAAAAAAGCCCTAGCACAGTGTGGTTCCAAATGAAGGGGAAAAGTCCTCTACCACTAATTTGGGCTCTACTGTTAAGTCCTTATCCTGAGGTAGATTTCTTCCCAAAATGATTGAGAGTAAAGCTACATAGTCTTAGGAATATTTCAAAACTTAGAATAGATTTAGGTTCTCTGATCTTGATTTTGACCTACAGGCCATTGGCATCCCAACTAGGAGCAAATTGAGCCAATATAATCCCATGTCTTTTTTTTTTTCCCAGAGCCTTCTTTCTAGGGGTGGTAATAGTCAAACCTTCAGGTTTTGAGTAAGACTACAACAAAATTGGCAATACCATATAGGCTCAGGATAATATAAATTTACACAGTTAAGACATATGTTTCCCTAAGGTTGCAAAGAAGAAACTCTCTAAACCTATACCCAATTTTCATTGTCAAAGAGAACAGCTAACATTGCCTGTTAAACATCTATGTTCAGTTTCCGTGGTCACTTCAGAGTTTTTGTCAAGCTCAGTGTATAAGTGATCTCTTTATACTTCTGTAACTATAGGGTACATTCAAGTGCTTCTTTCAAAACAAAATAATTCTACCCCAGAGTCAAAGGAATATACTCGCCTTTTAGGAAGTTGAAATTGCTTTAAATATATAAGCCAATTTTTGTCATCTGAGGACATCTGTCTAGTATTGAGTATGTCATCAAATGATGCAGTGGCCATAGTTTATAAACATGATAACATATCTTTTACCAAAAGGGCTGGTTCATGCTTTACTTTAAGGACCACTTGTCCTTTAGGTATTTCCCATCCTGTACAGAAAAATTGTTCTCATGCTCTGGGCTGAAAGAGAAACCACCATCTGGATGTAAAGCCTTTAGTGCTGAAATAAGAGTTTGTTTTACAATTGATCTTATTCACAATTGTAAAGGGGGGTAAATTTCAAAATGTGCATAATTATGCTTTATTAATAGGCAATGATAGACAACATCTTTACCTTTTAAACTCTAAATTGTTTATTTAACCAAGTCCAGCAGCATTTCAATAATATAAAAATTTACTGCTCATTTGCTTGCAATGACAGACCCTGCAGGGTCTACATACCTGGCCCTGATCTTTTTCCACTCCATTTCTGATAAATAATTCTTGCCTATCTTTGTTTCCATCTCATTTGAAGCAAGGCCAATATTTTCTTATCTGCTTTCAGATGTTTATATACATTTGATACGCATCTGCATGTCTCTAGCATTAAAGCAACTGTATATCTTTAGCATTTTCTTTGCTTCACAATAGTCTCACAAATAACAGTAATATACACATTCTGATGTGCAGATACTACTAATAATAATAATATCTGAAATGTTCCTTATCCTTATTTGGGTAGAATCCATAACATTCCCTATACTCTATGCCAAATATACATTTAGTGTCTATAGTTTCAAAAAGTAATTTTATACATTAATAAGAAAATTAGCAATGATGCCATTTCTTAACTGAGAGCAAATTCCTTAGAATTTGATGGAAGAAATAGTGATTCTTATCTATTCCCTCCAGGTTCTCTTGTCTCATGGTCTGGGGATGCGTCTCCTCTAAGGTAGTGACACAACTGACAGAAAAGTAATATTTTATGATTCAGCAGTGACAAACACTGCTGCTTCTGTGTCGGTGTAGGGTTCTTAGGGAGCAGGAGGAGCATTGCTAATGCACCCCTTTCTTCAGGCTCAGAGTCCTCTCCATGAGCTTGTGTGTGCTGCACCCGGCGGAGCAGGGGACTATTATTCCTGATGCTCAGAGCCATGGGGGGTGGTCAAAAGTATGACACTGACACATGCCAAAAGTCTGCTGTCCCTTCCTCCATTCTGCTCTTCCCCTCCCCTGCACAGAAAGCCCACAGCCAACTCTTACTGCAAATACTGACTCAGAGCCAACAACTCAGAACCAAATACAGTATGGACCACTTGCTCATAACATTTAAAATATGCAATGGAAGTTACTGTCCTTTGTCCTAGTAGCCGCCAGGAAAGAAAAAAGATGTCAGAAAAGAACACAGAAATATATATTTGTAATTTAAAGTAAATTATAAATTCTAACAGTCCATCAAGAGGTTTCCCTCCTCTAAGAAACCTATATTGATAGAGTCTGTTATCATCTGAACAAAATACTTAGATCCTTTTCACTTATATATCTTTATACTCAATCTATGAATGTGTAAATATACATAAAATATATATATAGTCCTTTAAGATGATATATACACACACATAGATCTATTACATATTTTATAATACCCTCTCTCAAATGACCGTATTTTGTAACTTTATACATATTTAACTTTCAAATGTTACATTCTAAATAATGTTTGCCCTTAAATTGTAACCTATGGGATAAACATAAGCTACTTTTTTTTTTCAAAAACTTGTGCTTTCTCCTTTGAAAGGATCTGTCCATAATTTCATAAATGTATGTGGCAGTGATGTTCCAGGATCATGATTTGCAGTGAGATAGGAAAGAAGAGCAGACTCTTCTTTTCTCTCCACCAAAATGATGAAAAGAATTGCTCTGAGTTTTACCATGTGTTTGTCTGTGAATTTTTCCAACTTCTCTAATCATTTTTCATAAGGGTTGTCATAACTTCAGTGATTTGGGGGAGAAAAATAACAATTCTGAAAACTGTGCACATTATTAGTCTCCCTTTGAAAACTCTTGCTACAAATGTCTCAGTCCTGCTAGTGGACCATGAGCAGTATGAGTATGCCAGGCAGCTTCTCATCAGAGAAATGAGTGGGAGAGCATTTCCTTGTAGTGACTGTAACAGCAGTGGTAATTCTGGGCTAACAGACCATAATGATAACATTTCAGAATGGTACAAGTTCTCTGAAATGCAACATGAATATTCCCAAGAATGGAATATAGGTAACCAGCTGCAAACATGGCAAACAAAACATAATAATTCACAAAACCATAGAGATATTGTGTTTTCTTCTTTTTACCTATTGCTTAAAGGAACCAAATCAAAAGAGGAGAAAGACCATTCAGATTAAACAATTCTATGAGAAAACAACAGGAGGAAAGAGGACTGTTGCAAAAGTATGGGTTTTGGAAAAGAAAAAGAAGTATAGTTGGTTAATTAGCAAATATGATCATAAATGGTAAAGATCAAATAGAAAAGTGATTGGGTATGCAGAAAAAATGATGTTTAGCTAATGCAGTTATGGACATGAGTGTAAGAATATAGGCATGTAGCTCTTTTCTGCCTGTGAGGGGAAGGAAAGAGCAACAACAGTTTGAAGCAAATGCTAGCACAAGGAGGATATGTGTCTATCCAGGGAAGGAATTAGGAAGACACGAGAGAGTTCCTTGCAGTTGACTGCTTCCAAATAAGCCACTCACACATGAGGCATAGAGCTCAGGTCTGCTTCCTACGTCTAGGTCAGCCATGACGAGCAGAGAACCATCAATCACCTCCACTCACAAAATAGAGTGAGAGTGATTGATTGCTCAAGACTGAATTAGCCCTGCCTGATTGAGGGGGAAATCTTAATGGAATCCAGGAGCCTTGAACTGGAAACTTGGGTTTTGGCCTGGAAATGGACCCAAAACCTTGAGGCTAAGTCCAGGTGTGCCCTAGTCAATCCAAATCCACAACTTCAGGAAGAGGTATTTGGAAATTGAGTTTCTTTCATTGCTTACTGTAACTCTTCTTATATTTTCTATCTTAAAAACATGATAAAAATCATTTTTTCTTGATATTTCAAAAGATTCCACTAGTGCTTTCATGAAGAACATGTTTATGTATCTTACCCCGGTCTTCATAATATTCTCTATTTTAAAAATATTTACTTAAAATAATGGTTTCATACAATTGAGATAAGGTATAGAGAACAGTATTTTTTTTTTTAAGATTTATTTATTTGTGCATACAGAACTGGGGTACAGGCCAGAGGTGCAGGGGCGGTCAGAGGCTTCACCAGAGACAAAGTGGGGAACAGAACAGGCAGATCAACGAAGTACACTGCTGAGGGGAGCAGCGGGAGGGTCAGGAGAGGTCTGCCACACCGTATGGTCACCTTCGGGGCAGGCGGGAATCGAACTCAAGCAAAAGTGGCTTTAGATTCTCAGTACTGTGCTTTAACCCGCTGTGCCACCAGGGAGGGCCGAGAACAGTATTTTTAAATAAATAAACATATGACAAAAAAAAAAAATCAATACCTTGCTAGTTGTGTATGCAATCTATTCTGGTCCAATGTTGAGGACTTTGGTTTATTACACGATTACATTGCAAATGATAAAAACATTATTTTTTTTTTCACTGTAAGAGTATTTATTAATGTAGCACAAGAGAACAGTCACATCAAAACACTTCCTTTCCCTTCTTAAACTGTTCCTCATTTTTCTTTATTATTAAATTTTAACTCAAAGGGAAATTAATTACTTGCTGAAATTCTAAATTATGTAAATACAAATTTGTTTCGTTAGACTCTTTCTTGGTTGAGAAGAGGAAATGCCTTACATTTCTTAGACAGGACAAGGATGACACACTATTTGTAGCCTGGACATGACAGTCACTCCTCTCCCCTTGAACCTTTGACCCTTAAGGTTTACAGACCAGCTTGAATTTAAATCTGAACTCTCACAAGACCTCGTAAGGACATTTATTTTCAGCAGAGAGCCCCCCTCATTCTTGAAATTCCTCCTTTCTCCAAGTCTGATAGAATCTAAGTTTAAAACTCTGGGTATATTCTAAGGGTAGACTTTAGGACAGTCTCTTGGTTGTTTGTGAACTGTAATGTTTTTATTATCAGAGCAGGCCTGTCTCTTTAATTCATTCCATTTAGTTATGCATCTTATCCATTTCAGTATGAGCTTTAAATAGAGAAATAATAAAGAAATAGATTTGAAGTATTTATATAGTTCAGATTACAATCTCTTGAGTTGACAGGCCAACATCAAACTTTAGTAAATGTAAGGTTAGCCCAAATTTAACTTCTGTCTAAATAGGCCATCTGCAATTGAAGAGTCAATTCTGGGATTGGAGTGGTGTGTGTGGATTTGGCATAGACTGAAATTTCTCCAGGAGTCAAATTATTGTCTAATGTTTCCACCTAAAGTTCCTACTATTTGTTTAATATGATGTGTCTTTACATATATTATAATACAGAGGTCTGAATGAGTGAAATCATATATAGTACATATCTACTATCTTGATAACTTGAATTAATATTACCTAGTGAACAGAGGTGAAGGCAACAGTTAAGTAAAACACAAGTGTCATATTCATATTGGTGTTAAGGAGAATAAGAAAATTCTTAAGAGTGTGCTTCCAGTAAACTCACATGGGAGTATGTTTGCGCTGGAATAGAAGTACCTAGGTATGAAATGGAAATAAGCAGCAGAATATTTTATTAGAATCATAAAATACCAGATTTCAAAAATTAAGCACTAGATACAAAACTGGAGGGGAAGAGATCCAATTATCCTCATTTAGATGTTTCTCTGATTATCTATTTCTTCTGTTATCAGCTGTCTCAATTGTCCCCATTTTGTTTCTCATTAGCCCCCAATTTGCACTCCCAAGGTTGCATTATTGGTGCATGGTCACCTATTTACTTACCTCATCTATTACCCCAACACAGACATCCCCCAGATGATGTTCACCACACACCTTGAAGCTATATCCTCCATTTTATTGGATTTTTCAGTCAGATAAACCATCTAGTATGTGGTCATCTATAATTTAATAAAGAGTAGAAATAAGACTGAAGAGATTATAGATATGTAGGGCAAATAGATCCTGGGTTAGGAAATGATGATTATAAAGACAACACATTTCAGCTGGTAGTTCTAGATTCAAAAATTTAGAGGTAAGTGTATTGATATAAAGAAGGGTGCGCTAACCAGTTAAATTTTAAAGATGGGAGGACCACCCACATCCAGTGACACAAAAACAGATTTGTGTTTGTGATGGAAGATTCTGCTCCACAGCAAAATAAGATTGTAAAATACATGTTTTTCAATATTTGTGGGAACACAAGTCCTTATTTGAGAGTGTCTTCAGCTGAGGCAAAGGTCCATCTGGAGGTTGTTAGTCATGAAGGACTAGTTAGTTTAAAATTGGAGTTGGAAATCATGAATCCGAGGGAATGCAAGTTGCAAACTAAGTATGGAAAAAGTTCTCTCTGAACTATGTTTATAAATGTAGAGTGGGAAATAGTTGTGTTTGGATTATGAATATAGGTCAGAGAAAGAGAAATCTACAATAAACAATGTTAACCATTTTTTGCTAATCAGATGTCAAAATTGATTTCCTAAGCTGAGTATATTTTATTGGAAATTAGTGGTGGGTGTTTCCAAAAGGATAAGGGATAGTCAGGGGAGAAAATAAAGGGAAGAGAAAAACAGTTGGCTTCTTTTAATTAACAGACAAGATTTCTTGTGTCCATGAGTCAACACTTACTTGATGGTCATTTAAAAGAATTCTTGGTTTTAACAAGGCAGATGCTACAGGCAATGCTGCCTGTGCAGGGTAGCATTGTGTTGAGAAAACAGCAAAAACAGTAACTGGTTTTGCAATTCATTCACATTTTAAAAGGAACTAATCCCTTGGAGTATTAGTGCACCAGAGGCTATTTTACATGTATTATTATTATTAAACAAGGCTTTTATTTGTAGCTAAGCAGCAGTATCTCTTTGTGGTTGCAGCACCACTGATATAATGACACTCTTAAAAGACTGTGCTTTCAATTGATTCTATAAATGCAGTCATGAGTCAGTGTATACAGTATCTATAAACACATATGTAATAACATTTATTATCAGTCCACATCTTATTTTACCCATTCATTTTACTTTAGTTTGATGACAATGATGGATATGAATTCCAAAATGTTAGTTTCATGATTTTATTTTCTTAGTCTAAAATAAATATCTCTTAAGTACTTTCCTCCTTGGGCAATGTGTTTCTCATTTGCTGTGGCACTAAGGGTATAGGTATGCCTGACCGCTAGCCTGACATGTGCCTGTCACCAGGGACCGCTGGTTCTTTCATCTTCTTAATGGACGTTTCTCTACAGATGTCTATGGCCTACCTGACTATAATCCTTTAAATTTTAATTCACTTTACATTTAGTCTGGTCATAAATACCATTTAGGTACCAATACTCTGCTTTATGCAATCCCTAAGGTGGTGCTTTCATTTTAATGAGGCTATTTGCAACTTAAGAGCAAAAAAATTCCATCTTTGATTGAATATATTTGTCAGTTTTATTCCCGATTGGCATTTTCATGGGAAAACTTGGATAAAACTAAAGGATGGCTGCTTACCAAGTGGGATAAAAGTTTCAGTATGTTTCTACTTTCAAAATTTACTGAATAAATGGTCTTTGAAATTTATTTTGAAAACATCAAAGTAAACCCTGGCTATAATCAAAAGTGAAATCCAGAATTAAGTTATGTTATAAATGAAATTTCCACTAACATTTTTTTTCTATCTGAAAAGAAAAAATAAATTGAACCTCCAGTTAATAAACTGTTCAAATAATGGGCAGCATAATAACACATCGAAGTACCGGAATATGTGTAAATAGTAGCTAGTTATCAACTTTGCCATTAAGTTCTTCTATTTTTATTTTCGTTAACCTTTTTATAAGGAGCACGGTATGTCTCCCTCCCATCATATCATTTAGGAGCAGGCAAATGGTCACTGACTTTCTAATTTGCTTAAAATTTGTTGTGAAATGAACATACTAAATACATATTTTTGGACTCTTTATGTAAAATTCTCTGATCATGGAGTCAAATTCAACACTTTAATCTTTTCATTTTCCAAAAACACTTTTATCAATGTTGTCTATACTACAGAACCTGATTTCTATGCTTATTAGATAGGAAATATAGAATTAGGGGCCTCCCTAGGGGTTAAGTCTCAATGTTATCACTGCTGCAGCCTGTCTCACCCACTGTTATCCTTGTAGTTATTCCATTAAAATCTTCTTCTCTGCTCCCTACTCTTGTCCCAGGTGAATCCCCTCACCTCTCTTTCCCCCTATACTCTGGCCTACACTCCAATTCTTCTACACACAAAAAGAATAAATTTAAAAAATATATTGAATTAGGTTTTTGGTCTGCAAAGTCAATGGTAACTGCACAATTATGAAATGAGGGGTAAGAGACAAGTTTAAGAAATTGCAACATTGGGCCCTCCCTGGTGGTGCAGTAGGTTAAAGCACAGCACTAAGAAGCTAAGGCCACTTCTGCATGAGTTCGATTCCCACCTGCCCCAGAGGTGACCACATGGTGTGGCAGACCTCTCCTCTCCCGCCCGCTGCTTCCCTCAGCAGTGTACTTCGTCGATCTGCCTGTTCTGCTCCCCACTTTGTCTCTGGTGAAGCCTCTCGCCTCCCCTGAGCCTCTGACCTGTACCCCAGTTGTTCTGTATGCACAAATAAATAAATCTTAAAAAAAAAGAAGAAATTGCAACATTGATATATTTTCTTGGGAAAAAAAATTAGATCTTTATTTTAAATGCCATAGTAAACATACCTGGTAATGTGGCTTTTAATAAATTATGAGATTTAGTTTTTCAACTTGATTTGCAATATTTCTTAAATTAAAATAAGGGAAGTTATTTACTTAAATAAGTTGAATGTTCACCACCTAATTCAAAAAACTAATACTGCACACAAAAAATTGCACTTCCCTTTTTTTCATCCATTTTTAGGATGTTATTATAGTTATATAAGTATAAAAACTAAGTCTCAGAGAGGTTAAGTAACTTGAATGGCACATAGTAAATCATGAAACAAAATCAAATCCATATCTCCTGGAATCCTAGAATTTTTTATCTTCTCTACTGTTATTCTACTATTTGTTTTGTTTGTTTAAGATATAAAAGGTACACTAGGTACATAAAGACATGTAAAGATTTAAAATACTTTTATATCAAAAACATTTTGTCCTTCAGAGATAAACCTCGATCATATGAAAGTGTGAGAGGGTAGTTGCATAATTCAGCTAATTATTATGTCAGTTTTTAATATATTTGCATGTTTTGTCTCTTAAAATCCTTTGAATGAATGACTCCTAACACAAATATTGTTCATTGTGAATCAAATGACATTTCTATCAAAAAAGCAGGTTTATAAAGAAAAGTTCTCCAAGTTGATAATAATATCACATAAAATATTTATGCAACATTTACAGTTTACCAGACATTTTGTTAAATACTTTTTGTTATTACTCCCCTCTACTTCTCAAAAATCACTTGATGGACTCAATTATTTATTTGTAACTTATTAAGACAAATAAATTAAACAATATGCTATGCTTGTATAGCCATTAAATTAGAGGATATGAATTGTGGCTCCATATTGGTTCCAATTTATAAGTACCAAAGTAATGTTCATTCATGATTCCACACAAATTTTGACAAGTAAAGGAGAATTATGGATTCCACTTTTTGCTCTATCTACCTTTTGATATCTGTTAGGCACTGAGAGGGAACCAATGACTTTCCTATTTTTTAATAGATATATCAAACTTGACTTTTTCTAGGTAATACATGTTTAAAACTGAGCTATTGAAATGTGTTTGTTTCCTCAAAAAATATCCCACACTTCTAGTTTTCCCATACTTCTGTTGAGACCAAAATATTTATCCTTAGCTTCTCTTTTTCTCTCACACTGTACATTAAATAGATAGGGAATTCTTATTATCAGTAGTTTCCAAATCCATAGAGAACTCACTACTTAAGAACTAATAGGCCCTTTCTGGTCCAAGACACCATCTTCTCTCACATGGGCTCTGGCAAGCTCTGCTTAATTGTCCTTGTTACTCTTTGTTCCCTTTCAGTGTTTTTATGATGCAGCCAGAGGGATTATTTTAAAATTTAAGATCTACAATGTCATTTCCCTTTGCAAAACCTCCTGTGACCTCCTCCTATTCCACACTGAATATAAACCTGATTCCTCACTCTGGTCTTGAAGTTGTAATGTGGCCTGACTGACCACATCTCTTGCTTTGTCCTGCACAGTCAAGCTCCCTGCACTCTGTAAATAGCACTGACCAAACTATCCAGCTTTGAACACACCAACCAACCCCTGACTCAGTGCCTGTGCGATTCCTGTTTCTCAGTCTGGAAAATGTTACCCATGACTAGTACCATTATTTCACCAAGTTTTATCAAAACAGCCACTTCCATTTGACTTTATTTTTCATTAGTTGCCTTTGTTCTATAATGGTCATAGAACAGGTGTGACAGACCATCTGTTCCAAAATCAAAAAAAAAAAAAATCATGCTGTCACAAAAATATATTGCCCACCTTGTTGTTTTAATTGATCCTCAGTATTTATTACTATGTATCATGCACCTCATTTTATTTATCTCACTACTGTCAATTTTTCTTCACAAGGGTAACCATATTGTTGCTATATTCCTAGTACTTAGAATTGGATGTGGCACATAGAATGTTTCATAAATATTTATAATTATGTGAAGAAATTTTCTAGATGGCATATATTCAACTCATGTTTCTTAAAGATATTAATGTTCTCTGTGTCCTACCTTATTCTCCAAAAGGAAAATTATTCTCCTTCATGACAGTACCCTTTATGATGATGCAGTAATTGCTGAATTTCAACTATGGATTAAGTCTAGACAAAAATAACTCCTGGCCCTCCCTGGTGGCGCAGTGGGTTGAAAGCACAGCACTAAGAAGCTAAAGCTGCTTCCGCATGAGTTCGATTC
>NW_004567103.1:64739286-64744116 GCF_000260355.1 Condylura cristata | reverse complement strand
CCTCCGGGGCAGGCGGGAATCGAACTCATGAGGAAGCGGCTTTAGATTCTCAGTGCTGTGCTTTAACCCGCTATACCACCAGGGAGGGCCTCTTTCTAATCTTTTAAAATATATATATATTTATGCATTTACTCATTAACTGGGGTACAGGCCAGACATGGGGGGATTAAAGGATTCACAAGAGACAGAGTGAGGAGCAGAATAGTGGATCTACTGAAATACACTGCAAGGGGAGCAGCAGCCAGGAACACTGGAGTGGTCTGCTACATCATGTGTAGGTCAGCTACCTGGCCAGGGATTGAATTCAAGGTGCAGTGGCTGGTGATAGCTTAACAGTACTGACATTTTAACCATTGCACCACCATGAATTCCTTCTTTCTAACCTTTGGTTAGGTATTTCTTTCTTTCCACATATCTTTTTGTGGCTTCATAGAAATTTGAGGTGATCCGATCTATTTATGTTATTGTAAGCAAGTGATTTAACATCTCTGAAGTACAACTTCTCCTTATGTAAAATGAAGATAGTGATATATTGTCTCAACAATGCAAGAATTTATGGAAGGCCTTCCCTGGCATAGTGGGCTAGGATTCAGCATTGCAAGCCAGCTGCAGCCCCTTCAGGGCATGTTCAATCCCTGACTGCCCTGAAGGTGATCCACCAGGAGCAGCAGACCCCTCCTGACCAGCCTGCTGCTCCCTACAGCAGTGTAGTTATTGATCTGCCTGCTCTGCTCCCCTCTGTGTCTCTGGTGAATCCTCTCACTGCCCCTGCACCTCTGGCCTGTACCCCAGTTCCCAGTTTTGCATGCAGAAGCAAACAAATAAATAAATGAATAAATGAAATTTTTTAAAAGTTATAATTAAAAAAAGAATTTATGGGATAACAAGTTTTAAGTTCTGAAATTTCACTTCAACTATGTGCTCCTCCCTCTTCAGATAAACTTACATCCTACAGTCAATTGGATAAAGCATGGTCATGTTAATGATTTTCAAGTTTCCTAGTAACTTTATCAAATCTAATAATCCAATTTGGAAAATGATAATACCCTGTGTCTGGAGCATATAATTGTTCTTTGATATAAAGTTTAGAACCCAGGGGAAAAAATAATCAAGGAGATAAAATATTTTCCTAATTGTTGAAAAGATATGATGCAGATGCTACATACCTCTCTAGTATTGGGCATAGCTATTATCTTAACATATATCCTCAGTAACATCGTTTTTTGCCACACCATCACTTCAGTTTGTAATCTGCTTGTTTGTTTCAGAGTGGACTTATAGGTTTCTTTTTATTATTATTATTATTGTTACCCTTTGAGTTATAAATAAATTTCTATCATTGTAGAATCTAATAGGCAACTCAAGAAGGCAAGAGTCAGTACCCATAACTGCTGTTGAGTTCTGACATCGGTTTAACTCAGCCTGTTTCAAAATCAAAGTTCAGCATGCACTTTTTTCTGTTTTCCTCCCTGTTGCTTAGTAAGGGCTGGAGGGAGTGAAGTCCTTCCCACACTGTGTCAGACAGCTCTTCCCTGGTAGTTCTGCAGTACCTAGTCACTTGAGAAAGCATTTCTCTTTTTATTGGTATGTGTGGACTCATTATTTTACCTTTATCTGCATTTTTCTGTATTTCATCTGGTCTTTGAACAGGCTGTACTTTGACCTTCTAGCTTGAAAAGGTTTTATTCATAGACTTTGCCCACCTTCCCTAACCTTTCTCAGAGTCAGTTATTTTTCCAAAGGGTGAACAGCTATGGAATTCAGTATGCAAACTTCAAATAGTGACCTCTTTAAATAAACATTGCTAAAAGGAGTTGTTCAAAGAAGATTGTATGGTCTGAATAAAGCTGTGCTTAGTCAACCTTGTAAAACAGTTGGAGTTTATCTTTCTCTTCTTCCCTTCTTTCAAAACATGACTATTCATTGCTCCATTTTCTTAAGGTGCTAATTTAACTGGTTGACATCAATGCTTAAATATTGAGTTAATGTAATCATAGTCTTTATATCCATTCTTTCTCATTACTAGAATTTTCATTTCCATATTTCAATACTACAAATATTTCTTAATTATAACATCTTTGAAATTAGAATAAATTTTACAAATGATGACTCATCGTGATAGTATTACCAGCATCTTTTCTTCCTTAGTTTTTCATAAGACAATATATCACGGATGCCTTCTTGGGTGAAATCAGAAATAAGGGATTTTAAGGAAGCACAAACCATTTATTTTTCAGTTAACCAACTACTAGTGGAATTGGATGTATAAAACGATTCAAATGTGAATGTTAAGTTTCCCCAAGAAAGTAGCTTCCTTATGTTCCCCAGACTCCTACATGTAAGTGACTGCTGATCACAGCTATAAACAAATGGCCCTAAATCCAAAAGCAGCATCTGAAAATTCAGCTGATACAGGTAACATACTCTTGGGATGAATTTAATAGTTTCATATGATGAACTTCTGTTTTTCAGGAAGATTTCAAAATAATGTCAAGGAATGTAAGTAGAGAGGGGTGTGTGTGTGTGTGTGTGTGTGTGTGTGTGTGTGTGTGTGTGTGTCGGGGTATGCTCTCTGCCCAATTTCATAGAAAGTAAACACTATTTATTTGTAAAACCCATTAATAAGCTGTGAAGAGCTTTACCCTTAATGCTAGTATTCATTTCTGCTTCCTTATGACAGTTTTTGAAATTTCTATTCCTAAAAAATAAAGTATGATACTTTACAATGTGAGTGGGTTAGAATGAATGAAAGGATAACAATTCATCCGGTTTCCTTTCATTGAACTTCTGTATTTAATCATGTGGTACATATTCTCTACTCCTTTTCCAGCTATCCCTTCATGATTCATAAATCTAGGAGGAATATTACCACTGTGCAATGTTGCTTGATAACAGTCAAAATCACACTGCCTCATCTTGTGTCGGAGATGGATTTCTCTGGCCATATGTCTTTAGAAATCCTTTCTGGGCTCTAGGGTCTGTGTGCTTGCAATGGGAGGAATTTGCCACTAGATGGTGAGCTTGCAAATTAGCAACAGAACAGAAGCGCATGTCTCTTCAAGTGTATTGTATAGCGAGAAGCCAGAATGTTAGCATTTTTTCCCCAAAAGCTTTAAGACTTTTTTGCACCAAAATGTAGCTAACTTACATTACTAAAGTTAAATAATTTAAAATCACAAATTAAAGTTAGAGAATTAAAATACAGTTTACACTGTAGGTAGTTATCAGAAATCCTGGTTAATATACCAACTGAAGGTCACTGTCCAAGCAACACAATATACATTTTATACTGAATCCTAACTTAGAGATAATGCCAAAATTCTGTGAATTTTTTTCTATGAATTTTTTAATGTGTTTCAGGTACTTCTAGTGAGGTTGATACATGGACCACATTTGGTATGATCAGACTTGATCATCTGTAGTTCCTCTGAATTTTAAAGGAAAATCACTTGGATTTAAATACTGTCTTTAAGTATATCATCTCATATTCTAAGTTTTGATGAAACTGTTGGCTGAATAAGAAACATTCTAGTGTATCCAGTTGCCCTTCATAACTTAAAAACGTTTGTCCTTCTATAAAAGCTTTAATGAATGTCCATCTCCCCATTAGCAAGCTAAAGACTTTAGCTCTCTCTGTAAATACAAAGTTATAGCACTTCATGCCAAAGCAAAGATGAGTAACAGAGTGTTTCAAAACCTTTTGATTAATTTTTCTGATGTGTTTTTCTCTAAAATTCAACTCAGAAAGCAATAGCAGCTTGCTGTATTTTTTATACAATCAACATAATATTTTATATACATGTATCCTGAACCTCGAATTGATTGAGCAGCATGTTTAAGGGAGGCTAATCTGATTCATAGCTGTTTTCTGGGATGTGAGTCTAAGAAAAGTTATATCCATTTTTCTTTTACTTTTTCTGGCATAATCAAATGTTTTTTTTTTTTTTTTTCTAGATATTCAAGAATCGATCTTTATATACATTGATTGTCTGATGCTGGCTAGTAGAAAACAGCACCTATAAGCCAACAAGAAGAATTAAGTTCTATATAAAGGTCATATGTATTCTGCAGGAATCAAACAGATACCACCACTACATGTCTCAACTAGTTCCTATCTTCTCTGCACTGCTGCAACTATACTTGGGTTACTGACTTTTTGCCATCTCAACCTGCCTTGGTCTTCATGCTCATACTTTGCCCTCTCTTTTAGATTCCATTTGCAGAAACCTAAATTTCAAAGCCAGCCTACATATGACACTTTGGGCATTTTCTATAGTTTTCACAACTTCTGCATCAATTCCTGCAGATTTTAACATTTTCAGAAGATGTCCTATTCAACAATCATTTAATAGCATGGATCATAAGCAGCATTTAAAAAACTATTTTAATATGGGCCTCCCTGGTGGTGCAGCAGGTTAAAGCACAACACTAAGAAGCTCAAGCCACTTCAGTATGAGTTCTACCCTGCCCCAGAGCTGATCCACTTGGTGTGGTAGACATCTCCTGCCTCACTCACTGCACCCTTCAGCAGTGTACTTCAGAGATCTGTCTGTTCTGCTCCCCACTCTGTCTATGTGAATCCTCTCACCACCCCTGTACCTCTGGCCTATATCCCAGGTCTGTATGCATAAATAAATAAATCTTTAAAAAATTATTTTAATAAAATTAAATGTAGTTGATCCATGTAGCATCATAAATAGGAAAAGGTTTCATTTGAATGTCACCTCAGGGGACTTACCAATTAAGTCAATCTATTTATAAGAAAGCTATTAATTTGTATCAGTAATTTTGTAGATCACTATATTACTTTCACAATTTAAAAAAAAAAAA
>NW_004567103.1:64712213-64738926 GCF_000260355.1 Condylura cristata | reverse complement strand
GCCACCAGGGAGGGCCTCATCCTCACTTTTGACGAGATTTAATTTCTGTTCCAAGGTGTGGGCATCCAGCAATACTGCCCCTATACTTACAGAAAGAAAAAAGGGGAGTCAAATGGAAAATTCATGATTTTTCTTAAACTCATCAGAGAGCTGACTAAACAAACAATTCATCAGAAAACTGGGAAGAGGAGACTCCCTGATAGCCTAGGGGTTAACTCAGTGCCAGGCACTAACCCACCTTTACTTTCTGTGAGTCACGCTAAAAAGCAGCTACTAGCACTCTACAAGTGCTAATAGATAGTGCTGGGCCTCTTGGTGGTGTAGCAGCAAGAATTGATGGTTTGATGTTTGAATGGTGAAGAAAAAATAAAAATTGAGGGAAAAATTTGGGGAAGCCAGTCTATACTTTAAAAATGGAATAGTACTGGCTCTCCCTGGTGGCACAAGGGGTCAAAGCACAGCATTATGAAGCTCTCCAAAAGCCACTGCAGCACGAGTTCCATCCCTGGCCAAGGAGCTGACTCACATGGCACGACAGACCTCTCCTGACCTGCCAGCTGCTCCCCTCAGCAGTGTACTTCAGTCCATCTGCCTATTCTGCTCCCCACTCTGTATCTGGTGAATCGTCTCACCAAAAACACATCTGACCTGTACTCCAGTTCTGTAAGCATAAATAAATAAATATTTTTTTAAAAAATGGGTATTACTAAAGAAATTTGAAAGCTGCAGTTTGCTAAAGGCAAACACAACAATAGCAATAATAAAACTGCCTCTAATTTCTGGAGAGATTAGCAAAAGCCTGTACACATACGGAGCAGAAGGAAAGTTTATCTAATTTAGAAGCATACAAGCTATTTAGCTACAACTACAACTTCCCCATGCAAGGTATCTGTTTTTCTATAAAAAAAAAAAAATTATGAAGGCTGGGAAAGTGAAGTTCACACATACACTGCAAAAGACAACACAATCAATAAAATACACCAGACAAAGCTATGACACAGATGTTAAAACTATGTGGCAGAGAATTTGAAATGACTACGAATAATACACAATACATTATTATGAACGAGATGGATACCCTGCAAGATCAAATAACCAGTTTTATTAGAATGAAGGCTACTATAAGAAGAAAAAAAAATTGAAATGCTAGAAATGAATAGCATAATAATACAGATCCAGGTTACTAATTTTTATTGGCTTTTGAGTAGACTCAGTGCAGTAGAGAAATGATCAGTAAACTTGAACATAGGCCAATAGAAACAATCCAAACTGATAAAGAGAAAAAGAGTAGGAACAAACAATAATACAGAACAAACCATCCAATAGCTGTGAGATAATAGTAAGAGAAAAAGTAACAAGTTTGATAGCTGTTGAATGTTTCTATATTTGCTACTTTTTATTGATGGTCCTTGTTGCTTCTTGGGAGTCTAACTTTCCATCTGAGGTCTCCTCTCTTTAGTCTCTTGCCTTAGGAATCCTGCCCCTACATTGCCAGTCACTTGACATCAGCAGCCTTGAATTCTTATCCACTCCCAGCATTTTAACTTTCTTTATCGCTAACGTAGAAAATACACCCAAGCAGAAACCTGAGGTGTACATTTCTCTTTGTTTTAGCATGTTTACAAACAGCTGCCTTGTATATTTTTGTTTAGATGGAAAGTTCAGTGCCAATCTTATGACTAGAAGTGCAAGGAGACCTGGTTTTCACATTATGAATGGGACTTGACAGATGGGTATTCCAGGGAAAAGAAATAGTGTGTATGTAGACAGGGAAGAAGGAAATCCTGTATTTTGATGCAGTAGTCAAACTTTATTAAAAAATAGGAGCAGTTTGACTCATGAATGAACAGAGGTGAAACTAGAGGGAAAGTATAGTAAATGACTGATTGGGAAACCCAAAATTTCAATAGAAAAATAATATTTTAATTCCTCTCATGTTTTCATTAGACATGTTTGCTAGAATCTCTATCAAAAATAAAAAGCAGGCTTATGAACTATCCCATCTCACTTGAATTTGATTATGTTGTGCAAAATGTTAAATTCTGGGCCCTTCCTGGTGGCGCAGTAGGTTAAAACACAGCACTAGGAAACTAAAACCACTTCAGCATAAGTTCGATCCCCACCTCCCCCAGAGATGATCTGCCTGGCGTGGCAGATCTTTCCTGGCCTGCCTGCTGTTCCCCTCAGCAGTGTATGTACTTTGTCCATCTGCCTGTTCTGCTCCCCACTCTGTCTCTGGTGAATCCTCTCACTGCCCCTGCACCTCTGGCCTGTACCCCAGTTCTGTATGCACACATACATTTTTTTAAAAGCAAATACTATTAACTACCCAAGTGGCTTTGTCATAAAAATTAGTATTTCTCAATTACAAAGGGGATAAAGAACCTCCACAGTGTTATCGTGCTTCAATAGCAGCACATTACTTAGTAGGTATACAGTTATTTCTGTCTCCATAAAAATTCTCATCCCATTTTTGTCTCCTTTTCTCCGAAAGGGTTTCACTGATGGCAGGAGTATAAAGGACCAGGGGAGAAAATAATAATAATAATGGACAACTATATACCAGAGTCATTTTATAGAGGTGGAGTGGGGAATGGGATCAAAAACGGGGTTAGTGGGGGAGAAGTGCACTGGACTATGGTGATGGCACATGGGTAATTTGGTGATGAGAAGCCCACAGGTATTACAACTGAGACAGAAAAAGGAACAAAATGATGTAAAAATAAAATACTACATTATTTTAAAAATAATATAATGTGCTTAACTATTAATATTTATTTAGGTTTATATTTTAACTTTTTTTATCCCTAGGAAAAAAAAACATATTAAAAGGAAACTATTATTTCCCATTCCAGATTTTCCCACCCACATAGTAGAAGACTTTCTTTATTCTCTGCACTTCAAATGGAGGTTTTTCACTTGAGGATTAAGGGTACATTCTCAGGACAGCTCCACCTCTTTCTTCCCACAGGGAGAACAGTCTTTCCTCCTTAGAGGTTGCCTTTTCCCCACCTGCTCTGACTGGTCTGCTGGGCTCAGGGGTGTAAGCTAATTGAATTTAATGGTTCATTCAGCAGGTCAAAATGGCAGTCACTAAGAAACAGCTTTACTTCAGGCCTCCATCAGCAACTTGGTTGGTATTGGGGTTCATGTGCCACTCCTTTATTTATTTATTTATTTAGCTATTATCTATCTGTCCACCTACTTATCTATGTGGTTATTAATCTATTTATTTACCTTGAATAATTTTGAAGGGAAAAAGGAATACTATTTATGAGGTTATCTCCTGGGACCCACAGAGTTAGATGTGACTTATTTGTATATGTTTAACTCTAAGAAATTTTCTAATGAAGTGCATCTGGATTGAGGTTCCAAAGCCACCCTAAAAGCTATATTCTAGATTATTTTTTGAGAAAAAAAAAGTTATCAAAAAAGGAGGTAATAAGAAGATTGTCAATGGGAATTTTCTTCCTAGGACAAGTACAAAGAAAATCTGTGCAATTTCCACCTGACACTAACTTTACTCTCACATTGAAAGGTTTTATTTTTGTTGAGACTTACGTTTTGAAACATTTTATTTTCCTTTTAGTGTGGGAGGCAAATGAGCTAGAAACTTTCAAATATTCTTCAGGATCCATAGAACTATAATGACCCCGAATTGAGTTTTCCATAATATTTTCCAATTAAATAGCAGTTACATGAACAACGATGACAAAAAATTGAGATATGTATTGAGAAACATTACATTGTATAATAATAACCAGACTTATCTTTTACAATCTATTGGGATATAAAATAGATTTTGAATCTATGAGAGGTGATATGGACTATTTCCCCTCACTTTGGGAAACCATTATAAAACTTTTCTCACTTGTAATCAGCAGAAGTAAACTGACTTGATATTTTCGGGAGCAACACATGGAATATAAGTAATAGTTGCAATAGTTACTTTTGACCCACGGCATGGGCCTTGGGCTTTGTGCAATGAGGAACACTATTTTACCAGTTTTCCTATGGATCGCAAGACTCTAGAGGACTCATTAATGTTAAACAAGCTTACAGGAAACAGATTTATAAACCAGAATGCCAATTTATTCACTTACAGTGAACAACTCAATGTACTATGTAACAGAATACTTGTATCAGCTGGCAAGTACATGCTCCTTCCCAGTAAAAGAGTCTTCTTGGGAAATCAAATTAAGATCAGAAGGTTTTTTATGGTGAATCAAGAGGCAAAACAAAGGGAATTGGATGATATTGGGGAATATTGTGTTCGATTAGTGGCAGACTGCTGCATTTTCCTCCATTTCAGGGTAGTGTCTGCCAAAAATTAAGAACAAATTCACCGAACCAAGCTACCTTCTTTTTGAGTTTGGATGACTGAACACAGATAGTCTTTAGTATTTACCCTTTTAAAAAGCAAAACAACAATTCTGATATCTGAAAGATTCTGTTATATTACTGCTTTATGACATTTGTGGCATACTATTAAATACCTTCTGGTTTATTTTTCATGACATATAGTTATCATTACTGTGTCCCCTGTGGGGCTTAAAAAAAGTTCCATAGGTCCCTTGCTAAATTTTGGAAGACCTATTTATCTCATCTTGAAGAGATGTAAAATAGCCTTTTGGAGAAGGTTACTTCTACAAATGACTAATTTCAGTGTTTTTGTGTTAAATAAAATCAGCTTCAATTCATTATATGACATTGAATGGTCACATCCAGACTTTTCAGGGTACTTTATGTTTATAAAGCATAACATCAAGGTACAAATTATATAACTAAAATAAACTGTTGCTGTTAGGTATAGATTTTATACATACACACAATAATTTAAAATAATAAAAGGCACATCCAAGGTATACAAACTCTAAACACAGGTTTATTTCAAGGACAACTGTATGCAGTCATTCAGTGTAGGGCACGCTCATCAGGTTATGTTGACTTAGAAATAATGGGCTGTGAGATAGAAAAGAAGGTGCATTAAAGAATGGGCATTGCATGATACAGGTTCACAGCCAAGCAGCAGTACTGAGATGTGTTCTAGCAGGGAGAGGGTTAAGGAGAGTTTTAAAGGATCAGCAAGGAAATAATCCAACTAATGTCATCTGTCTGGTTGACTGAATTTTGCAATATGCAGTCTTTGAAATAATTAAGAGATGCCCTTCCCATTTCCCATGTCTTTCTTAATCATCCAGGAGGAGAGGGGCATGGGCTGAAATTCTTTTGTAGTCCACAATAAGTTGAGTCAGACTCTGAGTCAGGCAGCTTTTTACCAAAAAGCCTGATTGTGACAGTGAGAGACAAGATGGAGTCAGTTTGATTCTAAATAGGTTCCACACAGCTACCTTTTGTAAGTTCATAACTTTACAGTTACAGATAGCTTGGGTATAAAAAGACATCAGAAAACAAATCCAAATATATATTGCATATATTAAACATAGATCAGAATTTATCCTCAGCTTAAGTAACCAAATCTACTACACAAGCTTTCCCTAAAAAACTCTCCCTTAGGCCCTTCCTGGTGGCACAGTGGGTTAAAGCACAACACTGGGAAGCTGAAGCCACTTCCACATGAGTTCTATTCCAACCTGCCCTGGAGGTAACCACATGCTGTGGCAGACCTCTCCTGACCCACCCGCTGCTCCCCTCAGCAGTGTACTTCATCGATCTGCCTGTTCTGCTCCCCACTCTGTCTCTGGTGAAGCCTCTCACCGCCCCTGAGTCTCTGGCCTGTACCCCAGTTCTATGCACAAATAAATAAATCTTAAAAAACAAACAAGCAAACAAACAAAAAACAACTCTCCCTTAATGTTGGTTGATTCTCCATATCTTACCATAAAATATGCTAATGATATAGAAACAATTGACTTTGTGTTGTTTTTTTTTAAAGATTTATTTATTTATGCATACAGAACAGAAGTACAGAGGTGGTGAGAGGATTCACCAAAACAGAGTGGGAAATAGGACAGGCAGATTGATGAAGTACACTGCAGAGGAGATCAGTGGTGAGGCAGGAGATCTCTGCTGCACCATGCGGGTCATCCCCCTGCCTGCTGCCTGCTGAAGCAGTTGCAGCTATCTTTGTAGTGTGTGACTTTGTAATGGATGAAACCTCCCTGAAAGAATTCAAGTGAAAGACAAATAGAAGATATGGGAAGAACCTGGATTTAGCAGAATACTGGTTCCACAAACATTGCACTGAAAATCATGGGAGTTAAGTCTGTCTTGAGCTTTTCACCCTGGTCAGTCACCATGACAAAATCATCTACCCATTTCCCTCATTCTTTTAGGATGGTTTATGAACTCAGGTAGTTATGGGTATTAGGGGGATAACCTAATCATGGGACAGAAATGAAATTAACAACTTGATGGGAAATTATGGAATTAGAGAGGCAAAGACAAAACTAAATGCCTAAGATAAGCCTAGACACAAAGATAAACAAGTTTGTATTTGACTTGGCAATACCAGCTCATTTGGGATCATAAGCAAGTTTTTGTAACTCTTGGAAGTAGATTGGTACATTAACAATAACTGCCAAAATAATGTGGGTGCTATATATGCTTTAGTATCTAGTCTAGTATCACATGGTAAAGTTGTGTCAGACCCAGGAATGGATGGGAGAATTTTAGAAATTTAGATCTTAGAATGTCTTAAGATCCAAAAATGATTTGTCTTACTTAGTTTAAAAAAAAAAAAAAGGAAAACGAAAGCTTGGAGTGAAAAATGACTTATTTAGGTCTATTGAGTTGTTAATATTCAAGGAAAGACCAATACCCTAGAATTTTCAAACAGGCTGCAATCTTCTGTAACACGATATGTTGAATCTTGATGTCTATATTCTTCAGCTTTTCATTGTTTTAGATGAGAAAATAAATTGGAATTTTCAACCACACACTTAACAGCTACAACTAAAGTCTCCTAAGAAGCAACAGGTATTCATATTTCTATATACTTGATAAATATAAGTCATGCAATAACTGACACAAAAAGAAAGCAATAGCCATAAAGTCTGAAACACCTGCACAACTACAACTTAAATATTTGCAAATGGTGGTATCATATAAACTTTCAGTCGTGCAATATTATAATTATTTCTAAACATCCAATATAATAATTTTCCTAGTAAAATTATGTTTTTATCACTAACAAATGATCTTTCCGTGAGAGTATGTCTATGTTACTACATGGATTCAACTCATGATGAAGATACTTTTTCTGCTATTTCTGACCATAAAGATATATCAACACATACTCTATTTCTGCTGGTTGGACATAAAACAAGATCCCATAAGTACACTACTATTTAGAAACAACATTAATCCTAGATTAATATATCAGCACTACTACTCCAGGCTTCTTTCACTTATGACTCCATTTTTGTGAAATGTATAATTTGGTAATTGTAAATACAATAAACTGTTGCATAAAATCTTATAGGTCAAAGTAACTTTGTTATGATGACAAGGATTCGTTCACACAGAGAGAACTACCCAGATTCATAATATTTGTCATGGGATTATTTACCTTTGAAGGGTTACCAATATTTTTTCATAAGGACATAACCAGTGAGGATATAAAGACAGTAGTATGCCATCAATGAGAACTTTTAAAAAGTAACATGAAATTCAGAAGGTCATCCACCTGTCAACATAAACTAGCTAACCAGCCAAATTCTTGAGGGATTCAGTATATTCACTTTACCTTAAGTTCCTTTGAACCTATCTCAAAAAGTAGCATTTGGCATTACTCGTGTATTTTCAGCCTTAACACAGGGGTTCAATTGTTAAGGCTTTACTTTTCCTTTTTAAAAATTTTGTTAAATCGAACTTTCCTTTTTCTCTCTCTGGGGAACAGCAAATGGACAGCTTTCCTGTCTTGTACTCCTCCTTCCATTACCATCACAGCAGAATGCATCTGAGACTGTAATAATTCAGTGATGAAATACAAAATGTCGCAATGCCAGCTCTCTTAAAGTGAACTGAGATTTTGTTATGCCATTTTAGGTGCACTAATAGCAACTCACGTCCCATGGAGTATCCTAATGTGAATTTAATGAGCTGATAGCATATAAATGACAGTACTGCAAGGGTGAAGGTGACATAACCTTTTTCTTTCTATTTGATGTTTGTCTTTGAAAAACTACAGATCTTTTCAAAATGTACTACATTATTACTAAGTGGGACATCACTCACCAAAGGAGTTACTATTGCTTTAGCATTTAAGAATATTTCTCTTTTTTACTGGAACAAGTAGCAAGAGCAATTTTTTTATCATTAAGATAATAAAAATCTGAGTTGTCTTTCCCTGAACAAACACAGATTATATAGTGCTCTGGTGTCTATTTTGCCATCGGCTGATGTTCTCCAGTGACAAATATTTACTTACAGGCCTCGTATTCTTTGAATGTCACAGTCAGTGATTTAACATTACTAAATAGGATGTTATAGATAGTGAAATTATTCATCCTTCTTTGAGGTATTATTTGATAGGTAATTTACATATTGTAGAAAGATCATAATTATAGAAATTTTGTCAATTACTATCAATTGATTCCACCGTTCAGTCCATTCTTTCAGGATCTCCATTGTTTGTGAAAAATTCAGGAAACCAAATTAAATTGGAGTAGCATGATTTATCCGTGGCTATAACTTGAGTAAGTGAAATGATGGGCAAATTTTAAAAGATAAGAAAATCCATGATTCAGTATCTTTGGTGGTGAACAGCAATAATGGATATAGAAAGACTTAGTAAGTGTATGACACTTCCATGTGTTTTTGGTAAGATTAATGTCCTAGTAGTTCTAGGTATACATCAGAGAATGCTGAAGGTCTTGTGGATTGATTGTGGGCTCAACAATTGACTGGGTAAGAAAGAGAGGCCTATGCATCCATATGTCACTAGGTTGAAAATCTTTTACATTCCTCTCTTATAAGAAGAGAATATATACCTCAAATACTTTTTACAACTCTTTGAACTTATTCATCAAACCTCCTTAATTTACAAATTGTGAAGAAATTGGGACCAGAGGGATTACATGATTTTCTGAAGTCTGAAGGCTAGTTTGAATAACAGAGCTAAGAAAGATTAGAACAGTCATCCTCTGATTCCACATTCTGTAGTCACTTTGCTTTCTTGGCTACATCAAGTCATGCTAAAGACATGAAATCAATGTGATTTTTAAAAGTCATCAACCATTCAGGTAGGTCAAAATCACTAGCATGAACTCTGATATGAAATGAAGTTGTCATGTCTAACTACTCAGTTAAACAAAGCTAAATTAAACAAAATCTATCAAAACTTAAGAAGTACAATTAACTTTTCAAACAAAAATCTACCTCATTCTATGAACAAAAAATATTAAACAGCTTAAGAGTCTCAGAACTTTGGATTTTGGCAATGTTCAAAAAATCTTTTGGTTGCCAGGTGACAAAGCAAAACATATCACATATGCTTAACAACCAACATGTACATATTTTGTCTTTCCAAGGTTTCTAGGGCTGGTCAGGCATAATGATGCATTACCAATGAAGGAGCTTCCAGCAGGAACAAATGTTTATCTGTTTCCAAAAGCATTTTCTTAATCCACAACAAAAACAATCCAATATTTCTCATTGTTTAGTGATTGAGTAAAGGTTAATGCTACCCAGTAGAGATTGTATTCTACTTTATATTGTCTCAGAGACAACATATGTGAGAATCACTAGTTATATTGCAGTTGAAAAGCATAAACTATATGAAAGGTAACTTTCCCTATAGGCTATGAAAGCATTCAAATATTTGGCATATCCATTTTCAGTAAAAATATCAAATTATTTTTTTTTAATTTTATGAATTAAATAGGAGTATTATATTACTTTTAACATGTATGTATTTTTTAGACTTATAAAATACCTTTGAGGAAATGCATCTATATTATTTTTAATGACTGGCCAAAAATAAAAGTAGAATGGTAGGTTAAACAAAAATTCCAAAGAAAATATTAATCACAGAATGAATCTATGCCTACAGAGGAACTATAATAGCTTTTGTTCACTTAAACTACTGACTAACCTCTGATTCCACATTCTAGAGATATTTAAATAAAAATATCTTAGAGATATTTTAGAGATATATAAATAAAAATATATATGATTTTTTCATGACTTATATTTAAAAATTCCATTTTTCTTTAACATTCAGTTTGTATTATGTTGGCATTTTTACAGAGTAATTTCTCAGAAATAGAATTGCTCCATTAACTGCCATGCAGATAAAATTTAGGATTTATTGTCAAAACAAAGGTGATCACAGCCACATCTAGTAAACATTTTCAAATTGAAAATATTTTTAATTTGATATTTAAAATGTTTTTTTGTGAAGTTAATTTTATATAGGGATGGCTTCACTTTTTATAGATGTAATGTCTACAATATGTCTTAGTGAACTGCCGATTGATATTTTGTCTATTTTTTAATTTTTTTCTTGTTGATCGATAGGAACTTTTTATACATAATGGCTATATGACTCTTAATTGTGTAGTAAACAGCTTAATCCATTGTTATTTACCTTGTAATATTTTCTTATTACCTAAAGACTTCCAAACCTTAGTCTAATGTATCAGTACTTTCTCTTATTGTATTTCTAATGTGTTTATTCTTTTGGGTACATCCTAACAATTTCTAAATGAATGAAGATTACAGGAAATATTCAAAGGACCATGATAAGTCAAGAGCAAACTTTCATGTGGCTATGATAAGTATGTGTTATATCTTAAATTTCTTTATATTTTAATAGGGTCTTCTGTTAATGTGACTCTCCTCTAAACTAGGATATGCTTAAAATGAAACAAACCTTTTTTCCCAAATTCTTGGTGGCTATTTAATCAGTGAGCTCTAGGAGGAATGAAAGCAGTTACTATATAATCTTACCAATATATGTATTCTAAGTACTGTTTGTATGCTGAACTATTGTTAGTTAAATCAAAAACCCTCTCTATGATATTTTATTCTGTGGTATATGTATAACTTTGTCACCTCCCATAGTTGAGGAACCTGTAGATTGAAATCCTCAAAATACCAATCATTTGTTATAAGGTTTTTGCTGCCATTGTACAGCTGATAAAATCCTAGACATTTTCAAAGTAACCAAGAAGGCTCGCTGACAAAGGGAATTAAATGAAGTGATCCTCTTTCAAAAGGAACCAGAATTTAATTTAGGTTCAGAACTTAAGGGTAGAGAGAATGTAAAATACTAAAGAGCAAATCATTCCCCAATTTTATGCTGCAAATAAGAGTATACAAACTAAAACAAAAGCATTATCCCTGACCCAAAAATAAAAGAAAAAAGTATTACATTTCTTTCCTCCCTATATCCAAAACTATGTATTAAATATCTATATGATTCAAGGTAGTCTATTATGATGGTAAAAAAAAATGCAAAGAAAAATAGATAGGTAAAAATCACTTATTCTGTGAATGAACTTTTTTTAAAGATTTATTTATTTATACATACAGAACTGGAGTGTAGGCCGGGGGTGCAGGGGCAGTAAGAAGATTCATCAGAGACATAGTGGGGAGCAAAACAGGCAGAATGAGGAAGTACAGTGCAAAGGGGAACAGTGGGTGGTCAGGAGAATTCTGTAGTGCCATGTGGATTACCTTTAGGGCCTGGGATCAAACTTGCACTGAAGCAGCTGCTGATCCTTGCAGTGCTGTGCTTTAACCAGTTGTGCCACCAGGGAGGGCCACGAATGAACTTTCTGTATGACTAAACACACAGACTAAAACTAAAAGCATCAATAAAACCAAAGGACACAGATAAAGCATGTAGGGATTTTTAGGGAAAAATATCATTCAGTCTGTAAAGGATATAGAATTGGATATAAAAACAATCTTTCTTGTAATTTGAAGGTGGTGACAGTCTCACTAATATTTGAAGATTAAGAGATATTTAGGCATGAAAATATGTAAGAAATATCTTGAAAAGAAAGCTGCATTTGACCCCAACTTTAGATGAACGGCAGTAATAGAAGTTCTTCACCATCACAGTAGGTTCAATGTCCTAGAGACATGAAATTGTTCCCATCTTGACCTATGAAGAATACAAGGGGGGGAAATACACGCACACAGACACACACACACACAAAGAGGCACTTACTTTTTTTATATATAAAGATTTATTTATTTGTACATACAGAACTGGGGTACAGACCAGAGGCTCAGGGGTGGCGAGAGGCTTCACCAGAGACAGAGTGAGGTGCAGGACAGGCAGATCTACAAAGTACACTGCTGAGGGGAGCAGCGGGTGGGTCAGGAGAGGTCTGCCATGCCATGTGGTCACCTCTGGGGCAGGCGGGAATCTAACTCACGTGGAAGTGGTTTAGCTTCTAAGTGCTGTGCTTTAACCTGCTGCACCACCAGGGAGGGCCGGCACTTATTTTCTTAAGTAATTTACAAAAGTGATTTGTGCTTAGGTTGTGGCCAAGAATTGAAAGAATGTGAATCTATCTATCTACCATCCTTTATTTCTTCCTTTCTTTCTAACTAGGTATAGATAATAAAAAGAATAAACATATATCTGTAACATATGTTCTTTTATATATGTATATATATATATATATATATATATATACCTGTAACACATGTTCTTATATTTATAATATATATTATATATATATTATTTCTGCTATTTCTGCATACATATTACATTTGTTGTTTCTATCTATACATATTTTTCTAGATTATCTCTCTACATATATATATATACACACACACATATATATATATGTGTGTGTATATATATATTCTTCATACTCATCATCTACCACTAGCACAAATTATTTGAACTAAATCCTTAAATAAAAAGTAGAGATCGACTATAAGCTCAAAAGCTTATTATATAAGAGCCAGAGATAAACTGTTTGGTATTTATCTGTGATCCTATTAAAAGGCTTAAAAATTTCCTGTGTTAATGGATATTCTAATGATACAAATAAGAGAGATGGTACAACATGGCAAAACAATATTTTTTCACATCTACTTTCAGCATGTATGTATTTTGTTTTGAGGGCTATATAATGCTTTTTCTTATGTAAATATTTAGAAAAGGTTTGAGTTCAGAAATGTGGAAGAAGAGAATCTAATACCTTCAATTTTCTACTAGTAGCCCTGGATGAAAGTATGTCTGAAATCAGTGATGTTTTGCATCTGAATTCCAATAGGTCTGAGTAGCACATTTCTCACCAGTATAACCTGAAAAAAGCATTTCAGCACATATGTCAGAAAGGAACATGTAGGGAAGATTGTTTCTATATCCAACAGCTGCAAGACAAGACAGTCCATTTTATGGACTTTGATCTGGGGCATAAACACAAAACTGGCATATTGAACTACAAAGTCAGGTACAGTATCAGTTTAATATTCACAGAAGGTAGAATTGTCATTAAGAAAACATGTACATCAGAAAGTGTATATCAGCTAGTCAATGTAAGTCCCATGTGTGTGATATGGGTGAAAGTGACTGCAATGGAAGAAGTCGCCTCTTGTTCTCTGACCCAGGCCAGTCATTCTATATTGGTCACTGACCAAAATTTAGGTGCTCTGAGTAAGTAAATAGTGTCATGCTGTCAATACCATTTGATCAGATGAAATTTGAATGTTCCAGAGAAATAAGTAGAGGATTATTCTGAGGAGCTAACCTCTGGTTTTAGAGTAGACATGCATGAAACCAGGACTATGGCTTAGATTATTTGAATTGTCAAATTGGATTATCCCATTTCTTAAATACATGGAGATCATTATCCTACAAGAGGTGTATGAAAAGAAATCTCTTTCCTGAGCATCAACATATGTCAAATTTCATTGGAATTAACATGGATTAAAGATAATTTTACCTTAAAAGGAGAAAGTTTAAAAGGAATACAAACATCCTAGATGAAAAGAACATCTCATGCAGTTTGTCCAAGAGGGAGACAGATTGGGAAGCCCTCAAGGAAGCAAAGCTTAAGCCATACAAACAAATAGTCATTTCCATAAAGTCCAATGAATTCAAGTTTTGTGTATACAAGTAGATTGAGTAGCTTTGGAAACCACACCTCTGCCAGTTTATACTCAGGGATTTGGTTTTGCTGTTACCCTTCAGATCTTAAGCTTTGATTTGTGTAGCTTTTGGTGTTTGAGGTTTTGTTTGGTTTTGGATTCAGCCCCTTTTCTTTTTTTACTATAGCAACATTTTGTCCAGAAACACACACCAGAATCTTTAATTATAAGCACATTTACTATCATTTGGTAGAACGTACATATTTAATGTAATCTGAATGTCCTAAATCAATACTGAGCAGAGCTTCTGAAACTGAAATAATATGGAAATTTGTGTAACCTGCAATTATAAAAAGCACAGTTACAGGAAAGATTTTTTTTTTTCTAGTCTCTTCTGGGAACCCTACATAACTTGTTTATTCACCCTACATTTGATTTATAACAAATGAAAGGAATCGCCATCAAACTCCACCAAATGTAATTATTTCCATAGGTCACAGATCTAAAATATATGCCATAAGAAGTTCAAGTTAGAAGTGACTAAGCCCTTCAATGTTTTCCAAGCCCTTTAGTGAAGAGATGAAAAGATTAATGTCAGAGAGGTTGGTTAAGTGATTTATTCAAGACAGTACAAGTTGTTAACTCAAGAACTGTGTTGCTTACCCTAGCACCTGGCTCCTAAATCTGATTTCTTTGCTTTACAACATATGGCATACAGAAATTCCTAACAGTTCTAGCCTAAATCTAATATTCTTTATCTTAAGGATGAGAAGTTTGAACATTAAGGAGACTAGCATGCATAATAAACTGACTTTCTATGAGACCAAATATTTTTTATTAATCCCATGTTATATTTCATGTGGCCTCCTCACACTAAGCAGTCAATGAAATAAACAATGTAGAGAGTACAAATGGAGGGATAGAGAGAAAATTTTAGGTTTCCAGTCAACTAGGTGCTTTTAAAGATCATAATGGAAAGAGTCTCTATATAGCATTATGTTTTGGGGCAATAAAATTATGACTGAATTAATGATTAGTCCTATCAACTATTACTGCTATTAAAATTCTTGAAGAATGTATTTTTATTTCAAATTTTATACTACTGATATCACTTAAATAGGAGTGTTTTCTATTCAGGTGCTATTTGCAGAGTTTGTAAATGATGACCTAGTTGAGTATATATGTTCAAATTCTATTTCTTAAGAATTCACACTATGCATAAATTCAACATATTTAAATTCAAACATTAAAAACAAGAATTGATTTGGAATTAAAAGAATGATATGTATGAATTTCTTTTGGTGTTCAAAGTAAACATCTAATTACTTAATATATCGTTACAGGTATAACTTGTCCTAAATTCAACTTTTATATTATAGGACATTGGGAAAAATACATAAACTGAAAGGTTAAGTCTCAGATTACTGGTTTTCGATAGTGGATGCTTCTGGGATTAGTTTAGGAGCTTTCACACACACCGATACCTGGGCCTTGCCCTGAAAGTCTGTAAATTTATTGGTTTGGAGTATTGTTTGAGCATGGTATTTTTTTTTTTTTTAGTTTTATTTATTTATCCATATAGAACTGGGTACAGGCCAGAAGTACAGGGGCAGTGAGATGCTTCACCAAAGACAGAGCGGGGTGAAAGACAAGCAGATCAATGAAGCACACTGCTGAGGGGAGCAGCGGACTGGTCAGGAGAGGTCTGCTGCACCATGTGGTCACCTCTGGGGCCAGGGATTGAACTCACACTGAAGCTACTGCAACTAGCCTGCAGTGCTGTGTCCTAATCTATTTAGCCATCCAGGAGGGCCCTTGAACATGGTATTAAAAAACAAAAAACAACAAAAAAAAACTCCCTAGATGATGACAACTGCAGGCCCGGTGGTGGTGCAAACAACTGTGGAACATTTAATGGTCATGACTTATTGTTAGCCCTTATCTGTTCCTACTCAATTCACCTGGAAGCTCTGGAAACCTCTGTGACCAGGTTGTTCTGTGTACAATGTCTCCCTTGCAAGAACTTGGCGTGTGAGTTGTTAAAGAGATGAGTAGGGTCTGTGGAGACATTCTCAAAAAAAAAAAAAAAAAAAGTATACTTTTCATGGACAGTTAACAAAGTTTAAGTTAAAGAAATTATCATGCAGCCTCCAAATATGATGATTATATACAGACGCTAAATCTTCCTAGGTTAAAATGCATAATCCAGGCTCTCCCTGATGGTGCAACGGGTTAAAGCACTGCATTATGAAGCTGTCTGAAGCCACTGCAGCGTGAGTTCGATCCCTGGACAGGGAGGTGACTATATGGTGTTGCAGACTGCTTCTGACCTGCCTGCTGCTCCCCTCAGCAGTGTATTTCAGTATATCCGCTTATTCTGCTCCCCACTTTGTCTCTTGTGAATTCTCCCACTGCTACACCTCTGGCCTGTACCCCAGTTCTGTAATCATAAATAGATAAACCTTTTAAAGTATGCATAATCCCTTGCAACCCCTCAAAGCTAATTTCTTAAATGGTCATGTAAGGCCTTAGAGCTCTATCTGCTTCTATATGCTCTACCTCCCAGAATTGTCAGGAACTCTACTGAATATGTGAAAGGCCATCTCTTTTCTACAGACATGGACTCCATTTCATTGGTGTGTTATCATGGTGATCTACTTTCTAATTTTTTTTGGAAGTCACTGACTCTATAATGGAGGGAAAGGCTTTCACCACCAATAACAACATCACTTTCCTTCTTCCCTTTCTTAACCTAGGAGTTATTTATCCATTTAAAAGCTCAAATGTCTGTTGTTTGCTCTGAACTTCTAAGATATACCCCTGTATCATCATCACAAGATACTCTTGTTTATATCTTTCCCTTTGCAATTTCATATGCATGCACTAGCTTGTCCTGCAGAGTTGAAGAACTATTCTGAGAATTCAGAAAAATAACTTTTTACACAGTGCACACTGTCATTACAACTTTTTTGTTTCCTTTTATAACACTGGGATGACATGTTTACTTTCTGTAATCAGTGAAGGATTTTGCTCTGATCACCTGGAAATCACCTGTATCCCACCTTAGGCCCTTTCTATAGTGTACCCATCAAGTTCAGGAACCAGCGCCTGGTTCATAAGAAAGCCCAAGGTTAGGGACCTAGTGAGTGTGCCTTGTTATTCAGAGCCATATAGTTCAAATCTTCATCTCAAAATGGAGATTAATTCACAGTGATGTGTGAAGCTAAAATGAAATCATCCCTGTAAGATCACAGTCCTAAGTTAGCATAAAACAGCTTATCTGCCTTCTCTTTTCCTCAACACTTCTGATGAATCAGTGTTTATCTGCTAGGAAATTTGTCCTGTTTGCAAAGAAAATAATTTTTTTCTATTGCCATTTTATTATTTCTCTTCCAGAATGTGTCCCCTTGTCCCAAAGCTTTAAGAAAAAGAAAGCATCCTTGAGTTTCTGATATTAGGATGACTGTTGGTGCTGAATTTGAAGCTATCCAGTCCATAGGCACAATCCCCCATCCTTTTCTGGACTTTGTCCTTCCCATTGTCCCCAAGAGGACTGGGTTGAGGCCACCTGTTTGTTGAACATGAGAGGGCCATTAAATCCTTCTTTGAAGTATCTTTCCTCTTAGGAAGTGTACTTATTCCATTACTTTGTTTTTATTAGGGGCAATTAAGCTTAGACTTGGACTGTATTTTGCAGGTATGTAGAGAAATACAGATAACAGTGGGCAGTGATATTTACTAGGTTTTTCTGAAATTAAATTTGCAAGGAAAAAAGAAAACAGTATTTCTAGATAACTGAAAGTGAGATGTAGAAACCATTAATGTCTATTTTGCTCCAGAATTCCCTTCAGATTTGCTGGAATGTAACCAGCATATCTGGTACTTCGAGCAGTTACACTTTTAGTAAGCATCTGATTAATAGCCATGCCTCAGCATTTGGAGTTCTTAAAAACTCAGTTATAATCACCACTGACAAGTTCAAATGAGCAGAATTAACCTAGAGGGAAAAATAGAATCTTTCCTTCTTTTTTCACAAAGGATACACAAGAAAGCTGAAGAAATCAATGGGAAATGGAAGGCATTTACAAAATAAAATCTAATTGGATGCTAAGTATGGTTCTGAGAAACAATAAACAATTGGAAATTTTCATCAAAGTAGGGAGGTCACTTCCAGACAAATAAATATGAGCATATGCAATGTAAGTCTTAACCGGAGACATAATCAGTTCTTACTCTCCAATCAAAGCAGGACTAAGTATTTTAGAGTTAAACAACTCTGAGAAAGAAAGTAGGAAGTGGTCACCCTGGGAAATGACACAAAAGCAGTTTATTGGTATCCCAGTTTCCTCTTCTCTCTTCAAGAGAATTTTTTCGATTAAATCTGCAGTGGGATGGGTTCATCTTTCACTTGTTCTCAGTTATCTGAAGCCATTTTGAAGTTTATCTATATTTAGTCACATGACAGTAATAATCTACAATAAGAAATATGCATCTAGGATGTATTAACACTTTGTTAAATAGCTGAGGAAGTATATGCCATAATTCCTAGCTTTCAAGATTTTATATTTTCCATCATCCAACTTTCTTCTTGGTTACAGGTTCTTGACCCTCCCCAGTCTCTAACAGCTCTACCCTCATAGTGAAGTCAGATATTCTGTCATTCTTACTAGTGCCCATGTTCTCTTATATGACCCTTTTGACATTTAAAAGGCTTTACTTTGAATAAAATCTTCAAATCCTTAGCATGTTTCCCTATCTTTTCTCAATGAGCCTATTCTTAATGAATTTTTCATTCATCCTCATTCTACACCAAGTAGATTAGTCTACTTGCTCTTCCAGAATATACCAAGTCGATCCCTACCTTGGGTCCTTGGTGCCTTCTTTGTCCTGTGTCTGGAAACTCTTCACCTACATATTGTTAATGTGTCTCTTTAAATATCACTTCTAAATGCCCTTGTCAGGCTACCTTGTCTAAAACATCACCCTAGTCAATCATTTATCATTCACTCAGTCGGCTCCAATTTTCTTCTTATTTCCTATCAGTGACCTTGCATTTGTTTTACTTGTTGATGTTCTATTTAATTTTTACTCGCTCTGTAGTAGCACATTAGTCCCATAAGATTATAGACTATGATAGTTTATGTCCATTCTTACTTTCAGTATATACAACATACCTTGGAACACAGAGATTCAAGAAATAAGCTGAATAAATGAATGGACAGGTCCTCTTACTGAACTTTGACACTCTGAGAGGAGGTAAATAGTTTCCCATCAAATAGCCATTTTATGTACAATAGGGCTTATCATGATTTAAAAAAATAAAAATGAATGAATGAAATATCTGTATAAAGAGAAAGCTTTATTCTCTATCTGAAATTTAGATATATAGATATACTTTCTAAAAGTGTTATCAGCACAGAAGGAACAAGAGAGTATCATTGCTGGAGTTGCTCACAATTAAGGTTTTTACATTATATATTACACATTGTTAACTAATTAATTATTTAATACTATAATTTCTATAGGACGATGGTTAGTGGGCATTCAAAGAGCAGCCTAAAGATGGTCCAATACTGTTTCAAGTAAGAGGATAGTGGTCTGTTCTCCGTAGAGCCTGGAATCTCTGCTAAGCCAGGTAATGTTGATACAGGGTTGCTGTATCAACCAAGGGCACTGTTCAAATAGTTTTCCATCACTGTCTGAATTCTTCACCGACTTGGACAATTACAAGACTACCCAGGTTCAGAGAACAACAATAATAGGACTTATTTAACAAATAAGGAAAAAACAAAGAGTCACCAAGGCCACAAATGGCCACTTACTCACCAGTGTCCAATGTCCGATAGTCCTAAACACAAAGGCTCCTATGATGGCGCCTTCCCTAGGCCTGGAGCATGTGGCGCTAGGCAAGAGGCTGGGATCCAACTCATGAAGACAACAGAAGACACAACAGGAGATGTTCATGGAGCTGCTGGGACGCCCCAGCGCACACCAGACAATCAACAGTCAAAACAGCAGCTGCAGTGGCCATACGGCCTGACAAACCACCACACTCAGTCAGCTCAGCGAAGCACCTGTTCCAGGTTCTTCCCTTCCAGGCTGTAACAGCAGCAAAGCTGGCAACAGTTTAAGTCACCCTGCTACCTACAAAGCTTCCAAATGCTTTTTTTAATCTGAGCTCTGTTGCTGGAAGTTACTCCACATCCTTCAGAGGCTCACAATAGCCGTCTGGAAGATTGCCATGGGGGTGGGGGGCAGAAACTGGCTGAACCCAGAATTGTGAAGATCTGAAGAAGCTGAAATCCCAAATGCGGAGTCCTGGGGGCTGCTTCTTATCAGAGTTTCCACCCCCATCCATACTTTGTTTCTAGTTCACCTGGGGCTATTTATACTCACCAGCAACCCTCACCATGGCTTCCACCTGTAACATTCTTTGACTTCATCTGGGTTAAAATATAATTGAGCTTTACCAGTTATTCTGATTAAAGTTAGCTAAATCCTAATTCAGTATTACTATTGAAAAATTCATTTTATTTTTCATAATAGTTAAGACACATACCTTATTATTCCATAATACTTGTGCATTCTACTAAAATGTAGAAACATTTTAAAATTAAAGAAACATTTAGACCATGGGGCATTTGCTGTAACCATAATCCTATTCTTTGACCAAGAGGATGATTACATATACACTGCTTAATTTTGTACTAAAGAAAACTTTAAGAATAGTTTGTTCATTATTCTACAGAATAATTAATACCTAACTAAAGACCAAAAAAAGAGAAAAAAAAAAAAACTTTAGGGGATACATTTTACATTACAAAAGCCTTTTGATGTTTGATTCTAGAATCAATAGTTGTCCAGGGGAAAAAAAAAAAAGAAATCCAATTTTGAATGCTGAGATTCTGTTTCAAAAAGCTCAGTGCCTACTGCTTGAAATTGGCTTTAAAGTCACTATTATTATTGGAGTGATTTTTATGAGCCTATTATTTTTCAGTAACTCATATGGTGTTTATACTACTAGTATATACCTTATTTTCTCTTTGGCTCTTTCAGAAAATACATACAATAGATATCCATAAATTACATATTTATAGTTATCACTACCATTTGTGCTTGATAGATTCATCTTTTTATCCATTTAAAATTGTAAGACAGTGCTCACAGACTCTGAAAGTTCTAAACGAAGAAAAGCCTTCCATTAGCCATAATCAAAATTATACCTTTTGTCAGGTGTTACTATTTGTCACTGGCCTCATCTTTAAATTTCAACTCAGTGTCAGGCATGCTATTTGCAAATGCTCAGCAGAACTTCTCTTGAATTGAGACAGCAGTTAAAATGGAAAAAGAAAGCTGACAAAGATTTCTAGAACAAAGATCATGGTAGTGTATGTGTGCTGTGAGAGCATGCATTTGTTTGTATGTATTGTAAGGTCTAAAGTTAAACACAGCACTCCAAACATGTAAATCAAGGAGCTAATGATTTGCATAACAAACCAACATTTAGGTTTTAGAAAAGGAACTTGTTAGTATTTTCATTTGTCCCTTTCAATCTGACCTATGCTAGAGTACAATTTGTTCAAACAAATATGTTTTATGATTTGTGGTGTTTGTGAATTCTGTTAAAATATTTATTTTGTGCTCATGTGGACTGTATTTTTTCCTGTGAATTTGGGTTCCTCAGATAAGACTTTTCTTTCTTGTCATCAGAGTTAGCTGGTAACTTTGTATTCTCTCATCTATTTCACCCTTTAATTGCTAATACATATGAATAAGTTTAAATGTCTATAGATACTGTTCTTTATAAAACTATCTTTTTAAAGATTAAGAAAAATCTACAAAAAGTTTAAACACATGTCACATAATTAGTGATCAATAAACATAGAACCTAAGGATCTTTGAGGATAAGTATGAAATGTTGTACATTTTATAGAACAACTTTACTTGCCATGTAGTCTTTTATTTAACAAAAACAGTAATATGATGCTGACTTTTGGTACATTTTTTTAACATGCATTTCTAAAACATATGGCTAGTGAACCTTAAGCTTGAATCCTCAAACCACCTATATATTATTTTTAACTGTGGTTAGAGATCCAGATAGGAACATGGGACAATATTAAGATCCACAATAGATGTAATAAAGAAATCTAATAGAATTAGCCTTAGCTAGTCTGTCTTTTGTAATAACTTCAGATTGCAATTATTTTTGCCTCACATCAAGTTGCTACAATTTAAGCATTATTGAATTACAATATATGTTTAAATAAAAATGGTAAATCTTCAAGCTTATTACAAGAATAATATATCATTGAATTGAGCTGTATGTTAATATAGAACAGCTTTTAGTTTGTATGCCATATGATTCACATCTTGGGAGTGAATTTCACAATCATCTAATATTAATGAAAGCTAAAAATGTATCCTAAATCTCTCTATGTTTCGCTCCCTTTCAAAACTGAATAGGTGTTATTGAAAATATTATAGAGTTTACTTGAAACATAAAAGCAAGAAAAAGTTTACATGAAAGGAGTACAAGAAAAAAAGTCACTAAACAAACTCGGCAGGAGGGAAAGAACAGCAATAGTTGTGGGAATATGACACCTGACAAATGTTATAAGTTGTCCTGAAAAGTTCTGCAAAAACAATTGTGCAACATTGGAATTTTAAAAATCAAAACACTTGGATAAGTACATCATCCATCTTGTATTCTTTATTTTCGTCAGAAGAAATATAGTGACTGGGATTAACTCTACTAAATAAACTAATCCTATTTCAGGGAAATATAATTTTCCATGTGAAAACACCTGTGCAATACTTTCAACTCTTTTGCTGCAGAGTTTTCTCATTGTGTGCAGTGTTTACTTGTTCCTCAGCAGGGTCTGCTGATGCTAATGGACTCACAGCAGTGCCTCCTACTTCAGTTATTACAGGTCTAATTCAGTCATTAACATTTCATTAATGGACGGGCCTCCTAGCTGCCTGCGAGGCTGTGCAGATATTGATGAGCTCCCTGCTAAAAGAAACAAGTCTTTAAGGTAGACTGCATTAAATATGGGATGTGTTAGTGAGAGTTTTACAGGCGAAAGCTTGGATAGTTCTGAGGATTTGAGTAGGACTTTAGGTTAAGACAGAGTGAAGAATGCAAGAGTTTTGTTCCTCGCCCTCAGGTATTCCACAGCATTCTATAAATTGAGCACACATTTCATTCTAGGATGGGTGGTTAACTAATAATCTCCACCCCACCCTCCAACAAACTGCTGTGCATATGCCCCCCTGTATGAAATCTCAAACCTATTTCCGGATTTCCCAAAGCAATTTAATCTTTGTTGTTTTGTTACTGGGAGAGCAAACTTGAAGAAATAGCTTAATGAAGACATCATTTAACCTCTCCTTTCCTGCAGTTACTGTCACTATAGAAAACCATCCTGAGCTCTATGCCTCCTGTCACTTTCTTCACGTTCTGCCCTCTATCCACTCCAATGAGGCTGTGGGCCTAACCACCTGACCAAAGTTCAACTGTCAGGAAAACCAGTGAGTTCCATTTCACTAAACCTGGCTCCCTTGCTTAAACTGGCAGGTTACTTGATCTTTTAGCAGCCCGTAGTATGGACTCAACCCATATTTCTTTTCCTGGGTGTCATGAATGCACATTCTCTTGGTTTTCTTGTCATTCTGCTCCTCTGCAGCCTTCACGACTGGTTTCCCTTCTCATTAACAACTCCAGGGTGGGATGTTCCTCTGTCTCACTGTCTTGCTGACAAAGTCTAGGTCGTCTCAGTCAGTGTAACTACCACTTCTCTCTGCATGAGCTTTCCAAACCTAAATGCTTTGGCCCAATCTCCTTGTGTGGCTCTGAGAAAATTTTAAGAAGTGGTTTTCATTCTAGTTTTTCACTAACTTTTTATGTTACATTATTTAAGTCAAATAACTTCTCTTAACTTCTACTTTCCCTTCTGTAAAATGCAATTGTTGAATTATTTGTTCTCTAAGGGCTCTTCAAGCCCTAAAACTCTTTGACTAGAGTCTAAGCTTTGCATAAAGCAGGACAATCAGATCTAAGTGTATGAACTGTATCCCCAGTTCTCCTATTAAACAAATTGTTATCTTCCTGTGCAACTGAGAATTGAAATATATTGTATCATACAAATTTCTAATGCAAGTACTTTGTGAAAATTACTAATTTGATACCACAATTATGCTTGTAATGTAAAATTATTAAGTACAGCCATATTGCTTATAACTGTACATGGAACTTATATTGTTGCAATAAAGTGTGTTTAAATTCCATTACACAACCTTATTGTATTCTTTAATAGCATTCACAATTTAAGTAGGAAAAAAAGCAAGCAGTCAAAAGAGAATGATATGGGTACTTTAAAATTGTATTCTGATGCTGAAAAAGGATAGCTGGTTAGTTTCCTACAAGCACCTTTAATTTTTTTATGGTCAGCATTGCACAATGTTTATGGTAAACAAAACAACTATCAAAAGTAGAATTAGGGTTAAAACTTTGTTGAAGTATTGAATAAGTTTACAATAAAAAAATCTTAATGAATGCGACTTCTGTTTCTTAAACGGGACTTTTAATATGTTTGTTCTATATTTTGGACACACATTTCAGTCTTGTAGAATTATGTTTTTTCATTTTAGAAACAAATATGAGATACAGTCACACTTAGTGTTAAATATGAGAAAGGGCTCCAAAATCACATAAAACATGTAATCCAAGATAAATGGTTATATGCCTTTCCTACAAAAAAAAAAAAAAAAAAAAAAGACACCCTTACAATCGTAGCTAAGTTAAGGACATAGATGATACTAATTTAATGCAAAAGAAACTATATCCAATTAGAAGCCAAATCGCCAAAGCTTTTTTTAAACATATAATGTAAGGCATTTTTTGTTTATTCACATATAATAATTAAACCAACAACTTTTCAAAGGCTGGCTGAGTGAAGATAGTGAATGATTTTGCCGCCTTGTCAAAGCTTTATTTTTTGTAATCATCTGACTTCATTCTGATTTTCTCATCAATTACAATCTGTTTTTATTTTTTTTTAAGATTTATTTATTTATTCATACAGAACTAGGGAACAGGCCAAAGGACAGGGGTGGTGAGAGGATTCACCAGAGACAGAGTGGGGAGCAGAACAGGCAGATCTACTGAAACACACTGCTGAGGGGAGAGCAGGTGGGTCCATGTGGGTCACCTCACTGGCCAGAGAGTAAACTCTTGCTGCAGTGGTTGCAGATAGCTTCATAGTGCTGTGTTTAACCTGTTGCACCACTAGGGACAGTCCCTATCTTTCATTTCCTTTGAAGAACATGACCCCATCTCACAATCCTCAAATATATATAAAAGGGGTAAAATAAAAAAAAAAAAAGGAATCTCTCAGTTTCACTTTTTAGCTTTATGTTTTATATGGAGAAAAGAATGGAAAAGGATATTTAATTAGAAGTTACATTGATTTTATTGCTGATAATTAATATCAACATTACTGCAGCATAAATAAACCAGAGATATGTCATCAAGAAATATCCTAAGTATTTACATGACTCAACCACATCTACAATACAACTGTCTAATATATAATATTATTTTTGGCAACAAAAAGTTTTAATTTTTTTTTTTTTGCTTTGTCAATTGAACTACACAGTATACTCATATATACCCCCTTTCTTCTTATAGAAACTTTTAATGAATGTTCAAAGAAACCAGGCCTCCCTGGTAGTGCAAGGGGTTAAGTTTAGGACTATCAAACTACCTCCAGCCATTGTGACATGAGTTGAATTCCTGGCCAGGGAGCTGACCCACATGGCTCAGCAGACCTCTCCTATCACCTGCTGCTCCCCTCAGCAGTGTATTTCAATAGATCTGCCTGTTCTGCTCCCCACTATGTCTCTGGTGAATCCTCACACCCTGCCCCACAGTTCTGGCCTACAAACCAATTCTTGTATACATATACATATATTTTTTTTTAAAGTTTAGAAAAACCAAGAATGCTGTGCCACACAAGTATTTTGACAACTCAGACAACTCACTAAATCTAGTATATGGAAAATGGTTTTTTTTTTTTTGGCAATGCAAATACAAGAACATTTCAGTTGCCTATGTCACTTCAGTTTGATTCAATATGGTCAACTGCCTTCCTGGTATGATGTTTCTTTCCAACCATTTTTTTTTTTTTTTGTATTATATGAAGAACTGTAATCCATCACTCCAGGAATTAGTAGCCCTGTCCCCCTCACATATTTAGCTTTCTGTGTACTGCCTCAGATTATCCTATTGTTCAGTATCTTTCCAAAATTGTGGAGACATCAACATACTTATAGAAAATGTGAGAACAATTGCTGAGTAGGTTTACCCTATTATTAACATAGTGTCTTTCTATTGCTGACTCTTGTTTAGAAATGTGACTGTATAGCAGCTCTGCTCCCAAGACTGGCCACCTGTCTCTGTAGATGCCTCTCTTTCTTTCTTCTTGTTCTAATATATTTGTCTTTTTACAATGTACAAAGAAGGAAAAGAAGGAAAGAAGGAAGGAAGGGAGGGAGGGAGGGGAGGAGGAAGAGTTAGAGGGAGAGAGGGAAGAAGGGAGGGAGAGAAGGAGGGAAGAAGGGATGGTGGGAGGGGAGGAGAAGGAGGGAGAGAGGGAGGAAGGAAGGGGGGAAAGAAGGAAGGAAGGAG
>NW_004567103.1:64689147-64712113 GCF_000260355.1 Condylura cristata | reverse complement strand
AAGGAAGGAAGGAAGGAAGGAAGGAAGGAAGGAAGGAAGGAAGGAAGGAATTGGTCTCACATTTTATCTCATTCTATGTTTTAGACAAATATCACCGGTTTTCTATCACTAGATGTGATTCAGCCACATTGCATAACTAGCCATATCATTGGCTAGACATACTCTTTTCCCTTGTGAGTCTATGCAGTAGCTATTAACTCTGCAACTGTGTTTGAAATTCTCATGTCTGTTTGACAAGTTCTAATTCATACTTTAAGCCCCAGTCTAGACACTAGTTCTTTTTTATTTTTCTCCCCTGCTTTCTTTCTCTTATTTTAAATGATTCCAGAGCATTGAGTATACCATCGTTAGGTTATTTTTAAAATTGCATTAAGATTATTTCTTTGTGCATGTACTTTCCCAACTAAATTCAAAACAGTTTAAAATAAAGGATTCAGTTATTAAATTGGGCATTTAGTAATTTTTAATGCTGTTTATTGAATTGTGCTCACCAAAATTCATATGCTAAAGCGCTAAGCCCAATGTGGTATTTGGAAAAGGGAACTTAAGACAGTAATTTGGTTTAGATGAGGCCATGAAGGCGGGATCCTTATGATGGGGCAGGATAAGAATGTTCATAAAAAAAGAGACCAGAGAACTTGCTTACGTATCCTTCTCTTCATCACAGAAAGACACAATGAGAAAGTAGAAATTGTAACCCAGAAAGAGTGCTATTATCAGAACCCAACTATTCTGGTACATTGATCACAAATGTCCATGTTCTAGAATGGTGAGAAAAATTAATTTCTATTGTTTAAATCATTCAGTCTATTTATGGCTTTTTATTGTGGCACTCTGAGCAGGCTAGTCCTTTTAGTGTTCCCACATTTTTCTCTATAAAAGCTGTCTCATTGAATTATAATATTCAAACTTCACTGTCAGAAAATATACCAAATTCTGAGTAGTGTTAGATTATGAAACTCTACTGGCTTTGTTGATTGTATACTTCAATCTTTGCATCCACTGTTAACTTCTCTAAATTATTTTTCTCTGCTTTCCTAGATTTCCCTTTTCTAGGATGGCATAAAACCTAATAAAAATAGTTATTCCTAAATTTTGCTAATATGGATTTAACTATGAATGTTCTATCACCAATGTTGTATTCTAAATGGGGTCAGTTTTTCACAGTTGAAAGAAAGGTCTTTTCAAGCTTCTCTACTGATACTCATTAAAAAACACATTGGAAGGCCTTCCTTAGTGGCACAACCAGTTAAGATGCAGCCCTATGAAAGTAGTGACAGCCACTGCAGCACAAGTTTGATCTCCACACCACACACATGGCATGGCAGACCTCTCCTGTCCTGCCCTGTGCTCCCCTCAGCAGTGTACTTCAGTGAGTCGGCCTGTCCTGCTCCCCACTTCATCTCTGGGGAATCATCTCACCCACCATACCTCTGGCCTGTACTTGTATGTATAAATAAACAAATCTTGGGCCTTCCCTTTGTGGCACTGTGAAGCTAAGCCAAGCTGTGGCCACCTCAGTGCAAGTTAGATCTCTGCCCTGGAGCCCTGGAGGTGATCCACATGGTGCAGCAGACCTCTCCTGAAATGCCCACCACTGCCCTCAACAGTGCACTTCATAGATCTGCTGTGTTCTGCTCCCCACTCTGTTTCTGGTGAATCTTCTTGCCAACCTTCTGGCTGTATCCCATTTGTGTATGCATAGATAAATAAAATCTTTAAAAAAATAAATAAACCTTTAAAAAAAATCAGTGAAATTTCCTGGTGGTCCAGTATTACATGCAATTATAAAGAAAATATTCTTATCTTCTATCAAAAATGAAATTAAATTTAAAGAATGAGGTTGGATTTACCTTTATAATATTCACTTTACAACACTGAAAATGTTATTAGTGGTAACAAAATTACCTATCTATGTAGACAATTTAATTAAATGACCCCCCTGAGTTAGAAATGCTTCAGGTTAGCTATAGACTGTGTGAAAAAATATGTCTTTTTATTTGGTCTACATTTATTGCCTTTTAATCCAATGAGAGTCCCTTGGCTTTCATATTCCACATGTGTTAAGTAGAAGGGAATGATCAACTGTCATTTGACTTTGAATGTGTGATTCAGCTTGTCACATAAAACTAGTCTCTTCCCAAATACAAACCCCATTTTCTCTGTATTCTAAAATACAGAATCTCTCTCTTCCTCTCTCCAGTTATTTTTGGATGTTTTCTATGCTCTGTCGTTTATGTTTAACGTTTTCATCACTGTCCCCTACAGATATCACAAGCTTAAATAAATATCACCCTAAAAAAAAAAATCATCCAGGAAAGGGGGATTCTGGAGCCATAACATAGACCCCACAAAGGAAGTTGTCATAATCTCCTGTTAATCACCTCAGCTGTGCTTTGAATGAGACAGGGTGGACAGGTGGAGTCAATCAGGTGTTAGGGTTTCCTGTTTGATTCCCACAAGGGTGCTTCATGGCTACATGGTAAGTAGGTTCTTTTAAGTCAAGAATTCTTGCTGAGTATTTAACACTGAAAAGCATTGAAACAAGACATAAAGTGAAGAACAGAGTGAAATTTTTACTTGATTATATAGCATTCTTTCTTAAAACTATTGAATATTTATATTTTGACATAGTGATAAAAATTATATTCCTAATATTCTAGAACAGATAGGTAGATTGTATTCATGTGACAGTCTGGACAATTTATAAATTATATTTATGTATTATTTTGACTATACTAAATCATAGGCAACAATTCATGACACATAGAATATTAGAACTAATAGAAAAAAATGATCACATTGAAGCAAGTCCTGACAAAAATCACAGCCCTTATTTATGCATGAAAACACCAATTCTGTAGTATAATGGTGATGGTCTTTATTTAAAATGACTCAGTTGCTAAAAATCCATGCTCTGAAGTCAAGTTAACTGGGTTGAAAGCCAGGTCAATATAATCTGAGATTTTGGGCAAATCACTTAACCTAATTTTAAAATGTTGAAAGTTTTTCACATTGCAGTATATAAATAAGCTATATTAATAATCATAATGGTCTTAAGGCAGTACTAGGCCAAAACCTATTACTCAATTAAGTCCCAGAAGATGTTACTTTTAAAGACAGGGTATAAATCTTCAAAATATTGTAAATAGTAGCCATAGCTGTTTAATAAACATCCCCAAATTTTAGTACTTAAAGTAATACACTTTTTTTTTTTTTGGCATACATGAGGAAGGGTGATATTTTGTTTATTCTTCTGGATTTTACTGGGCCCCCCACAAATACCTGTTTTCAAATTGTTGAATAGTCTGGGCACTGTCTGATCTAAAAGATAATTTGCACAGATAATTGAACTCTGCTACCTGGTCTCTCATCCTCCACCTCTACTGACAGGGCAGGCTTATAAGGAAGTAAACCTCTCTTTACACGAAATCTGTGTCATGGAGAATGGCAGCATTACTATTGTTATAGGCATGAAATAATTCAGAAGGGTCAGAGTCAAGGGCAGAAAAAGGCATATTTATTGAGCACAGTGTGGATGAAAAGCAGGAAAGACAGAGAGTTTATCTATTCTGAGGAAGGGTTAAAGACTCAATTTTATACTGTTTTTATGGACTTTCTTATTCAGAATGCCCATTTCTGTTGTTAGTCAGGAGGCTATCTCTTCTAGGATGTGGCCTTAGACACAGAATGTGTCCTTCCTCTGCTTCTGTCTTTCTGGAACTCCACTGTTTGTTGTTGTTGTTGTTGTTGTTGTCTTGTTTATTGTTTTTTTTTTTCAAGTCATGGTGGTTGTTCAGATACTCAATTTTCCTTATCTACTCAAGTTTTCCAGCATTACCTGCCGAGCAAGGAGTAGAGCTGAATATTAACCCTGTTAAATAATTCCCTGACAACCTGCTGACATCCTTTTGCTAAAGCAAATCACATAGCTAACACCAAATTCAAGGAAAGAACAAATAGACACCAATTATTTCCAGAGGAATTGCAAAGACAGGACAGAGAGTATGAATATAGAAATTGAAGATTACTCACACCATTAGTGCTATGAATCCACCATAGCTACATGCCCAATATGCAGTTATGTTAAGGAGTAGAATTCATTTCAGTATTTCTTTACTATATTTCAGCATCCCTCAAAAAATTTTTTTATATATATTTTATTTACACATGCAGGACTGGGGTACAAGCCAGAGGTGCATGGGCAGTGAGAGGATTCACCAGAGACAGAGTGGGGAGCAGAATAGACAGATCCACAAAGCACAAAGCTGAGGGGAACAGTGGGAGGGTCAGGAGAGGTCTGCTTCATCATGTGGATCACCTCCAGGGTGGAGATCAAACTCATGCTGAAGTGGCTTTATCTTCTTAGTGCTGTGCTTTAACCTGCTGCGCCACCAGGGAGGGCCCATCCCTCAAATTTAAGTGTGCCTCCCACCCATGAACATTCATTCAATTCTTTTAGGTCTGGGCCTCTGAGAAGCAAGGAAGAAAACTAGAAACAAAGGAAAAATATAGGTATGATCGGTAAAAGTTATAAAACAAAGTAGTGTTTCTATTTGTTGAGAAGCAAAGGGTAGAATTACTTGGAGAAAACAATTCCTCTCATCACTTTTACACACCACCATAATAATATATATGCCAGAAGCACTAAACCCAATAAAAATATAACAGGCACTTAATCATTTACCAAGACTGGTTCTTTGCATTATCCCATCTCATTAAATTTTTCAATATTGCTTTTAATAGTACTTTTGTGATTTAGCAAGAGTCTGACTTCTGGTGTCTCAGATATCCAGAAGGCCACAATACTGTACTTGGTTTATGAATTACACTAATAAGTGGATAAATGGAAATATGGATGGATGATTTAGTGGGATTCTGGAATTGCTATTTCAGTCATTTATATTTGGGCTTACTCTGTTATAATGTTTCTGATTTGAAATTCCAGGAGGTTGTGGTTTTGTTGGGTATTAATAGCATGGCTTACATTTAGTTTCAATCTTTTTCCAAAATCGTCACTCACAGTTTCTTGCTTTATTTTACTTTTATTTCTTAAGTTTTCTCTTTCTTCCATTGTCATTCTACTCTCTTATTGTACTTTTTCCAGTTGTGCACAAGTGAACATCCTACTAATCCCTCTCCATGGAATGTGTCAGATTATACCACATTGACTGTGAAGCATCACCTACTTTCACAAAAACAAGGAGGAATCACTTGGATTCCCTTTGTGATGTACCTACAAACATATTGAGCAAGGTTATTTAGCAGCAGGTTTCAGCCTTTAACTCTCCATTCAGAAGCAATAACACCACATTTGGAAGATAAAGAGTTTAATTTCCAGACTTGCATGACTCCCAGTCTTCTTGGTGTAGAATTTGCATGAAATCCTCCTTTAGAAGCTACAACTTTCAGCACAGTTGAAGTGTGCAAGAGGTAAAAATAGGCAAAAGACAACACATATGTGTAAAGCACATGTGTTCACATATGTAGCACTAAGATAAGCAAGAAAATGGTAAGACAAAATTTAAATATATTAAGTTGTTCTCTGACATTAATCCATTGAAGATCCTAATAGATCTTTTATTATGCATAAGGAATACTTAGCTTAATTATACAAAGATTACTGGTCCCACTTCCAGAAATTTAGTAAAATCCCCATTTTTAATTCAGTCAAGTATCAATTAAAATTACTAGTCTGTTACCTGGTATCAAGGAAGGGTGATGTTGAACTAGGACTCAGTAACTAAAATAGATTTTTGCCCCCTTGTGTTCCTAGTATTTAAACTTAGGAAAACAAGAGTCTAATTTCAAAATGTGTATTCCAAATGAAATCTTTTTTGTCCTCATAAGATTGTGCATTATTGCTATACCACTGTTTTTATTGCAATGTATTCAAAGTTTGTACTCTATAACATAGTATTTTGCCCACTGAAAAATAAGAGAAAATATTCTCATTCTAGACTCAGCTAGAAGTGTTTTGAGATTATATTCAAACCTGGCACACACTTAGTAGTAACAGTTTCCTCTTTTTTTGTCTGAATTCTCCTGGGAGGAATGTAAATGGCAATGGCTACAGCAGCAGTTGGAGCTAATGTACTGATGGCTGCGGGAACCATTACAGCAGTAAGTCCCTCAGCTAGAACATTCCATTCAAAGACCATTTCTGGAGAAAAATGGACATTTCAGGGAAGACACTTATTAGAAGACAGGAACTGGTTTGTATCTATTATAAAACAAAGAAGAAAATTTGTTTGTTAAATAATGTTTTCTTTCAGAAAACTTGACAGCTTGAAGCTTATATATAAGCAATCTTAATGTGTGCTTGTATGTACAAAGAGCACACAAGAATGTCTATGGACAATGATCTATCTACCCATCTAGCTAGCTAACTTAATCTGTCTCCCCAACCCCATCTACCCCTCTGTGACTCTTTATCTGGAAAGGGGAGAGATTTAAGTGTTTATTGTGTATTGAATTATTGTGTAGATTAAATATGTTGCTGCCTACATTCAAAAGACTCAAAATAAGCAACGTCTACCCGTGTCTGACATACAATACACACTTAACAAATATCTGCTACTACAATTTTTCTCATTAACATCATTAAAATATGTATAAAGTACATAGTAAAATTAAGTTTCTATTCATAATTTCATAAATAATTCAGTCTTGTAATCCATAAACTACTAATTTCATTTAAAAAATTTAAAACAGAATACTGTAAAGCAAAACATACCATAGAACAGTTCACAGATGGAAATGCAGATAAATAAAAGGATTTTCCCCACATGGAGTTATAATACCTAATTCATGGGTTAAGAGCTTTTGTTTGTTTTTAATTGTATGTTAGAGATACAGAAAAGGATCTTTGTTGACTCATCTCAAATATGTTTATATATTTGATGCCTTGTATGACCCATCATCCACATAGTCTATTAAAAAATTAATTATAAAATAAACTATTTCATGATAGTTGCCACTGCCTCATTTTATTTAGTTATTTATTTATTTAAGATATATTTATTTATGCATACAGAACTGGGGTAAAGACCAGGGGTGCAGGGGCAGTTAGAGGATTCACCAGAGACAGAGTGGGGAACAGAACAGGCCAACTAAGTACACTGCTGAGGAGAGCAGAGGGAAGGCCAGAAGTGGGCTGCTGTGCCATGTGAGTCACCTCCAGGGCAGGTGGGGATCAAACTCAAGCTGACGTGGCTTTAGCTACTTAATGCTGTGCTGTACCCCGATACACCACCAGGGAGGGCCCGCCACTGCCCCATTTTAAAGGCAGTGCTCTGATTATAAATAAGACACCAAAATTTCTGCCTGTCAGTTAATGTGTGTTGATGATATCAGTTGAACACAAATAATAACACATTGAAGAAGCTTCATATTATAGAGACACTAATAAGAAAGTTATATGGACCAATACACCAAATGAAATCACCCAAAGAAAAACATGTGGTTCGTCTTTCTATCAACTCTTAAAGGCATCTATTTTGATGAAAAAACAGGCAAGAAGAATTCTCTGGTATGCTTTTAAAATATCAACCTTTCCTCAGATCAAGCCTCTGCCAGTGAGCTATATTAAAGGTGACATCACAAAAGCATTCACTCTCAAATTGTACATTAGCAAACTATCTTTTATATACCTAAAACTCTTTCTCTTGATATTTGTTTACTTAGTTTATAAATTCATTTTTACATTATTCTTCATTTTGTACATTTTTTTTCATGTAGGTTGTAATCGCATCATGGGCTTCCCATCATGGGCTTCCCATCACCACTTCACCCATGTGCCATCACCATTGTCCCATGTGCTCTTCCCACCCCAGTTTTTATCTTGTTTCCCTCTACTACCTCATAGCATGTCTCTAGTTTATAGTTATTGATGTTCTTTCTTACTTTATTACAATACATACATACATATATACACACACATGTATGTGTATATATAAACATATGTATATATACATACATATGTATATATACATCTACATCTACATATATATATATATACACATATGTGTGTATATCAAGTTATATATACACTTCTGCTATACCTACATTTAAAGGCATGAACTTGTCATTGGTTTTGCAAACTATCTTCTCTTTATCTAGAAATTCTCCCTGAAGTTAACTAAGCTTACATTTTTATGTCATGTACAGGTTTAATATTATTTCATTATTACTCAAAGTAATTGTAGGTATTTCCCAAAACTGCAGCCATAATTTGCCGATATACTTCCCTATACACATAGTCCTTGTCAACTACTTTCAGCTGTCTGGTCCCTCTCTTCCACAAAATGCATTATAAGAAATTTTATGAGAGAACAGATTCATAGTCTACATGTAAACAGAAAGTCATAGAATTATTTTATTATTTACTATATTTGTATGTAGGATATATATTTATCACTTCCTATACATTATTCTCATTATACTATATACCTGCTAGATTTCTTACTAGATTAGAAGTATGTTTCAGTTAATACATCTGCATAATAAATTACTGCAAAACATAGTTGTCTCAGACAATTGCTTATTCTCTGCGGCAGGAATTTGTACAGCAGTACAAAAACAATTTATTTCATTCTGCTCAATGATATCTGCTTCTCCAGCAGAAAAACTCTACAAATGTGTGATGGAGAAACTATCTGGAAGCTCACAACCAGGACTGAATGGTGGTCCATTCTGGCTAATAACTAGGGGACTCATTTCTTCTCCAAATGGGAGATACCTTAATGTCTGTTCACTTAGGCTTTCTCATAACATAGGAAGTGACTGGAATTCCTTGCACTCCCTACTGGAGTGTTGTGAACATTTTATGAAAAATATTACCTTCCATTAAGGATTTAGGTGTTTAGGAAAATGTGACTGAATAGCTTTTCAACTGTAATATGAGAGACTTATACTTTATGATCCTAGTGCCCAAGCAAAAAATGCTTTCCTCTATATACATAATTCAACAAACAGTAGTTAAGTATTTATCAAGAATGAGACACCATGCTACATAATTTAGGAAATATAAAGAACTCACAATCAAAAAGAGAAAACATATTTGTGAATAGATACAATACTAAGTGTTGAATTTAGGTGAATATGGGCAAGAGGAAGTTTGATCAGAACTGAGAATCTGTAAGAAGTTTTATCCTGACATAAATCTTGATTCTTTAGAGTGGTATGGCAGAAAAAAAAAAAAAAGAATATTTCTGCTAAATAAAAAAGCTTTAGGAAAGGTAATAAAGTGAGAAACAAAGGTATCTTCACATAACAGGAGCTGACCTGATAGTATAAATGAAGAGGGAACACTGAAAAGACAATAGAAGGTTTTGAGTAGATCATAAAGGCCTTAACTCTCTAGGCACAAGCAAGCAACTAAAATACCCTAAGGAAAATGACCTAACCAAATTGTTTTAGGAGAGTTCTTCTTCTTCTTTTTAATTTCTTGTTTTGTTTTGTATTTTAAGATTGATTTATTTCTTCATACAGAGCTGGGGTACAGGCCAGAGTTGCAGGGAGTAAGAGGATTCACCAGAGACAGAGTGGGAAGCAAACAAGCAGAATGACAGAGAACACTGCTGAGGGGAACAGCAGGCTGGCCAGGAGAAGTCTGCCGCGCCATGTGGACCACCTTCCCCAGGGCTCTGATGGATCTCGCACCGAAGTGGCTGCTGCTTGCTTGCAGTGCTACATCCCAACCCGTTGAGCTATCAGGGAGGGCCCAGGAGAGTTTTTATTTAGGACTACATAGATTAAGGAGAGCAGGAAGTACAAAAATGTTAAACCCAATGAAACAGTGCTTCAATGGTGTTACAAGTTAAAGGGCAGCGCCAAAGTAAAGGACAGGTCACTGGCTATGGGTTCTTACCTATGTGCTCAATTGCAAGGCTCAGGGAACAACAAAAATAGGCTTTATTTTAAAACAAACAAACAAACAAAAAAGGGAAACAAAGAGCTTCTAAGGCCAAAAGTCTCCAGGTAGCTCACCCAAGATTGTGACCACAAGTCCCAAACAAAAAGCCACTCATTCAAGATGGCGCTGTCCATCAATGAGAGCCTGGAGCTAGTGGCACACCAGCAAGCAGAGGGTCAGGATCCAAATCACAGCAGTAGATGAGGTTGCTCACAGGTGAGGGCATAGAGATGAGATTGCATCAGTCCACAGCAACAGCTTGAAGGCCAGGCTGCACAGTACCAGATACTGGAGCAGACAGTGATGGAAGCAACAGCACTAGGAGTAATGCTGGCTGATCAGAAGTGGTGAACAGCTCTCCATCGTGGCCCAGACTTAAAGTGTCTATCACCTACCTACAGCAGTAGACAACAGTATTACCAGTCCCCACTGGTCATCAGGGGATGGTATCAGACATACCACTGTTAACACCTCTTTGTGAGATGTTGGCTTGTAGCATCAAACAGCTCTTTAAAACACCAGACTGAGGCCTACTGTACACCTTTCATATGACCTTTCATATGATGTCAGGGGTCAACTGCTGGATACTTCTTTCTTCAGAGGTCAGGAACAAAATCTCCTAAGTTACCATGCCTTGCCTTATATGCTTTTTCAGGGACACTCTCACCCCCACACACCCTACAAACCTGATTGGACCATTTAGCATCAATGAGCTTATTCTATCTGAACTATAAACTAGTAAATTAGACTTGAACTTGATATACTCATTTAGCTCACACTTGATTGGTCCATTTTATGATCCTAGAGACAAATATAATAGGGCAAACTTGGTGTCTGCACAGATTCAAACTCTCTGACCTCAGAGTAAGCTCATGGGCTGATGGGCTCCCTGGAGCCACAGCCAGAGCTGGCTTAGTATGACTGCAGGCCCTGCCTATAGTAGGGTTGGGCATAATGATGGTCAAGGGGGAGGTATCATAGCAACACTGGAACATGGGTCCCATCTGTTGTAGGATGGGCTCACTGGGAGCTTGCCATACTGGCCCAGCCCTCCACAGACCTCTCCACTATCTGCAGTTCCAGGGATCAGAAGTGCTGGTCCAGTGAAGCTCCATGCTCCTTCCTGTAGCACTAAGCCAGGACCTGAGGGACTGGCTGTTTTCCTGAGGTGGCATGGCAGGGGAACCACTGCTCCCCACCATCACTGCTGGCCTGGCCTCTGCCAGCACCCTGAATTCCAATGGGGCCATAGGTGTTGAGGGCTAAAGTTCTCATCACTGGCTCACTGCCATCCTGCAATCAGCATGCTTCTGGGGCCAGGCACTGGATCCCCAAAGTGGGGGGTGGGGTGGGAGTGGATGGGAAGGAGCTGGCTTTGCCCCAAGTGCCTTTAATATCCAGTTTCAATAAGACAAGCAGTGATGTAAGCCTGGTTGAGAAAAGAGTCTACTGGAAAAAGCTATAGTTCTGTAATGCTTTTCCAAGGCAGAACTGACTGGATAGGAGGATGTGTAACTGAATTTGTGGGGAAATGATTATATATTGATTATAATGGAGAGGCAAATCTCTCTTAAAAGCAGAGATACCCAGTGGCTGTTAATGCAGTAAGAGTAGTGATATAAGTATGAAGGGATTTGGAAAATGAAGTCATTTTTAGGTAAGTGAACTTCACAATACATTTCAAACATTTTCAAATGCCAATGCAACATGACCATAAAACAGGTAGAAATCTGGAGCTTAGAAAAATCTGAACAAGAGTAGCAAGGAATATTACACACCATGGTCATGGATAGAATTACCTGGAAGAAAAGAAGGTTGACAAAGAAAAGGGTCTAGAGCTGCATCTTCCTGGACTCACTGTTTAAGAGGGAAGATGAAGAGAAAGCAGAATAAATAGTCTAGAAAAGACCTAGAACTACTCAAAAGCTAAAAGAAAAAGAACCTTTCAATCTAGGGTGTGTCTGAAGTCTCCCCCAGCATAGATTTTTTTTTTAAGATTTATTTATTTATTCATACAGAACTGGGGTACAGGTCAGAGATTTGGAGGGTAAAAGGATTCACCAGGGACAGAGCGGGGTGCACAACAGGCAGATTGAAGAAGTACACTGCTGAGGGGAGCAGCGGGCAAGTCAGGAGAGGTCTGCCACGCCATGTGGATCTCCTCCGGGGCAGGCAGGGATCGAACTCATGCCGAAGGGGCTTAAGCTTCTCAGTGTTGTGCTTTAACCCGCTGCGCCACCAGGGAGGACCCCAGCATAGATTTTTAAGCGCAAACATGGAGAAGTGCTCTTCAAATTTTAAGAGGTCAAGTGGTCCATTTTCCTCACTTTATAGCAGCAGGTGTCAGCTAGGAATGAGTGTGTTCTTCCCTCATGAAACATTTGATGATCTCTGGAGATGGGTTTGATAGTTCATGCTGGAGGTGCTACTGGCTCTGAGTGGATAGAGCAAAAGAGGCTACTAAACACTCACAATGCACAGGATGATCCACAGTAAAAAGAATGATCTGCCCCAAGATGTCAATAATGGCGACTTTGAGAAACCTTGCTCTAGATCCTGTTGAGCACAGTTGAGTATAATAAAATAATTGTCTTTTCAAAATAGGCAGGGAGATTCCTCAGAATGTCAACATTTTATGGTACCACATACTTTTAAAAGTGGACTTTAAACTCAGGTTTTTTTTTTTTTTTCTTTCTAGACTAAGTAATAGCAACAGGTCATCTGTTTCCAACACTACATGTCAGGTCTATGTAAGAATCATGAACTGGGTGATACTTTACCTTGTCTAATCCAATATGGATTTCTCAGTGTACAGTTCGAAAGCCCGTCTGCTGTGGATTTGTATGTTATAGGTTAATGTTCATTTTACATGTATTAAAAAGTTACTTAAATTAAAGACATCTTAAAACTTATTTGCTATGGTCTGTGAATGAAATACATACAACTTAGCAAAATGTGATTTTTTTCTCAATTTTAATTTATAATGCAGTTATATTTTTAGAGTAGTGAAGAAAAAGTTTGTGGAAAAAAATCCATTGTGGGAGAACCTGACATTCTGATAAAGGTGATGTTTTTTCTCCAAATGCATATCTTAAAAATAATTTCTGACATGTGTGGTTCTTCTGTCAACAGTGACCAATTTTTAAAGGGCGTAATATCACTTGTTCCATCTTCAAATGAAGCAAACTTCTTAAATTTACTACCTACACAGTCAAATATATTTCAGAGGATGTTGATTTATTTATGTAAAAAGCAAGATAATATAAAGTGGCACTGGGGAATTATTTCCCTTCTGCCCCGGGCCTTTGAATTATAGGCTACATCATGCTGCTCAGCTGTTGACTCTGGACAGAATCCAGAGCAGCACAGTGCTGTGAAAGAAGCCAGAAAGATACACCATCCTATAGCAAATGAAGTAGGAGTCATCTTCTCTGGAAACTCAGAAGGGTAACAGAGTGATTTGTACTGCAGTTGGTGTGCAGAACATTCATCTTTAATTTTCAGTGTTGATCAGGGACTCTTCGGGTCCACAAGATGGAATATGGCTGCCCCAGCAAGTGACAGGAAGAAAGACTCTTAGCGAACACTTGTGTCCGTCTTTGCTAAGGGAATCCTAGCATGTTTAAGCACACAATTGACTTCTTCAATTGGTGTTGCTTAGTGGTCCTGGCTGAAAAGGTCAAGGATCCTAGCAAAGGAAAACAAAACCGGATTGCTTCCAGCCAGGCATGTGGCACTCCTGTTGTAAACCACTGCTCTGATTATCCTTTTAGTAGCATCCTGCTAGTTGAGACTACACAGGTAATAAAATCGGTATGCTTTTCGTTTTCTGCAGTGAGAGCAGCAATGCACTGCCATTTCCAGAACTTATTCATGGTTTCAGCAGCCAGTACAGTTGTTGCTTGCTTTATTAGCTTCCCAGGGCCTAGGGAAGTTGCCAGGTATTGCAGCTGTGCAGAAGGATGGAATCTCAATTTTACAGGAGAGACTTTTCATGGAATTTAGAAGAAATTTCATAATGGGGATATTTTGGCACTTTGGGGGGAAAAGATCTTGTTTTCAATTTTCTTGGCAGTGTTCCCTATAAAATGCTGAGAAAACAGTGCCTATGTGGGGTCAAGTCATTTTAAGACTCAATGCTTTGATTTCTCATCATAACCATTTTATTATAATGTAAGTTTCTCCCCAGTTGAGGTGATCTGACCAGTAATCATAATTTAAAGGTTGAGATGGTTCTTTGTTAAGTCCAGTGAAGAGCTGAAAAATCCAATTGCCAGATTACAAACTAAATTTTGTGATCCCCCCTCAACCCCCAATCTATGAGTGTATTCATTTGTGAAGGATAAATTCTAGCATTATTTTGGGGCCTGAAAGTGATTACTAGAAGTGCAAGTAAACAACAATGATAGTATTTTTAAAAATCATTTATCAAGAAATAGTTGAATACTCAGTTTAAAAAATAATAATAAATATTCTAGGTAGCTTTGATTATTGCTGGTGATTATCAAGCCAAGTGAGGATTCAAAGCAATTTTTGTTATTTAAGAAAAAAACAAATTTAGAGGCGATCTCTAGGATTTTAGTGGTCTGGTTTACTTCTTGGAATTCACCACTCATTTTACATTTATTAACAATCAAATTGGACAGAAGACATACTTCTATATCTGAAACATCTTTGAATCTTTGCTAAGATTTCAAAATCAGATTATGTACAGGAGGAATTTCATACATGTGGCATTTGGTCCTTAACATGGGTTCAATAAGTGATAATAGCTATCACTTTATAGAATATGGAGAACAAACAACATGAGCTCTCTAGTGTTGAATAAAGCTACATTCATTATCAACTTGAATCCTATTGTAACTCCAGCACACACATCCCTCTCCATTGTCCACATCTAAGTAAATAAAGAAAAAATATTGTTTTCTGGGGTATGTCTATATATTTGCTTCCTCATAAATTGACACACAAAATGTATATCTAAAAAATGAACATAGGCATATTTTTGTTTACCTCATCTTTAAGTTTCATCTGTAAGTTGAAAGATACTTGTAATTTGCAATATAAGATTTTGCTGGAGTTCTTGAAGATAGAGTCTAAAAAAGATAGGGTTCTCATAATAATGCCAGGAAATAAGAAAAAAATAAATTTCAGGAAGACTAAGGGCAGAAACTTAAAGCAAACTAGTGATGAAAAATAAGACATTCTTTGCCTCTTTCTTTACCTTTTTTTTTTTTTAATTAAGGACTTCAATATTGTCAACTTAAAATGTCTTTATCAAATTCTAGTTAACTGCAGTTCATTTCATTTCTCATTAAAGAGATCTCCAACTGGAAGTTACCCGGAAAAGACACATTGGTAGTTGGTATGTTCCCGAAGGTCACATTAAAGTCAGCAATCCTCTCTCCAACTGTACACAAGAACTTCCCCTAACAGCCAAACAGGTAAGTCCCAGAGTACATTGAAAAGTTTTTTTTTTTTAGAAATTTTAAGTCATCTTTTCCTTTTAATAGTATTATAATTGAATACTGGAATCCACTGTCCTCTATATACCTTATCACCTATGAGAATATAATGATACATTTTACAGTTTCTTTACTCTGAAGGAATTAATGGTCTTTTCAGGGAGATTAAAACATAGCAGATGGAAAAGATTCTATTTATCAGAATCCCCGGAGTGATGGGCAAAGCAGGTCAGCCCAGCAGGGCTGTTTCCTATATAAGAAGAAAGTATTTTTTGAAACGGGTATCCCGCTGGAAACGCAGGTGTCTGAAAACCTCAGCTAAACTAAAAAGTAAGAGTGGTGAAATAGCTCTCTTATCCTCTGGTTTATCTGTTCACAACTGGGTGGGGCACAGGGTAGAAATGTAACCTATGCCAAGTAGAGTCCAACAATATGTTTCCTCTTTGGAGTCCTTTACATCCTCAGAAAAAAAAATTGATAAACTTAGGAAAAGCTGAAAATACATGGATCTCCACTGGAAGTCATAGATTCAGGGGATTAAACTTTGAGCCTCAGTGTAAAGTAGAATAGAATGCTGCAGTCTGCTTAGATCTGTGGACTAGAGCAGGACCTTGTATTGTTATGGGGCTCCACAGACATGCAATGTGCTCAGGGCACTGATAGAAGAAACTATAAGTGTTATTGACACTCAGTAAGGAACCCAGAAGTAAGAAGGGGAGAGATATAAAGAAAGGCTACTGGGAAGAGGTGATGCTTGAGGTGAATCTTAAAAATAGGCATTTTTAAGAGGAAATTAGGCATTCTAAGAAAGAAGTAGAAAGGTGAAAAGAGATAATCCATAATAATTGAGTAACTACAAATTATTTCAAGTAGGAAGAGTGTGAAGATAGAATCCAGATCACAAGAGGCCTCATGTAAATTTGTAGGGAGCTTGAATTTTCTCTCTCAGGCTCTAGGAAACACCAAATGCTTTTAAACAAGGGATTGATTTGTTTTTGTAGATGGGATCAGCTTGCAGTTTAGCCCACAAAACTGGTATAAGCTCTGGTATGCCTGAAGCCTAGGACTGGCGATGGTGCATCAATCAAGGACAGCAGACAGACATTGTGATTTCAACAAATCTCATCATCCCCCAAAGGCTTTCATAAGTTCCTGTCATCAAAACCACTCCAGCAGCTGTGTTATGTAAACAATGAGTTTATGGCAAAATGTTTTGGACTTCAACAGCAATCTTTCCAACTCTGTAGTAGGATAGGGATTTAAATGTACTATTCTCTTTCCCAGCACATTTTTGGTAGTGGAACTAGGAGTAGTTTCCAGCAGCTTAAGACATGGCTAGTCAGTCAAGGTGGATTTGAATGGTTCCAAATAAAAGTCATGGAAATGAGTTGTGAGAAGCTGGATTTTCTGCCAGAGATGCAACTGTGTATTCCAGAAATGTTGTGTGATACTTAAAAGATTATATTCTCTCCTCTTTGCTAGCACTGCCTACAGTACCTTTACTGACTTTTCAGTAATAACCTCAAACTCAGGTAGAAAATAATGTGATAGTTTCCCCCCAGTTATTGGACTGCACAAAATTATTTCCATATAAATTAACAGTAATAACACACCCAGGCCTAGAAAATAACTACCAAATCAGAGCAAAAAACATTCTTCTTTCATATAGTGGAGAAACCTGTATACCAACAGTAAAGAAATAGCATAATTTAATATAATGAATTACTGTCCTAACTAATATGACTAAAACATTTTCCAAATCATTCCATTTACATAAAAAAGACTGGGATATTTTCCCAGCTGTCTGCACATCTCCCTCCATTTTTAATTCCAAAAGCCCAAAGAAGAACAAAGAGAACACCCTAAATGGCAAGATGGAGTCAGTGCTGGGCAGAATCTGCACTGTAGCCACCTCCAGCACTAATTCTAAAAGCATAAGACACAAGGAAACACAATCAGTGCAAACCGTTTCCATATCAAACCAAGTGCTTCCTGATGATTAGGAAACTCAAAAAGAAAAACAAGAAAAGAAAAATGTTAATAGCTCAAAATTGGCTTAATGCAAAATATTAGCAGACCACACAGTACATACTCTGATAGAATTAGGCACTCTGTACGCTTTTGGTATTTGGCCACCAGTCTCCATTCAGTCAGTCCTCACTGAGATCCTGATGACATCATTTATGATGAAAACAAATTTAAGACTTGATATTCCCTTACTACTGAGGCACAGGTTCTGTGCTCAAAACAAAGCTCAGGAAGATTTGAATTTGAACAAAAGAAATTAACTAGGTGAGTGAGACTTGCCTTTAAGATACATGCCTATCACCTAACCCCTGCTAGGTGGAGTTATCTTTTTTTTTTTTTTTAAGATTTATTTATTTATTTATGCATACAAAAAAATGGGATACAGGCCAGAGATGTGCGGGGTGAGAGGATTCTCCAAAGACACAGTGGAGGGCAGAACAGGCAGATCTACTGAAATACACTACTAAGGGGAGCAGTGGGCAGGTCTGCCATGCTATGTGGGTCACCTACCTGGTGAGGGATCAAATTTGTGCTTCAGTGGTTGCAGTCAGCTTCATGGTGCTGTGCTTTAACCCTTTGTGACATCAGATCATCTTTATGTAAATTGGATAATGATGATTTAAACTAGTATGACATAAATATTAATGAATTCTCAGTTTTTATATGAAATTTGAAATGATGACATTTTTATTATAAAGATCTTCCCATCAGAAACATAATTATGAATTATATGAATTTCAAATTATGACGTCCTTGAGAACATTCCTATACCTGTCTGTCCTTACAGGAGTAAGTTGCCTTTTGATAGTCACCATGATTGGCAAGTTGTATAAATTCCAAAAGTACATGTATCTTCAGGGAACAAATGGGAATCCCCAATGGGAATGTTGGCTTGAGGATATTTTAAAAGTCATATTGTCCAGTGGGGCCACACACCAGGAGAAACAGCCCCAGACAGAAAGATGATGTGAGCTACATTGCTATCCTGCAGAAACTTGGCAGATATCAAAAGCAGCTAGCTTGAAGAGAGAAATTGCCCAAATCAAAGAAGCTGAATTTAAAGGCACACAGAAGGACACCTCTGAAGAAATAAGTAAGTGCACACGACAATTAGTTCTAAGCACCTTTTATGCCATCTTTAGGACACGATTGTTAATCTAACCTTCAATCTACACCTGTTTTCTCTCCAATAGTAATTCTAGAATTGCATTCCAAGTTTCCATGATCCCTATATTTCAAATCTTCATAGTCTTGCTTATGTTTTTCTTAGCAGATCAAAGACACATTGTATGTCTCCTGTCCATCCTCTGCTTGTATCTTCATTAAGTGAGCATAGGCATTTGTTCATCAGATATAAACAACTATGTTCAAATATATAAAAACCCCAAAGTTGGGTAATTCTTTCAGGAAAGTCTAAAGTGTAATTGGCCAGAAGTATGAATTTGAACCTGGTCATTACTTTTTTAACAACCTGTAATAAAATTGAGCACCTGCTATAGGTCAGATATTCTGTTGTTATAGTTAAGTCTAATTGAAACACTATCTCTACCACATTATTATCCCAATTTTCAAATAAGAATACTACATTTATAAAATGTTAAGTAACTTTTTTTTCAAAGATTTATTTATGTATGCATACAGAACTGGGGTACAGGTCAGAGGTGAGGGGCAGAGAGTGGATTCACTAGAGACAGAGTGGGGAGCAGAACAGCCCAATCTATGAAGTACACTGCTGAGGGGAGCAGCGGGCGGGCCAGGGGAGGTCTGCCATGCCATGTGGGTCACCTTCAGGGCCAGGGATCAAACTCATGCTGAAGTGGCTTTAGTTTCTTAGTGCTGTACTTTAATACGCTTTAATCCGCCGTCCTTTAAGCCACCAGGGAGGGCTCAATGTTAAGTAACTTTTAAGACCCTCACAATAAGTAACAGTATGTGTGTGTGTGTGTGTGTGTGTGTGTGTATACACATACATACACATATATATTTGTGTGTGTGTGTGTTTCCTACTGAAGATTGCTTAACCACCTGCTTCTCTGAATCTGAGAACTTAAGAGTTGGGTGTATGTTTGTCTGCATATACACAACTCTGTGTGTTACTGTGTCTGTAATTGTGTCTGAGGTATTTTTATCCAGGAATCTAATTAGTCATCTATCTATATTTATAATTGCATAGTCTGCATCTTAGGTGGAAGGAACATTAAGAGTAAAGAAAGAAATGTTTAGAGCACATTAAATCATGTCAAAGTAGAGTTAGAAAAAACAGGATTATTGAAAAATGGAATAGAGACTGGCTGCTATGCCAGATGTGTGCAATTCCAGTCTAGACATATTTATTTATATTTTAAATACAATTTCAATTAAAAAATAGATCTATAGAAAAGTTTCAGTGTCTCATAAACCCAAAGCTTCTTTCTGCTATTATTATCTTCCATTAATATGGTACACTGGTCACAGTTAATGAACAAATATTAATAATTCTTAACTAATGATCATATTGTAGTTAAATTTCCATAATATTTATACAATGTTCTTTTCCTGTCACAGGGCCCCACCCCTGAGGCCATGTCACATCTGATCACTATATTTGCTTAAGATTATTTCATGTGTGACAGCTTTTCTTGTTTTTCTTGATTATGATCCCCTTCCAGTTTTAAGGAAAATGTTATATATTTTCACAGAATGTATCTCAATTCACACGTGCCCCATGTTTTTCTCATGAGTAGATAGGGGCTTTATAGTTATTATGGGCATATAAGCCTTTAGGTAAATACTTATTGGTGATAAGGGAGGAAAGAAATTGTACAGGTTTGAAACAAGAACCCTGAATGCCCCTTTCTGCTCTGTCACCATTACTTACAAAAGGGAAAATTACTGACTCGCTGAGTGTCCCAGGTTCCTATGTAGAATTATAAGTATTTTTAATCTAGAATCCTAGGTATCAAAAAGTATCATAACTCCCTTTTATAAAATATAATTTTTATTTTTAAGCCTTTTAAGAGCTAGAGCTCGAGGGGGTCATCTGTCCACAAAGACAGACGCTGAGGAGCACGTGGTGGCACCATGTCAGTGCCAGGCGTCCGCTAGGCTGTGGTGTTCGCTCCTTCATTCCAGCTCACTTTGATTGTCAATCCTACAATTACTTTTGCTATTTCAGAGCCACACCTGACACATGGGCAGATTTCTGCTTCTTATGCCATGATCAACAGCCGGCGCTGTCCTAGACATGCTAGCAAACACTGTGTCTCTGAAAACTGACCTACCTGAAGGGAATTTGCAGATTCTTTCTGTTCTGCAATCTTCCCAATATCCCTGTAATCTTGTCACCTCCCTGAGGGCTCTGCCCAGAAAATAGAGTATAGGACGTATTTCTCTGTGATTCACAGCTACCAGTCATTCATCACTCCCTATCCCATTATGTTTTCCTCCAATTCTAAATGTATGTTATTCCTCTCCTGAAAGTTTTGTATTTTTTGCAATTTTTACCCCCAGAATATACTTTTACAGTGGCATTTGCCTATAAATCACAATAGATGCATTTTTAAAATTGAATTAATGACTTTGAAGCCTCCAAGAATAATTTATTATCACCATTATCATCATCATCATTAATGTTTATTATCATTATTATTATCACTTTTATGCTATGGAATATCAGTTCTGTAAGGGAAAGTTTCAGATATGTGTATATAGATGATGAAATAAAGGCAGATTTGGTATAGGTGGAGCTAGACATGAGGATAGGGATATTAAGTAAAAAGGAATCTAAGGGGGGAATTAAAAAATATGAGTCTTTATCTCACATGTTGAAAGATAAAACAGCTCATTTAAATTACTTTGCAAATTATTATTTTAAAAGTAAATTTTAAATTATTCATTGTACAACTTGTGAAAATCTCTACTCTCTGCTAATGTGGTGGTTTTAATGACCAAAACCCCTCAACTGCTATAGACTAGCTAGAGGCATTTTAATGCCAAGTTCAAGGCAGGTGAAAAAAAAAAATAGAAACAAAGTGAAATATTACCTTTACTTACTTTCTAAGTATGATTGTGCCAAAAGGCAGGCCCTCAGAAATTTAATAGATTTCTGCTTATAAACAAGTTGCAGTCCTCAAATGAAACTCTTTCTCACAAATTAAAAAAAGGGGTATTTTGACTATATGATATTAGGTCACAGAAGCTGACGATTTAGGCTCATATAGCTGCATTGTTAGATAAAACTATGCACATTCACAAACCATACTTGAAACATTAAGAGAATGCTTCAAGCTGGGAAAACTGGGATGGTGCAAATGACTGCGAAATCCTGTCACATGAGTTGTGATTTTCAAACTAGTAATTGCTATAAACACTATATAGTAATTTTCTCATCAGTTCCCTCCATTACCACAGGGCCTACCAGATTATGTGACCCACGCAGTAGGTTTACACTTCAACTTGCACTTTTTGAAGAACTCTTCCTGTTCTGGACACAGTTCAAATGTGGCTTCCCTCCTTGTCACCAGATTTAAAAGGAAGAGGAGGAAGAGGAGGAGGAAGAGGAGAGGTGGAGTAGGGGGAAGAGGAGGAGAGGGGAGGGGAAGGGGAGGAGGAGGAGGGGGAGGGAAGGAGGAGACCTCCAGAATTTAAAAAAACAAAAACAAAAACAAAACACAAAACACACACACAACTACAAACATTATGCTGCCATCTCAGTGGTGGAAGCTGCAAGCTATTTAATACAATAATTTGTCATTTATAGTGACAAATTAAATTGAACAATATCAATCCCACACGGAGCTCTAGATCTGGAAAGAAGCTGCAAATTAGGGCAAAAGCAGTGGGTTTTGCAGTCTCTCAGGTGGTCTGCTTTCTACGGAGTCTGCCCGACACTAAAGCAGGTAATTCCCACAGATAGTGCACCTGTGAGAGCCGTCAATCGCCAGCAGCTTTGAGAACAGTAAAATGAGGACCTCCATTTGAAAGGGGGATGTTAGTGACACCACACCACCTGTATAGTGAGACTGCTGGAAATGGGCAGACTCATATATGGGAGAGAAAAGACCTATGGGAAATTCCAATCTCAGGACAATGAGGAAAGAAGTAGGGGGCACTAGGATAAAGAAATAAAGATTTGTGAATGGATAAGTACTTGGGAAGGCTACTGTAAAGAGTATATTCACTGACTAGAAGTGGGAAGGAGACAAATTATTGTATTTCCAGGAACAGGCTTAGTCTTAAAATTCAGATTTCACTAAAATGAAATATCAACTCACTAGTGACTTTTTCTTTGATAGTAGAAATTCTTTACCCACTTTCATTTCTGTAGTTTCATTTTTGTAGAATATTTTGATTTTTCTTTTCTGATTCCTTAACACATTAGCACTTATCACCAAGAATATTTTGTACTTTTTTTTTTTTTGTCTTATAATGAAAAGAAACTCTACTTGGGAAATATTTGGGTGCCTTTTTTTCCTTTTTTTAAAGATTTATTTCTTTATGCATATAGAACTGGGGTACAGGCCAGAGGTGCAGGGATGGTGAGAAGATTCACCAGAGACAGAGTGGGGAGCAGAACAGG
>NW_004567103.1:64687278-64687855 GCF_000260355.1 Condylura cristata | reverse complement strand
AAAAAAAAATGAAGCATTACGGTCTCAGATTCCTAGGTGTTAGGTTCAATCATATGAATGTCTAAAATGAGGATAGATGATATATGTTATTAACACAAATCTTTAATATTCTATCTTTTTTAATATTTATACCTTTTCTTGTAACATTTGTAAGTTAACTTTCTAATTTACTTTCACCCAATAATACCTGCTATAAAAGACCAATAAGAAAATGTGGGTCTCCCTGATGGCCTAGGGGTTAAGTCTCAGTGCCACCACCGCAGATCAGGAGAGGTCTGCCACACCATGTGGTCACCTCCGGGGCAGGCCGGAATCGAACTCATTCGGAAGCGGCTTTAGATTCTCAGTGCTGTGCTTTAACCCGCTGCGCCACCAGGGAGGGCCCATATCTTGGAATTTTTAATTGTATTTTATTTTCTTTCTCTATTTTTATGATTGTATTTTATGTGTATATTGGTTTAAATTACATCAAAAGATTTGACAAAGAAAGCAGAGCAGAAATCATGTCAAAAGGAACCAGTATTGGCCCTCCCTGGTGGCGCAGCGGGTTAAAGCACAGCACTGAGAAACTAAAGCC
>NW_004567103.1:64654187-64686583 GCF_000260355.1 Condylura cristata | reverse complement strand
GGTGAGTCCTCTCACCCCCATACCTCTGGCCTACTTCTTGAAAATACCCAGTAATTGAGCCTTGTAACTAATTTTATGAACTTCATTGAATCAACCCACTCATTTGCCAGTTGTAGGGAAATCAATGTAAACTCCTCTATTCCATGCCCTCAACAAGCTTATAGTTTAGTCAAGTCAGGAGGCAAATATGATAAAGAATGAGAAGTACAATTATATATTTAAATTATAGTTTACTAAGTGAGAAGTAAGAAAAGTAATGAACCCCATATGATCCAGTTACCCCACTTTTTGTTATCACTAATACAAACACACTAATTATTTATTGCAGAAATATTTATATAGCCAGAACTGAACAGCCTAAGTGCCCATCAACTGACAATGGACTAAAAAAGGCATTCTATATATGCCAGTACTATCCAGTTATAAGTAAAAGATAAAATTCTGTCATCTGGAAGGTGCTAGATGGAATTTTGTTGAATAAAGTAAGTCAGACATAGAAAGACAAACCCTACATGATTTCACTCATATGTGGTTTATAGACAAATCAAAGAGTTGAGCTAAGGTTAACTTTTGGACCATAAAACCAGTTAGTGGTGACCAGAAGGGAAGAGAGAATAGGGATTAGTAAATCAGTAAACCAAGAAAAATGGAATGGTGAAGGATAAAGTGGTGAACTTAATGTAGTCTGTAAACATGTTGGTTCTCAACAATGAAAGCTTGAAAAGTTATAGTGCAGTGTTTCAATAAAAAACAAAAATATTAATTACTAAACTTCTATTATGTATTAAATAAGCACTTTGATGAGTATCTTTTTGTGTATTTTTTAATGTTTTAAAACCCTATTACAAAATTTTATTATTTATCTTGCTTAACTGGTAAGAAATTCATTTTTTTAATTACTTATTTATGCATACAAAAACTGGGATATAGGCCAGAGATTGAGGATGAGAGGATTCACCAGAGACAGAGTGGGGAAAAGAACAGGTAGATCACTGAGATAACACTGCTGAGGGAAGCAGTGGAAAGCTCAAGAGAGGTCTGTCAGCTATGTGGGCCACCTCTCTGGCCGTGGATCAAACGTGTGATGCAGTGGCTGCATATAGCTTCATAATGCTTTGATTTAACCTGTTGTGCCACCAGGGAGGGTCTGAAATTCATGTTCAACAATCCAATATAAACAAAGACCCAGACTTTTCCATGGGTGATCTAATTCAAGAACCTGAGTCCCTAATCATTTTTGGAGGCTGCTAAATCATAGCTAAGAACTGAAAGCTGAGGTCAAAGGAGAGAGAAAAGAGGAGAGGGATTTCTTTAAAGCAATAACATAGACAAAGGTCCAGGTGTAAAATGTCACAGCTATTTAATTCAGGAATCCAGGTAGGCTCATAATCTTAGGTTCAGATTTGGAGTATGGAGATGGTGAGTCACATCCTAACTTATCCATGTGCAATGACTTGTTGAGTCTTCTAAACTAAATGTTGGCTATGTATAAATCAAGTGCAAGTCTGAGTTATTAGTATTATATGACTTCAAGAAGAAGAAGAATATTTTCTGGAATCTATCTCTTTTTTTAAGGTCAATTCTGACTATAAGGAAGTGAATGTGTGGACAGTAAGATAGAAGACAGAAGAGTTGGGCAGCTATGTCATTAAACTAAACTGGAAAGGATGCTGTCTTTATTTGAAAACTTGCCATGATTGACTAACATTACCTTCCATTAGGTTTATTAAAAATGAATTTTAAATACATAAATTTTCAGAAAAGATGAATTTTCAGAAAAGACATGAATATCATCAATCAAAATATCAGATTAATAAAGTTTTGCTATTTATTGTATTACATAAAATGTTACTAACATATCTCCTTTTGCATTCTTAATGCACTGCATAAGGAAAAAAAAAAATAAGGCTCACCCTGATGGTGCAAGGGGTTAGGGCACAGCACTGCAAGCTAACTACAGCCGCTTCAGTGCGAGTTCTATCCCCGTCCAGGAGGTGATCCACATGGCGCAGCAGACAGCTCTTGCCTCTCCTGTTGCTCCCCTCAGCAGTGTGATCTTCCATCTGATCTGCCGGTTCTATTCCCCACTCTGTCTCTGGTGCATCCTCTCACTGCCCCTGCATCTCTGAGATAGAGATGTTTTCCCTTTAGTACGCATTATATAACCATGATATATAATTAGTATTGTTACAAAGCAAGGAGAAAGGCACAACAGAACCCAAGCCTGCCTCTTCTAAATAGGTTCTGTCACCCTCCACTACAAGATAAAATATTTAAGACCTTTAATGGAAGAGAAATTTAATACAATTAGTGTGCAATACATAAAAGACAAAGAATATAGTTTCTAAATCAAACACCCAAAGTTACCCATCCCTTCATGAGTAAAAGTCCACCGGAAAGGGATTGGCCTAAAGCAAGGCCTGAAAGCCCACCATAAGACTAAAACACCGTCTGGAGGGGACCCACAGAAAAGGGCCAGAAATGGCCGGACAAGTCTGGGAGGAAAAGAGCAAAGTCAAAATAAAGATAAATGCTGCCATAGTAAACCTCCCTATGGGTCTCTCATCCATATCTGTTTCAACCAGTCCAGGACCAAGAAACAAGAGCCACTTCTTCACAGGTCTCTCTGCTCCATGTGCCTCCCTCAGGTCTCCTTCGGGCTCTCCATCTTGCTTCCTTCCTCCTCAGGCTCCTCTCCAGATTCTTCATCTCCCTGCTCAGCTCCACCCTCTTTTGGGTGGGGCAGGGAACCTAGAACCTCCCCCTTTCCTGGGGACCACCCTGTTAAAGAAGCACAACAGCAGAGGGTGGGAGGGAACAGAAGACCACAGGGCAGAGGTGAGACCACAGGAGAATGCCAGAGAGTCCAGAAAGAGTAAAGATTTACTGGGGGAACTCCAGGCCCCCTGCCTGCCTTGCACCTAGTTGCTGCACTACAAATGGTGCAGACATCACCAAAAGCCTGAAAAAGCCACTGAAGCCTTCAGGACTCTCCTTTACCCATCTGTCCCATCATAAAGAATCTGCTCCGTGTCTTGCTGGCGCTACATCCAGCTAACAGAGTCTCTCTGTGTGTCTTTTTTTTTTTTTTTCCTAATAAATACATCAGACAGATTCAATCAAAGCCTACAATGATCACGTCCTTTTAACTCCATTGCTTCTTTAAAGAAGTAATTCTGTGCTACTAGGGCTTAGGCGTTTAACATGCAAATTTTAAGTGGACACAAGTTAGATCATACCACTAATGAGCAAGTAGTGCTTTTATTTAGAGGGTAGGGGTAATAACCAAAATGCTTATAGAAATTAGAAAGAAAACAAAAAAAAAAACACCTGAATAAAGAGCTAGGTGAGATGGGGAAAACAGCAACATACAAATCTTTGCTGAAGCACACAGTTTCTGTATAAGATAATTAATTTTTCTGACAGATATTGTATCTTTTGATTGTGTTCAAAAGAAGCCAAACATTTGGATCATTATGCTCATATCATGCATGTATGTATGGAATATACAAGCACATACAAACAACACATTAAATAAAGGCTCTGATGGGGATGAAATTGCCCAGAGGAAACCTGTGTGTGAGCTCTGGCAAGCAAAGTAAATGGAGCTTTTTAACATACGTGTTTCCGAAAAGTGGGAAGAAATTTAGCAACTGGTAATTAGAGAACAGTTTCTTTTCATAAAAAACTCTGGAATTTCAATCATTTTCAGGTAGAGACCATACCAATGCCAATGATTTCTAAGGGACTAGAGATAGGTTGGACAAAGAAAAAAACAAGATAGAAACCAGCTAAATCAAGTAAAACAAACAAAAATTAAAGAAATACTTGGTAGAACTAATATGGCACTTAAATGTAAGTCTAAAGTTCCTTCCTCTTTCTGTAAATAAGCCCTTAATATGGTAATGGCTGTCAAAGGCTGGGGTGAGAGGCAGCAATCATATTCAATATGAGATAAGAGGACTCCGTCTTTTCTGCATATAAAGCTTTAGGCCTGCTTTTTATTTCAAGTTTGGTGAACAGCAATCAGTTCCATTTGTGATTAGCCTCTGTCTTTTCACTGAAGAGAGGGCTGAGACAGTTTTAAAGGTTATTCTACACCAGACAAAAGGAATCCATGAAAAATAAAAGGCTTTTCAAATGATCTAAAGTGCACTTGAATCTGCCACTTTGATATCATTAGCAAATTGTGATTGATTAAGTATCACAGCTAAATCTCTTATAAGCTTTTTGGAATAAAAGGGGGCCTAGCAAGTGTGGCTATTCCCAGTATGTGGCATTATTTTCTAAATGTAGAAGTGATATTTTTTAGGTTGCATAATCCTATCTTTTACTCCTGAAATTATAAAGTGATTCAGAATCCTGAGATTCTGTTGCCATTTTCAATTGGAGATGATGTTAATTTCACTCCATCAATCATGCAAAATGTGAGTCACACTTTTTTATTTGATTGTTTTTGTAAATCACATTTTTTAGTTACAAATCTCTGTATTCAGGTTTGTCTATCTCATCTAAGAAGATTGAATCAATTTTTTTTCCCAGGGGGGCAAGAAAATACTATCTCCTTTCACATTTACTTCAAAAATATACTCACTAAAAGTCCCCACAGTTCTTTTAAATATAATGACAAATACATACTATGATATTAAGGAGGTTGTTAATCAAGATATTATGTAATCCATGTAGAGATCTGACAATTTGATGGTAAAGGAAATGCTATCGGAGAAAAAGACATTGAATTGCATATTGCAGGCTGTCACATGAATATGGAATTCATGGATCACTTTATAAAGCAAGTGAAAGTGAAATAGTAAGTCATGCTACTATTAAAAAATATGGAAGGAAGTTTCTGAAACTGAAAACAGTTGCGGCTCTGCCAATTACTGGTGTTTTGCAATGACATTTCATTCCACTTTTCAGAATCTACATATCCTTCTCTGCTCTACTTTCCTCTTGCCATTTCATTGATTAAAGGGTCAACATAATGATTTTTTCCTTGATAATGATTTTATCCTGCTTGGGGTCACCCATTCTAAACTATCATTAGGAATATTCAAAAACGTTCTAGTAGTTTCTCCATGTAGATGATTAGTAAGAGCTCTTTTCTCCAGGCTTTTAAAGTTAGGCACTACCTACTGATTTGTTCTAGGTCATGAAAAATGAGTGGTGATAAAGTCATTGTTTCCTAAGAAAAACTTTAAGGAGCAGTGTGTGTGATTTGTCTTTGCCATGATGATCATGGAAAGTCATGCTAAGATCCTGTACGTGTAGTCTGAGAACCCAAGTAAATCAGACGAGCTGGGTTCTCTGCTGATCCAAAATAGACATGCAGACTAAGGCAAAAATTAAACATCCACTATATAAACCACTGACAAGGTAACAGTCTATACTAATATATTTTATCCCCAATATAAATTTTTGAACTAATTAATATAAGTATATATCTTACAGTTATACCATAAACAATAATTTAGAAGATATTTAATAGTAAATTTGAATTTAAAATTAATTTAACATATTTAACCTTAATACAATAACAAATTAATCCCTCTTTACCTTATTTTTTTTCCCTTATGTTGCTAAAGCTCTCAGTTTATGAATGCCTTTTAAATGATTAGATATATTTCAAGTCTTTTCACTTGTAATTCACCATCCTGATAGTTGTACAATAATCTCTAGTCTTCACAGGTTGCTCCTATTTTGGGAAGGTTTCCATGAAACCACTTTTTGAAATTTTACTCAGTTTTTTTTTCCATAAATATTTGCAAATATAAGCAGTTTGTTAAGGGCAGAGATATTGTTTATTTACAGTTCTTCAGAGCATCATTTCTCACCCAGTCACCCCTTTCTTCTACTCTCCTAATTTTTTTTTCTATATCATTCTTTCTCTCACTTGACTTCTGAGTTTTCCTTCATATGGCATCTTCTCCTGCTGGAAGCTTACTATAACTATACATGGAATAAAAAATGGCCGAACTTCAAAAATTTTTGCAAACTCAGGTGTATATTATTGTAGTCATTTATTTTACAAAACATGGCCATCAAATGTCTACTTGGTATATAACACTCTACAGGACACTTAAATGCAAATGAAATGTGAGCCTGGATCTTGATGTGACTGCTTTCTGTATTCATTCCACCAGCAAGCAACCACTCTCAAGACAGTTTGATAGGAGGCAAAGGTGCTCGGACAGCCCATGAATGGACACCCAGCTTTGCTGGGAGAAACCCTTCTGGTTATATGATGCCTAACCTGAAAATGCACCATTTGTGAAGGGTAGCAGGAGACAGTGGAGGACAGGAGTAGGGTGTTCAGGTAGAGGAAAAGTGTAATCAATTTTAAAATCTAGAAATCATGAGTTTTCAAGAATACAAATAAATTTACCAAGCCAAAGGAAAAATTATTGTTGGGCAGCAAATGACAGACTAGCAAGATACTGAAATCATGCTTGAAAGGTGGCAACATGGGTCTAATTGTGAAAGAGGTCTGCTATGTCCAAGAATAAGCATATGTCCAGAGGGAACCTACTAGTACATGAAAGGGATTTTATATGCCCATAATTTTCTCTTTGTTTTTGCCTATTGGCTTTGTGACACCATGGAAACTCTCATAGATGGAGACCATCAGTCAAGAGTTTATTGCATAATAATCGATAATAGATGAGTGCAATGGAGATAGAAAGGTGGGTAATTTATGAAATATGAATTAGAAGGTGTGATTTAAAAAAAATGATGGAAAAAAAGGACTACAGGAAGAGTATTTTCCTGAGGTTAGAAGGTATCTGAGTATATAGAAATTCACTGGAATATATATAAGAGGAATCAAAAGTCAGGAGAACAAAATTGCATATACAAAGAACTCCATTTCAGACAAAATGGGATTAGAATAATGATGGACAGGTCCACCAAGGGAAAATGGCCTTTGCTTAGTTGTATAAACTGGATTGAAATTACTTAAATGACTGGTCAATTATACCTTCCCCATTTTAACTTCTAAATACTATGTTCTTCCTATAATTTTAATTGCTCCTAAGCACAGCATGATAGTTTTTTAACAATGTGAAATAGCAATCTTTTTCTTTTTCTTTAAGATTTCTTTATGCATATAGAATTGGGGTACAGGCCAGAGGTGGGGGGAAGTGAGAGGATTCATCAGAGATAGAGTGGGGAGTAGAACAGGCCAACTAATAAAGTACATTGCTGAGGGGGGCAGCGGGAGGGTCAGGTGCTGTCTGCCACGCCATGTGGATCATCTCTGGGGCAAAGGATCGAACTCGCACTGAAGCGGCTGAGACAACCTTACAGTGCTGCATCCTAACCCATTGCGCCACCAGGGAAGGCCCAAAATAACAATATTAAATTTAACTAATTTAGAAATTTTAACACTTAAACTTCTCACACTTTCTAAGTCACAAATTTAAGTACTCCCATTCATTTGACTTTGATTAAAACTGCTGCTTTATATGACAGTAAGTTGGTCTACAAGGTAGTTGATTCTAAATTGTGAGGTGATCTGCTCTATACTATCATGAGCAAGCAGAGTAATCCTGATCCTCTGATTTCTAATCACTTATACCCACCTTATTTATCTTATGTAGTGTATAAACAAAAGAATACTTAAATATCTTAATTCAGCCCTCCCTGGTGGCGCAGCAGGTTAAAACACTGCACTGAGAAGCTAAAGCCACTTCCGCAAGAGTTCTATCCCTGCCTGCCCTGGAGGTGACCACATGGCGGGGCAGACCTCTCCTGACCCGCCCGCTGCTCCCCTCAGCAGTGTACTTCATAGATCTGCCTGTTCTGCTCCCCACTCTGAAACCTCTCACCACCCGTGAGCCTCTGGCCTGTACCCCAGTTCTGTATGTACAAATAAAATAAAATCTTAAAATCTTTACACATTTTTGTAGTAGTTTCTCAAATGGGTTTTGATACAGTTTTAAGTAACAGTAGCTACATTATTTTTTCCTGCAAATCCTTAATTGATTATTGTATGAAAACAGTAAAGGATATATATGTATATGTGTATATACATGTATGTATGTATGTATGTTTATGTATGTGTGTATGTATGCATGTATGTATGCACGTATAGGGTATATGTATGCATGTATATGTGTATGTATATATATAGTATAGCATAATAATTTTACATAATAATACAATAAAAATCTTCGTCATGTACATTATCAAGAACTAAACATCCAGACTTAAAACAGTATTCTGTCTTTTGTTACAGAATATTAGCTATTTCTTTTATTTTTTTAAGATGTTAAACAAATAGATTCACTAGGTGTGTACTTTTTAGTTGATAACATTTTTACATAATAATATGTATGTCTGCATGTTGACGTGACACTATTGTTTGTGTTTTTTTATTCTAAAATATATTAGAATATAAATGTAATATAGGTTAACTGTTTATTCTTCTGTTGATGGAATTTTGGATTGTTTTACATTTTTATGTGTGATGAACAAACTACTATTAATATTTTTGCATGTATGTTGGTGCACTTATGTGCATAACTATAACTGGGGGTAGAATTGCTGGGTTATAGGAATTATGTGTACACTTACTTCCCTAGTCACTGCCAAGTGTTTTTACAAATTAATGAAAGTAATCAATATTTCTGTAGTCTTGATAGAGGCAATATGTGAGAAATCCAATGTACTGCATCTTTGTCATCATTTGTATTTTCAATCTATTACCTTTTAGTTATTCTGGTAGATATATATACTATATTTCATTTTGCTTTAATTTTAATTTCCTTGATGAATAATGAAGTTGGAAACTTTTCATATGCTTATGAACCATTTGGGCAACCTCATAAAGTAGCATTCAAGTCTTGATAATTTTTCAATTGGGTCATCTGTCTTCTAATCTTAATTTGTAAGAGCCCTTTATGTGTTCTAAATAAGAGTTCATTGTTGTATGTAAGCATTGAAAATTTCTTCTCCCACTCTGCAGCTTGTCTTTTTACACTCTTATTATTGCCTTATGGTGAACAGAAATTTTAAATTTTAATAAAGTTTAAATTACAAAACTTTTATTGTTAATTTTTTGTTGTTGTTCTGCTTAAGAAAACTTTGTCTCTCTCAAGTTCACTGAGGTCTTCTCCTATATTATCTCTAGTGTACTATCTTTCAAATATAGATTATGATCATTTGGAATTGGTCTTTGAATATGTTGTGAGATATTGGTCAAAGTACCTATTTTCTTTTTTTTTTTTAAGATTTATTTATTTATTCATACAGAATTGGGGTACAGGCCAGAGATGCGGAGGGTGAGAGGCTTCACCAGAGACAGAGTGGGGAGCAGAACAAGCAGATCTACGAAGTACACTGCTGAGGGGAGCAGCGGGCGGAGAGATCTGCCACGCCACGCGGTCACCTCCGGGGCCGAACTCATGCGGAAGTGGCTTCAGCTTCTCAGTGCTATGCTTTAACCCGCTGCGCCACCAGGGAGGGCCTCAAAGTACCTGTTTTCTATTTGAATATACAATTCAAATACTGTTAGGTTTAAAAATTATTTATTTATGGATAACTTCTTCCCTCACAAAATTGCAGTATTATTTTCATCATACAATTAACCTTCTATTTTGTTTCTTGTGTATATTTTCTGATTTAATTCACCATTTTTTTATTTGTATATTTTCTCACTTAATCTGTTTCAATTTTTCTAAATTTATTTTGTCTTCATATAATTTCTCCAATTTAGTCTTTTCTTCAATATTGTGTGTTATACTTGGGTCACTGGATTTAGGAGTCAGGTTAAAATCATCACTTTTGGGCCACTCTGACACAAAGGTTAAAATCTCAGCACAATCAAGCTATTACCAGCCATTGAAGCATAAATTTCATCCCAGACAGAGAGGTGACCCACATGGTGTAGCAGATCTCCCGTCTTACCTGCTGCTCTCCTCAGCAGTGTATTTCAGTCAATCCATTTGTTCTGCACCCTACTCAGTCTCTGTGAAATCCTTCAACCCCTCCCCCCAGCACCTATAGTCTACACTCTAATTCTAGTGTGCATTAATAAATAAAATATATCTTTAAAAAATAAAATGATCACCTTTGAAGCTGTCAATAAGCAACAATTTCATACATGTTAGGCATACATACATACATATATGTATATGCATACACAGACATACCATGTGTGTGTGTGTGTGTGTAAAACGGATAAGTGCTTTCCTGAGCTCAGTGAACTTGAACCTTGATTAACCTAGCAGTTAATCAAATCTAAGGAAGGGAAAACTTCTTTGTAGATAAGCAGTAACTTACTAATTGTGATTGGAACCTGAAGTGAGATGGGAAGAACATTTTTAAACTGAGTCCTTAATCTGTGTGTTCTTATTATATCTCTAATCATATCATGTTGGAGTTGAATTAACTTATAAGATACCCCACCCCACCCCCAGTTTGATGAAGAATTGCTTGATAAGGGGGAAAAAAAAAACCCACACATTTGGTAATCAGAAGTGAAGCATTTTATGTAGTACTAAAACATACTCACAGAAAAGAAACACACTACAGGGGAAGAGTTGGGTCTTTTCCTGCACAGGAGGTATGTAAAACTGAGGCTGTCCTTTACAATAAGCAAAACAAAATCATTGCAGTGGCACAGCCAACTCTTTTAGTTTATTCTAATAATGCTTTTAGAGATTTTGGGAAATAACTAAAACAAACACAAATAGTACATTACTGTTATCTTGATATTTGTCAAAATATCCAATTTCTCTTTTTTTTCTTTATGCATATGTGAGGACTGCTTTTTACTTACAGTGTAAAATTATTTGTGACATGAAATATTGTTTTCATTTAATGTTTTGCACACTCAGCATCAGACCTATTCTTACCTTCCAACTTATTATTCCTCATATTCCCTTATTTCTATCATTCCTAGATGTCTTGGAATATGCTTTTTGTCACACTTTTGAAACTAAATTTGTCTTTACAGGCTAAAATAAACTATATGGCATATTCTATATTGATAAAATTAAGTAGACTCATCTCTCCCTCTTCCTCTTTGCTAAGTATAAGCACAAACCTTGAACAAAATGTATGAGAAGACAAAAGAAGACTGAAATGTGTCAATAAAAATAATTAACCACAGACTCCAGAACTGGAGAAAATTCAAAGTGGCAAGTAAACTAATTATCTACCATGCAAAACTAGAAGATGACTCAGTTACCTCATTTTCCAACCACCAACCTCCATAATGAAGGTGGTCTGAGTAGGTTTATTCCTCTTTTGGATTTTCCTATCAAAATTCCACGATAGTGAGCCATACAGTACCACTGAAGTGGGTTGATAAGGAAGCCCACTGATAGAAAGGGGTCAGCAGAAATGCTCTCCCTCTCCACTGGCTCTAAAGCATCCCATTACCACATAAGACATCGTGCAACTTAGTGATACCAGTGGGATACACCCTACCACAGTGAGTGGTAATTTCTTAATCTCTCTGTAATCTCTTAATATTAATATCTAGTAATCTCTTAATCTCTGCAGAATTGCTTCTCCTACCAAGGGACAGATAGTAGTCAACTCCTTTCTGCCACTTAGGATGTACCTCATTGATACTGTCTGGCTGACTACCTTGGAATTGTTGACAGAACAATCCAGAAGAGGAATAAACCTACTCAGACTACCTTTTAGTGTTGAGGTTTCTGGTTGGGAAATGAGCAGGGACCAGAAAGTTTTCAATCACAGCATTTAAACCAGATTGAACAAAATATCACCACAAACACCCTGAAGATTACATTTCCTTTTGAACCACAACCCTCCAGTGTGGAACAGGACCCATTTGTTAAACCTAAAGAGATAACTGCTTGTAAAACACAATATTTAAACAGGACCCAGAATATCAAATGTTCCAGGATACAATAAACAATAATCAAATATTCCAAGATACAATAAACACCTCATACCAAGGAAATTACAACTTGAATGAGAAACAATAATCAACTGATGCCAAAACTAAGGTGAGCCAGTATTATAATTATATGATGAATAGATTAAAACATCTATTATAAAAATGAGTCCACATCCAGGCCTTCCTAATGGTGCAGTAGGTTAAAGCATAGCACTGAGAAGCTAAAGCCACTTCAGCATGAGTTCGACCCCTGCCCAGGAGATGATCCACACGGCACAGCAGACCCTCCTGACCTGTCCTCTGGCCCTCAGCAGTGTATTTTGTCAGTTGGCCTGTTCTGCTCCCCACTCTCTCTGGTGAATCCCCTCACCGCCCCTGCACCTCTGGCCTATACTCCAGCTCTGTAAGCATAAAAAAAAAAAAAAAGTGCCCACATCCAATACCAGTCTCACTTGAAGCATAGAAAATCCCAGGCAATAAATAAAAGAAGCAAAGGCAAATCAAATATCTTAAAAATTATAGCAGCCAAAATAAAAATTTTTGCTTAAAGTGCTAATAGTTGAATATAGGCCAGAAAATAGAATCAGTGAACTTAAGAATATAGTGATAGAATTTATAGTCTAATCAACAGAAAGAAAATAAAACAGCAAAAAGAACTGAATCTCAAACATTGTACCACAATAAGTTAATGTTTATATCCTCAAAATACCAGAAGGAGAAGAAGAATAACATAGGACTGAGAGAGTATTTTCATAAATAATATTAAAAATACCCAATATTTGAAAAGTACGCAATTCAAGAGGTTTAATAATCAGCAAGGTCATAAATCTAGTGATAGCTAGGTTAAAACACATGATAATTGAAGTTATAAAAATTAGACAGGGTCTCCCTGGTGGCACAAGGGGTTAAATTTCAGCACTATTAACTACTCCCTACTCTGTTGCCTCAGAATCACAAGTTAGATCCATATAGAACTGGGGTACAGGCCACAAGTGCAGGGGCGATGAGAAGACTCACCATAGTCAGAGTGGGGAGCAGAACAGGCAGATCCACGAAGTACGCTGCTGAGGGAACAGCGGGCGAGACAGAAGAGGTCTGCTGTGCCATGTGGGTCACCTCCCTGTCTGGGGATCGAATTCGAGCTGCAAAGTGTGCACCCACTGCACCATCAGGGAGGGCCCTGATCCAAGAACATACTGCTTAAAAGAAACATAGGTTGAAAACAAAAAGATGGAAAAAGATACATATCCATACAAATGTTAAGTTAAAAACAGTAAGAGTAGACAAAGTGATAAAGCAGAGAGATAAAGTAGATTTTAGAGAAAAGAAAATTATTTGAGACAATAAGAGGATTATAAAATAATAAATCAATCTATCAAGACATAATTTAAATGTATATGTACCATATAAAAGATACTCAACATACACAAACCATAACCTGATAGATCTTGAAGAAAATATTTAGAAAAACCTAATTATATTTGGTATTTTAAAACACTTCTCTCAGCAATTGATAGAACTGCTACAGATTACATCAGCTAGAACACAGAAAATTAGAACAATATAATCAACCAGTAGGATCTAGCTGACTAACTGACCTTTATCTATCTATCTATCTATCTATCTATCTAATCACTACTCTCAATATCAACAGAACAGTTTTTTTAAAACACGTATATTCTAGTCTATCACGTAAACATTAGCACATTACAAAATTGAACTTAAATATGCTCTTTGAATATAGTGGATTCATATAATAAGCTAATTAATGAGAAAAAGGAAATCTCTAGATATTTGGAATAAGTGATATAACTGGGGGTTAGAGAAGAACCCAGATATAACAATAGCTGCTTGGCCAAACAAACACAGAATACTACTCCAAAATTAAAGAAAAATACTGAAATATATAATGATTTGGAATTTTACTGAGGGGAATTTATTCACTACTAAAGGATACATGCATGGTATGATTCCATTAATATCTGTGAAATGGCAAAATCTGAGAAAAGGCAGAGTAGTGGTTTGCAAGGAGGTGGGTGTTATACAAGGATAACAAGGGAGATAAATGTGGTCATGGAGCTCTTTAGTATCTTAACCCTGGTTAAAAAAAAATTAACTATAAAAATGACAAAAATGCATGGTGCTAACACACACACACAATTGCATACAAGCAAAACTGGCAAAATCTGTATATATGTCAATATATACAGATATATGTCAATATATCTGTATATATGTCAATATCTTACCTTTGTTTTGTATAATTGTCATGCAAGCTGTTACCATTCAGGAAAAAATGGGTAAATGGTGCATGGGCTCTCTCCACATTATTTCTCAAAAGTTGGTGTGATTCTATAGTTATCTTAAAATAAAAAAGTTTAAGTTGTACACATTGTACAGTAATGTGTTAGTGATTCCTTGATATAAATATCAAGAACTGGTGAAGAAAGTTGAATTCAAAACTTTAAAAGAGAGCCCTCCCTGGTATTGCAATGGGTTAAAGCACAACACTATGAAGTTATCAGCAGTCACTGAAGCACAAATTTGATTCCTGGACAAGGAGATGACCTACATGGCATGGCAGACCTCTCCTGACCACCTTCTGCTCCCCTCAGCAGTGTATTTCAGTAGATCTGAATGTTATGTCCCCCACTCTGTCTCTGGTGAATCCTCACACTCCCCAAACCTCTGGTCTGTACCCCCATTCTTGTATGCATAAATAAATAAATCTTTAAAAAAAAATCTTTAAAAGAACTGACTAAGGGGTCTCCATGGTGCATAGGGGTTAAGTTCAGTACTATTACCTCTATGGCCTATGTTCAATATCTGCCCAGGAAACTACCCATATGTTAACCAAACTAAGGAGCATCAGACCTATCCCGTCTCATCTGCTGCTCCCCGTAGTAGTGTTGCAATAAATCTGCTTGTTCTGCTCCCCACTCTCTCTCTGGTCAATACTTACATCCCCATCTCCCACTGTTCTCCACAAAATAAAAAATATTTAAAAAAATAAAAGAAGTGGCTGCGAAAGTTAAAAAAAAATAAAATTTAACAGTCCTCATTTTTTGATACAGAATTCCCTCCAGCTATTCCTCCCACAACATAAAGTACCTACATATCTTTAACAGTACAGAAGTGAAATTTGAATTCTTAAGAAAAAGTAACAACAAAACCATAACTTGCTCTGCAGTAATGTAACAATTATTCCAACAAATTGTGTCTTCTTGCTTAATCAATGATAAAAAATCATTTAAACTACTGTAATCAGAGTAATGATATTTTTTTATTTTAAAGAAATTATTGGAAGTGTTTAATCCATTTTCAAAATTAAACAACTGTTTATGACTAGTAATAGGCACCTCACCACATATTTTAATGATGCATTGCTTATCTTTGTATTATGAAATCAACAAATATACGTGCATGCATTTGTTTAAGCCTATTTAAAAGATATTCTCCTTCAAATTTATCAGCAGGCAGAGTGGGTTTGTCAGTTTGGGGGAACTAGCAAAGGCTTGTTGTATTGTGGTAATATTGGTATTTTGTTTTAAAATTTGTAGCAGTAGAATGAAGGTGTAAGAATTGGCAGCCTCAACCCTTGCAGTATGTTATCACCACACTGTTAGAAAGAGCAGTTATGCCAACTCTGACGAAACTGGGTGTCTTATAAATCAAGCATGAGCAATGTATTTCTTATGCCAACAACACATTTCAACTCTTACCTTATTACCACATTTCTTGGACGCTACAGGATGATATCTTTTAAGCTTTTTACTGCTTGTGTGTGAAATCTCAAGTAACGTAGCCAAATGCAGTGAAGGTTCAGGGCTGTTCCACGACACTGGTTCACTGAACACATTTCTATAAAAGTTAGTCTGTGCAAATCCTACTCTATCACAGAGGGCCATTCAATTTCACCCATCACCTTGATAAAGCATTTATTCCTTGTGTAAATTGTTCTAAGGGGTTTTATGAAAATGTGCCGTATTATAAGAAATTTTCTTTCAAGTATCCTGTGTAAATTCTGGATAAATGTGATCTATTCTGTATGGAATGCATAAGCATTATGCAGCAGAAAAGAAACATTATAAATGAACTCTGACAGTTATTTTTCCTTTAAAGAAATTCACATAGAAAATAGTTTTGAGGTATTCGAGAAAAAATAGTAAGTTATCATGACAACACAAACTGAGGCTAGTCTAAATAGAAAGCCACTTAGAAAGTTTCTGGAGATAGGTGAAAGGTCAATCATCTCATAACAGGAGACAGTGTATGACAAGAGGAACATATGTCAAAAAATATCCTTTATTTACTTTTCATTAGAATGTCTTTCTATGAGAAGGTTAAATACTCCAGGAGAGGGATAGGATTTTTCTCATGTTAACTAATCCAGACAAAAGAGAATAGAGATTTGCTTTCTTCAGCATTTATTGATATTAATTGCTTTATTGAACTAGCTGTGGGAACGGGGATTTCCCAATGCCAGCATAAAGGATCATTATTTATAAGCTAACTGATCCCACAAATTCTACACTTAGCTCAACATTTCCGTTGGAAATACTGAGAGAATCACTTAAAATATGTTGTTATATTTGAGCCTTTGTACTGTATGCTAAATTACATAAGCTAAATGATAAAACATTTTCCAGGAAAGGAGAATTTTAAAGTCTCACACACTAGGTTTCAAATCAAGCTCTGAAGTATGGCTTATTACATTTTTCTTCCATTTAGTTTTAATTCTTCCCCTTTGGCTCTGATATACAGGTGTCCCTAGTTACAACCATCAGTAAAAAACAAAACACATGTGTAGGTTATAAATCTGTATTTGTGTTAATTCATAGGAGGAAAATATCTTCAGTTCCTCCTTCCAATTTCCTTTCCTTTTTACCACTTACAAGTTCTCTATAGGGCCTTGAGCTTCCAATTACAGAAACCAAATTCCATCCCACATGATAGGTTAACAGGAAAGTTTCTGCATGTCATTTCTCACTGCAACTAAAGAAGTTAAGGTGGAAAGCCCCAGGTTAATTTAGAACATAAAGGGACTTAGAAGGGAATCAATATTTAGGAAAAGAAGTAAGCTGTCAATTTATATTTTGTAAGAATTACTCAAGTTTCCATCAGTCAGACAAACATCCAGTATTAGCACTAATGTTTCACATTGGGAAGTCCTAGACTTGAATGTAGAATAGTTAATAAGTTCCCCATGTACATGAAGGAAGGTTCATATAACTTATTTCAGATACTCAGAGTATGCAGGTGCCAGAGGCAATGCTAAAATTAAGGTCGTATCAGTTGTTTGCTTAAGTCTAACTTGAGTTTTTAATAGATCAGCTGTTTTAAATCGCATCACACTGAAATGTAATATGCACATTGTCATTTTAGCATGTTTTCTTCTTTCTCTTGCCTTTTCATGATGATAAAATAGTAATTGTATCTCCAGTATGTTTCTTTAGTCTTGAAATAACAATACTAACAGTTAGAAACAAGCATCAGGGATGTGACATATGACATGTTGACAATTCACTGTTTTGTGCCTGCATTTTATTTCTCAAATCATTTCTTCTCCAGTGAATGCATTCTTTTTTGAGGAAAAGCAGCATTTTTATACATGAAAGACTGTGTCTGAATAGTAATCTAAAGATTGGACACATGAATTTATATGATGCTTGTAGGGTGTCTTAGATCAGATTATGATGTTATTCCATGAGTAGGTCTTGCAAGACTATCACAGAATCAATGGACTGAACTTATTAGGTCATCATCCCATACTAACAGCACATTGTTCTCAAAAGCTTTATTAGGTGCAATTGTAAGTATGTCAGACAAGAGGTTTCAATCATTTCTTTTAGAGATGATTCCACAGCCTTAGAAATTTCATTGGCAAGAAATGATTCCCAATGCCCAGTAGGATATGTCATTTTTCTCTTAGAACACTTGCAATCAATGCTGCCCCCTCCCTTACCAACCACATAGACTGTGCCTGTATTATTTTTTTTTCTATTGAGTTTCCACCCAGTAAATTTTGCTCACATTATCAAATACCCGCAAAGAAAAAAAAAATTGGACAAGTTTGTATGAAGAGGGATTAGAATGAGTTGAAGTAAACGATGGAAAGAGAATATTTACCTTGGCTTAAATCACAGCTATAATCACTTAAACATGAACAATAGCCCATTTGGAAAATATCAGAAACTGTTTTATATCACAGACATATCATTAGGCTCCCATAACACTCCAGGAACCTGCCCTTTTCAACTCCATTCTACCCCTACAGAGATTATTTCTATAAAAGTATACTCAATATATACTTCAAACATTATTTGATTATAACTCACAAAGATAAGATGCTATGGTAAGGGCACTGTTCTGAGCACCTTCTCTTTCCGGGACCAAGGCTTTTAGAAGCTTGCAAGCCAGTAGGGAGGCTGTCCAGAGAGCACAGCAAATGCTTCTTGTGAGCCAGGAGTTCCTCACTGGGCCTTTTTTCAGCCTATAAACAATATGACTATGAGCTTCAGTGGGTTAAGCATCAGGCTGGAAATTTGTAATAACATGAGTTCTGATTCCAGATCTATAATTTACTGGGTTGTTGAGTGATAATGGGCACATACTTCACTGACGTGTCTTTTCTAAGGTTTATTCTTGAAATTTGTTTTAGTTACACATTTGTTCATAGTAAAATGCATCATTCCAAAAATTAAAGAAAAATCAAGAGACAGATTTAAACAAAAAGACTAAGTACATGCTCTGTAAGTGTAAAAATTTCACATTAAAATGTAATGCAATAAGCTGTTTTATGACACCTTCAAAAAATAAAGAACTGATGGAATCTTGCCTCTAAGATATGAAAATGCATTTTCAACCTCAATATTTTAAAATGTGCATTACTATAAAATCAATAAACAAATCAAGATATCAGATTTGTAGTTCAGAAAAAAATCAAAGTGAAAGAATTGAAATATGATTAAATTGTCATCATGATCCAATAGTTTCATGCACAAATTCTAACTAAATGATGCTGGAACATTAGTTAAATATTTTTTAGATAACAAATTTCTTTCCTTATCCAATGTTAAAATCAACTCCCCATTGGTTAAAATGTTAAATTAAAACATTAAATAAAAGTATTTTAGATAAATGTCTGCTGTAGTTGCTTTACAAATTTTTAAACAATGGGGGAATTCACAAATGAAAATAGATTTTATAACACAAAATGGAATTTGTAAAAGTCAAAGCAATATATCAAAGTTTCAAAGTAAACAAAAAGGTAAGGATTCTTTTACAACTTCTATAATAGACACATGGTTTTAATCACAATTTATAAAGAACATTTGGGTTAAAATAGAAAGACTACCATCCAATAAGATACTGAAATAAATAAATTAGTAGACAATCTCCAAAATAAGAAATATTGTTAACTAATGAATGCATTAAAAATGAATTCTCATCAGTGATCAAATAAATTTGAATTGGATACACCTCTTTTAAACTTCTGGTAGTCATGCTAGCCTTTATATACTTTATACAAAGGTAGAAATAGTTGGAAATATTTATTTAAATTGAAAAAGGTTGTACCTAAATCTTGGATATTTTGTTGCATTAATTCTACCTTCAGACTCTTAATTTTAAGAGCTATCAGAAACTCAAAAATTCAAAAAAATAAATGGATCAATTTAGACATTACTTACAATAGTAAGTCATTGAAAAAACTGAATGCTCATTCACAAAGCAGGCCCTTAAAATCACTCCATAATAGAATAGTATGAACTCAATAAAATGATGGTAAAAATATGCTAATGTGAAAAAATAATACATAAAAAAGTCAAATTAGAAAATAAGCTTATAAAATTTTACATATGCCATAATGTGTTTTAAGTCTGAAAACTTAAATAGGCATAAAATATATTTGAAAGAAAGATCAAAATATTAATAGTGATTTTTTTCAAGGATAATACTATTGGTTATTCTTTAACTTTTTTATCTTTCTTAATGTGTGTGATTATCATTCAGTACTTTTACAATCAGAAGGGAAACATTTTTTTGACTTGGATTTTATTCAATCCTTAAATATGATCATGATATAAAAGTTCTTAAATATGATCATATGATATCAAAGTTAATTAAAATTGAGGGAAAAGCACAATATACTGTTAAATGGTTATAATTAATAGATATCTTTCCTTCAGACAAATTAAGTTTCTTTTTTCTTTTCAATATCATGTTTTTCATTTTAAACAAATGTAGCTCTGTTTAGAAAGAAAGAGCTTTTTTAAATGACTGTGGTGTGTAATCACTAATTTTCACATGGTTGGACACACACAATTCTGGGAAAAAATTGCATCTCCGATCTCTGAGAATGATACATTGGTGGATTTCTCTCCAAGCTGGGGATGATTAGTTCAGATTCTTCTTAATTGTTCTGTGAGACTCTGAGAACCTTGAATGAAATGATCTGACTTTAAGATTACCACCTTTTTCTCACAGGAAGAAAAAAACAAACAAACAAACAAACAATGGAGAATAGAAACACAGTCATTCCAACCCAAAGAGCAAGTGATGGGAAATGAGTCAACACATGACAGATAGAAGGAAGCTTGTTTTCCCCCTCAACCTCAGTTTTTCAACTCAAGAAACAGAGTATAACCTAAACCATGTGTGAAAAAGCAACTGAGTCCTAACAACGGCGGCAGCAACTGCTACCCTTCAGATAGATGATTTAACTAACCTGACCAACAAAAGACACTCTTTTTCTCCCCTCCTCCCCCCGAACGTGCTGCACAAACACCCACTTCTATGACTTTTTTGTTTGCTGCACAGTGACTTTTCAGGCCCACTACCTTATTCACCATCTCGTGATTCCACCCTCAGACTTCCTTTGCCAATTGCTACTCAGTGGATTCAGGGACATCTCACTCATTCAGACTTAAGAGAAACTCCTAGACAGCCACTCAAGTTACTCCTCAATGTAAAATTCAGGAACAGAGGAATGATATCATTGTTTTGAGCCAGACTTCCAAAATGAGCCCCATCTTCATTTAATTAGATTTTTCAAGAATATTCCATATAGCACTGTGGATGCTCACAATAGCTTGGGCTATCCTGAGAGGGGTTACGTTTGATCTAGAGGCCTTTCATTTTCATTCCTACCAACTTTGTTTCCTCTCCGTGATATTTTCCAGCATTCTACCATTACAGGTGTTCTACCCTGTGCTTATATAATCCTGAGAATTAGCTGGTGAAAATTTTATAATCTCAATAGGGATTTTCATTTAAAGAAAGTTTTCTTGAACCCAACATGGATTAAAATAGAAAATGATGAAGCTAAAATGTTGGAATAATAAGCACTGCTCTTGATTAAGTTCACTAATAGTACATTATATTCATGAGTAAACAATTCATGTGAATAGTTGATATTTATCCTTGATTGGTAGGTTTATTACATGGTATATATCAAATATTATATTAAAATTAAAACTAGTGGTCTAAATGATATTTCACCAATGCCAATATTTTTCTATTTGTGAAATCAAACTCAGCTCAACCTCTTTTCCAATTTATCATCAAGGAGGATAGAATGTTATTCCTCCTGCCCTGGTTTCTGAGAACACACTGTCATGTCTGATTCTAGAGTTGTGTAAATGGAGATTTTCTGCCCACCTCAATAGACAGCTTAAGGTAGGGCTATAGTTCATCTCAATTAATATGTGCTTGGGGCCTTCCTGGTGGTATAGGGGTAAAGTCTCAGTGCTATCAAGTGATCAGCAGCACTGTGGCTTGAGTTCAATCCCTAGCCATTGATTTACTCCACATATGGAGCAGCAGACCTCTCCTGTCTGACCTGCTGCTCCCCTCAGTAGTGTGGTTCAGTAGATTGGCCTGTTCTGCTCCCTACTCTGTTTCTGGTGAATCCTCTCATCACCCTGTACCTCTGGCAGTTCTTAAATTCATAAATAAATAGATCTTTAAAAGAAATAAATGTATGATGGATAGCAAAATGGATATACATGTGCATGTGTTTGTAGTCTGCAATGTGTGTGTAGTTTGTAGTTTCCTTTGTTGTCTGAAAGTGGAGTATTCTGAAACTTTTCATAAGCTCTGGCAGGCTTTCAGGCCTTGCTTTGGGCCAATCCCTTTTGGGTTGACTTTTGCCCACGAGGGGAATGGTAACTTCAGGTGTTTGATTTAGAAGTTATATTCTTTGTGTTCTGTATTGTATATTTACTGTATTAAAGTCCCCTTTCATTGAAGTTTTATATGTTTTTTCTTGTTGTGGCAGATAGCAGAACCCACTTAGAGCAGGCAGGTTTTTGGGGCTTTAGGGGTGCCCCTCTCCCCCCGTCCTGGAACAGATTTGCTGTCCTATAACAGATTTGCTGTCCTATAACAAAATGGTATAAAATGAAGAAGGAAATACCATTAATTTATAGGCAGAATAGAACAACTGATCAAATCATACAAAATACCAAACAAAATGTAAAATTACACAAACTTATAAAACAGAACTGAAATAAATACCCAGCCTGTATAAGTAATGTATGTACAATGTAGTTTCAGCTTACCGGAAGCAGGAAGACAGCCAGCACACTGGCAGCCTGAGAAGTGGGTGATGGTGGGGTGTGAGACTCACTATTGAAGGCACAGGAGACTGAAGAGAAGGAATAGAGGAAGAGGGTGATCTGTCAACATTTTATCATAGTCTGAATCCAGCAGGGCAGGCAGGCCACCTCCTTCTTTGTCTGCCTGCTTGGATGTTACCTTAAGTTCATTATTTTCAGGGAGATTTTTATTGTGTTGGTTTCCTATTCATTAATTTGTATCCTTCCCTCTTTCATTTGTATCAGCTCTTTTATCTACCTGTTCTTGGTCACAGAATGCCAAAACCTCTTCAACATCATCTTTATCAACTTCCACTTGACCTGAGGGTCTGGGTGGGTGTGGTTCCTGGGAAGAAGTTCGATGGCACCGCTGATCAAGAGTATGCAATGCATCTTTTAAGACAGCGGCAAAAAAAAAAAAAAAAGAAGAAGAAGAAGCATGATTGTCACAGTTTGGCTTTTTGTCATAAATGCAAAAAATATCCTCCAAATTTCTTAAGTTAGCTCAAAGTGATACTAATGCAAATCTTCTGCAAAAGTCATGAAGTAAGGTGAACTTCCTAAAAGCAGAGGATATTTATATATACAGGTAAAAGTATATAGATTATAAATATATATTATAAATAAATATAAAACATCTGTTTCTTAAATGAGTAGACACTTAAGAGTAGACATGTGAATGGTTGCTTTTTATCCTTACTTCATTGGTCATTTTAGTTAAAATATATTATTTTATGTGTTTATTATATATTATAATATAATATGTTATGTTATAATTGTATAGTATATAATTACAATATAATGTGTCATATTATAATTATATAACATATAATTATAATATAATATATTATATAATTATAATATAACAATTATATTAACATAAAAACTGGGGGTCTAAATAATCAGTGATAATATGTGTGCATTTGTGAAATCAACCTCATCTCAACTTTTTCCGTTTATCTCTCTAACTTCCCTTTCAAAATTAAAAGGTACAGAATCACAAAAAGGGATTGCTATTGGATGTATTTCATGACCAACATTTGAGTCAATGCCATGATGACAGTATTCAGGGGAACCACACTTCCTTATTTCTGGTAGACACTGTCTTGTGCCTTTCTGGTCTGGCTTTGCACCATGGGATGCCACTAAAAGGTAAATCTGAAGGCAGGAGTAGCCTTCAAATATACAACCTGATTCTCTCAAATGCACTATGTGCAAAGATGTTTGGAAACTGATTCTTTCTACATCTAACCTCCCACTTTGTGATAAAGAAGTGGAGCTGAAGTCATGGGATTTTTATCCACTACTTGACAAACACCTCAATTCCTTTGTGTGTGTGTGTGTGTGTGTTTGTTTTTTTTAATTTTTATTTTTGTATATACTGCAAAATTTGTGAGGTTCCCAAATAAAAGAAACCATATTCAATATCTGGTATTCCAATAAACTTTCTCTATAGGTAGACCATTTACAAAGTTTCAGTATAGAGGAGGCAGGGGAGGTACCCAGGCTGGTAGAGGAACCATCGCTGTGTTGGTGGCAGCTAATAACACCCAGAAGGCAAAGTTCTGTAATGTCAACATCCAATCCTAATGACCTTTGAATTGAATACCAGGATTTTTCATCAGTTTCATAACATTTTCTTTTAGTAAACTTAATGATTAAGTTTCCTCCAAGATCTCAAACCCATGTTAGAATGTAATTATTGAAGTGGCCAAATCTAAATTGGAACGAGCACTGGATGCCATTGCCAATATTCTGACCACAATTAGGGTACAAGTAACTATTTGCATTTCTTCTATACCTGAACTATCTGACACTGTGTATTGAATATAGTTTATGATGCTGTACTCTAATTTATTATTTAAATCTATTTTGATACCTTAGGTAAAACAGTCTGGGATTAAGCTTTATTGTTAAGGAAAGCACAAACTAATGAACTATATGAATTTAATAACTTATAAAAGCATATTAAATTCTATTTAGTATAGAGATGGGGGTAATCTGTATGCATATATAAAGAATTTTTTTAAAAAGTAGGAAGGGAGATAAGAACATGGGCAATTTTTACTTTTGAAAAAAAAAGGTGGGCATTTCTAATAGTAATAATTGACTAACTTGTTTTAAAGTGTTTGAAATATACTTCAAACACTTCAAGACTGATTTTAACAGGAAACCTTATTAAAAAAAAAAAAAGGGAAGACTCAATGGAGCTCACAAGCTTAGTTTTTATTGATTCTGTTGCCGATAACTACATTTCCAAAATTGTGTTTAATCGTACTTAGGAACATTTTATTTTATTTTATTTTATTTTATTTTATTTTATTTTATTTTATTTATTTTGATTGTTTTTTGCAGTCAACTTCAAAAGAACTGCAATACCAGGTTTTATGTGCAAAGTTTTTCAAGATAGTTTAGATCCAAGTCCTGATAAAAGCATAATGGGTAAGGACAATGCTATTGGCTACCTATCCGGAGGAACCAGGGAACTAAATGGTCTTTAAGACTCAGTCATCCCTAAAATTGTAGCACCCTTATGATTTGTTTCTTCTCTTTGTCCATCTGTCCAGTGTTGCTGTTGTTTTATTTTTGTCTTAAAGCTTGATCATCAGAATCCCCAAATTGAGCTAAGGTGGGAAAATCCAGATTTGAATGCCTTAAAATTATGTTCACTCAGTGAAATATACCTTGAGATGATGTGTGATATATAAAAAGACCACTGAATGGTAGCTTTCTTCACGCTTTTCTTTTTCTTTTTTTAAGATTTATTTGTTTATGTATATAGAGCCAGGATACAGACCAGAAGTGCAGGGGTGGGGTGAGAGAGTTCACCAGAGACAGACCAGGGAGCAAAACAGGCAGATTGTTGGAATACACTGCTGAAGGGAGCAGTGGGCAAGGCAGGGGAGATCTGCCGAGCCATGTGGGTCACCTCCCTAGCAGGGATCAAACTCAGAGCTGAGGCGGCTATGGCTGGCCTCTCAGCACTGCGTTCAAACCCAATGAACTACCAGGGAAGACCCAGCTTTCTCCACTCTAAGGAAAAAAATAAGCAGTTTCATCAAGTAGGAATCTTCTAAATCAGTATTTTTCAAACACTGACATGAATACAAATCCCCACGGAATCCTGTGAAACTGCAGGCTCTGATTTGTGGATCTGAGGGAGGTGGGACCCTAAGATGCTGTGTTTTTGAAAATTTATTTTATTTATGTATAAAATAACTGGGGTGTAGGCCAGAGGTGTGGGAGGCGGGGATGAGAGGATTCACCAGAGACAGAGTACGGAGAAGAATAGGCACATCCACTGAAATACACTGCTGAGGGGAGCAGCAGGTGAGACAGGTATAGCACATATAGTGCTACACTATATGTGGGTTAGCTCCCAGACCAGGGATCAAACTCATGACTCCTTGTGCTACCAGGCAGACCCAAGATACTGTGTTTCTGGCAGGTTCCCAGATGATGCCACAGCAGCTAGCCTAAGAAAGAGACTTAAAGAGTACCATGGATCTGAACTGGTACTCCTTTTTTTGTATCTGAATTAAAAAAAAGATTTTTGGCTTCTAAATGTGAATCATGTCTCTATATATTCTTCCAGTTCTTGTTTTCTAAAAATAGAATTGGACCTAGAGCTCGAAGGGGTATTTTAGATTCCTAAAAGTCGAATTAAATTAAGATCAGAATAACTTTAAAAATGCAGTTCAGAAGGCTCTAATTTCCAGATCGCTTTCCAAAGCACCCATCTCAAACTGAAGTCAATTCTTTTTTTTTTTTTTTTTAAGATTTATTTATTAGTGTATACAGAACTGGGGTACAGGCCAGAGGCTCAAGGGTGGTGAGAGGCTTCACCAGAGACAGAGTGGGGAACAGAACAGGCAGACCAACGAAGTACACTGCTGAGGGGAGCAGCGGGCAGGTCAGGAGAGGTCTGCTGCACCATGTGGTCTCCTCCAGGGCAGGCAGGGATTGAACTCATGGGGAAGTGGCTTTAGCTTCTCAGTGCTGTGCTTTAACCCCCTGCACCACCAGGGAGGGCCCCTGAAGTCAATTCTTTATGGGGCAATCTCTAGACTTCACTTCTCTTTGTTCCCTTTCTAAGTTTTCTCTATAATCTGTCCTAATATTGCACCCCCTCATTTATAAGTCTCTTCCCTTGCATATGTATATGCCACAGAACTATCCTTTCACATGTATAGACACAATGGGTGAATTGTACTTTTAATAGGAAAGAATCCTTATCACTCACAGTAACAGGAAATCTCAACCCAGGGCAATATGTATGTGATATCTGAATACACAATCAGATCCTTTGAATAGCATTACATTATAGGAGCAACAAACACAGCAAAGAGTCCACAAAAGCCATTTTTTCAGAGTATTCACAATGCAAATGAGCCATGATGAAGGAGAAAATCTGGTTAGAATCACCCACTAGCTGGATGTGCATATTCCATCTTTTATCTTCAATTTCAATTTTCCAATTTAATGGCTGGCATCTGTGATAAAGAGAAAATATAATGGCCAATGTTGTGGAATTAAGCCTTTAGTCCCCCAAATTTGTTAGATGATTCCTTAAGCACCCTAAAATCTGATATGCTAATTAAAAGGCCTAGTTATATTTTTAAACAGAGTCTGAGACTACAACTTATGAAAGATTATCTTAAGTTTCTATATTGCTCTAAGAATTTCTAAAGATCTGCAAATGATCTCTGGTTTTGGGGTTATTTACTAATGAAAATAGCATTGTAGTGCTTGTAGAAAATACTACTACCACCTACTGGCACATATTGTACATTAAATTGGAAGTGCTTTTAAAGCATTTCAATAGTTCTGAGTAACTATTTACGGAGAAAAAAATAATTGTTTTCATATCACCATAACTTTGATTTCAGTAATTTTATAGTTTTATTTTCTTTTAGATATTATGAAATATTTACTTTTATCACTAGAATACCAAAGCCTCAATGAAAACAGACTACAAGCAAGGCCTAGGATATTTAGACAGAAAAAAATATGGTATAATTATGTTGTTAAAATGATAAATGCCTTTCCTTTCACCTGTTGCTAAGTTCATTTTTGTTTGTATTGGGAATTTATTAAACCCAAAAGTAAAGCAGATTTGTATTAATGTGGAAATTTCAGATAGTTATATATGTTGTTAAGTAAATTTTATTGTAATCAACAAAAAATATGAAACAGTATATCAAAATAAATACAAATCCCTTTACAATTCCAGCAGTTATTTGACCAAATGAAAAAAAAAATAATCAAAAGATAACATACATATTGTTTAAAGTTTTTAATGTAGTAATTCTCATTAGCTTTTAGATTAGCATCATTTATTTTTCTTTACATTTTACCGTGGGAAAGAATTAAATCCTCATGTTATTTCTTCAGTGGTCATGTTGAATTTTATCTTTAGACAAGCTAGTCTTCAGCGCTACAAATTTCCTACCTTTAAAGAAACCACTTCTTGCATAGAATCTATTTTCTTGTTCAATGATTTAATATTTTGCATCAATGATCTAGATTCATAAAAAGGATATGGGATTAAAAGCATGGGTTTTGTTCTCAAAACTTTGCTGTGACACCTCTATTTGTTAGAATTCCAATGGAAAAATTACCACTTTAATGATATATATAATGACACAGGAGTAGGAAGAGAGCTAAGATGATAAAAAGAGCACTGGATGGATGAATTCAGACAAACCAGCCCAATGATAATATATGTGCATTGTTACTATATTCGAGAAAAGTTTCTGGGCAAGCATAAATTTAAATAGAGAAAAAAAAACTATACTATTTAATTGTAGTTACAGATTAAAAGTTGATATCATTCTTGGTTTTGTTTTTCCATTGGTGTAAAAACATTAGCAGATAATATGGTAACTCATTTTTTATTACATTATTTAAATTGAAGTCAGTGCTTCCCTCTGGTTTAGTGATTACTTAGTGTCTTTTAGCAAAAAAAGATGCTACTGTTACCCTAAAGATTGTTTTATATTACACTGACAGTTAATATTTACTATGGAATACTAAATTATTGGCTTTATTGAACCATTCCTTTGACCATACAATGGTTGCTTATTTTAGTGATTATTATTATTATTATTTTGATATCTGATGAAACTATCTATTTAATCAAGAAATTGCCATTGCTTCCTAATGGAATGGCTGATTCAGTTGTGGATACAGGAGGCAGTAGATATTGCTGATACTTAAACTAGAGTGATGGAGAAGAAAAAAAGTCAATGCCACATCATTTTAAGAGAATTAAAATATAATGAAACAGTAGGTGAGCTTCTTAGCCTTTGCTGGAATAGCTTCTTCAGCAAAGTTATCACACTAGTAAAATAACTTATGCAGCTGATAAAGACTAAATCTTTTTTTTTTATGTATTTATTTATGCATGCAAGAACTGGGGTCCAGGTTAGAGGTGAGAGGACTCACCAGAGACAGAGTAGGGAGCAGAACAGGCAGACTGACTGAAATCCACTGTTGAGGGGAGCAGTGGGTGAGACAGGAAAGGTCTGTTGCTCCATGTGGTTCACTTCCATGGCTGGGTATCAACTTGTGCTGCAGATAGCTTCATAGTGTTGACACTTAACCCCTTGCACCACTAAGAGAGGCCCTAGAAATTACATCTTTAAATAAGATAAAACAACTAGTTGTTCAAAGTTATTAAACATTTACATGTGTTTTTATATCTTTTATAATAGATTTATGGTGAATCTATTTATAAAATTTATTTCAACAAGAGTTAAGTTAGTATTTTAATCGCAAGTTGCAAGATATTGATTAGCTGAATTCTGTCTAACCCGTAGTCCCTGGTATATCCATTTGGAACCAGTAGATATAATAAGTCCTAGAAATATAATAATGTACTACAAAACTATATTATAAAATTTGAAGTGACTAATCACATTTGATCCCTGCCAGGGAGCTGACCCACATGATGGGACAGACCTCTCCTGACCCACCTGCTGCTCCCTTCAGGAGTGTAGAATATCAATCTGCCTGTTCTGCTCCCCACTTTGTTTCTGGTGAATCCTCTCACTGTTCCTGCACCTCTGGCCTGTACCCCAGTTCTGTATGCATAAATGAACATATCTCTAAAAAACTTGAAGTGGCTAAAAATCTGTATCTTAATTATTCTCACCATGAAAATGAGATGTTAGTCATGTGGTGTGATTGAGGTTTGAGCTAATGATGTGGTGGTAGTAACCACCATATATAGTAGATAAAAGTATAAAATCAATGCATTTTATGCTTTATATTTATAGAGTGTTATATGCCAATAGTCTTTTAATAAAAATATTTGTGTATATATACAGATACACACACATATATACACACAATCATACATATATACATATAAATATATTTGGAGGAAGACCCTTTAGAAGGGTAATTAAGACAAAATAAGGTAATGTGGATGTTTTAGTCCAATTTGACTGCTTTCTTTATATGAAGAAGAGATCCAAACAAGTATGTATAGAAGGAAGACTACTTGAAGGTAGTGGAAAACTATGGTGTTAACAAGAGAAAACAGACCTTAGAGGAACTCAATTTTCTGTCACCTTGATATTGGACTTCTAGTCTCCAGACTGTGCGGAAATACATTTCTTTTGAAAAAAATGACCTACTATGTTGTACTTTGTCAGCCCTGGTAAACTAGTACAGGTAGGTTTAGAAAGCAGAGATAATGGAATCAAAGGGGTTAATTCAGAAAGGAGTTATAGTTTATGTGGAGAAATGATGTGAAGAAAGTCAAAGAGGAGAAAATATAGGTTATGTATCCAACAAAATTCAGAGAGGCATGAATCTGTACTCTTTAAATAGAGTTATGAAAACCAATGTAACTTCAATAAAAAATTTAAGAACTAAAGGTGATTTATCAAACAAATTATAGACATTTAAGTTAGAGGAAGTATAAAATGAATGAACTCTGTCACTTTTAAGGAGTAGTTGTAAGTTAGACAGAAACTTGTGATACTTGACCTAGCTATGTGCTAAATTTCATTTCTTAGGATTTTAACAATTTTTTTAACTTTTTTTTTCTTTTTAAATATTTATGTATGCATACAGAACTGGGGTACAAGCCAGAGGTGCAGGAGCAGCAAGAGGATTCACCAGAAACAAAGTGGGGAGCAGAACAGGCAGATAGAAGAAGTACAATGCTGAGGGGAACAGCGGGCGGGTCAGGAGAGGTCTGCCACACCATGCAGATCACCTCCAGAGCTGGGGATGGAATTTATGCTGAAGTGGCTTTAGTTTTTTTTTTTTTTTTTAAGGTTTATTTATTTATTTATTCTTACAGAGCTGGGTTACAGGCCACAGGTGTGGTGAGTGAGAGGATTCACCAGAGACAGAAGGGGGAGCTGAACAGGCAGGCAGATTGACAAAGTACACTGGTGAGGGGAGCAGAGGGCAGGTCAGGAGAGGTCTGCCGCATCATGTGAGTCAGCTACCTTGGGTATCAAACTTGTGCTGCAGTGACTTAGGAGAGCTTTCTAATGCAGTACTTTAACCGGCTGCGGTACTTTAACCTCTCTCCATCAGGGAGAGCCTGGCTTTAGCTTCTTAGTGCTATGCTTTAACCCGCTGCACCACCAGGGAGGGCCCAATTTTTAAGTAAAAATTTTAACTGAAAATATTCTATAGTGATAAGATGGAATAGAAGGGAATAGGAAAAATACAATTGAAAACCAGATTGGCAGATGATAGAAGATCTTGTCAAACAAAGATTATTTTGATAGTGAAGAAGCCTATTATCTCCTATTATCACCCATTAAAGTGTATATAGGTCTCTGATTTATAAACCATATGAAAGAAGAGCAGGGGTCGGGGTAGCCTTCAGAATCTCGTTCCTTTCAACTTCTCTCCCTCACTACCATTTGTCCAAAAAACCTCAGAAATCAATGCAACATTATGAAAATCATTGGGACAAAAGTTAAACTTCTTCAGTGTACACTTTGAGCTACTATAGTTTTTGACAAATTGTACTATTGTGTCCAGTTTCTTACTCCAGTCATATATTGTAGTTTCATCCACAAGCAGGTGATTTTCTACACTCTGTGGCTGGCAGGAACATGTGTCCCTAACATGATAATTCGAGTCTGAGCATATAATAAAAGTTGGCCCACATAACATGAGCAGAAACAGTATGTACCACATTTAAGAAGAGGTTTTGAGAGACATCACATATTTCTTTCAGTGTTCTTGCTCTTTTTTCTCTGCATTAAGGATATTGTGTCACAAATGGTGATTGCTTTCTCAGCATGTGTCTGATATAAGACAACCATGGTGTGTGAAGTCATCAAGAGATTCATAACTGTTAAATCCACTGGGACTTTGGGACATCCTATGATTCCATCAAAGCTGGCTAATACACATAAATTAAAAATAAAGAAAGTCTATTCTTAAACTTGAGTGTTTGGCAGGTTCTAGATTGGACTACAAGAAGATAAATAAGAAGTTAGTGAACATTATGTACATACACATTTATGTAGCTGGTATTATAATGAACTATAGAAATGATCCCTGAAAGTATAGTCTTTGTATTAGTTGTCTTTCTGCCCCCATCCCATTTCAAGTCATTTCATCTCTATCAACAAAATCTGCTGAGTTGCATCTACTCATCACTGCTTGGATGAAGCTCAATGGATTCTGCTTCTATTACTTTTACAGAGTAGATATAAGTGGTCCAGGAACTTGCAATATTTCAACTAAGTCAGATATCATTTCTTGGAACCTATAACTAAATAATATGAGAATTTTCTCTAATGATAAGATAAAAAGTCATATAGATTCAAACTACAAAGGCATTGTGAAGCCTTAAGTATAGTGAAATGATGATGAGTGTTCATGGATACCAGCTGACAGAGAGGAGGAATAGGAAACTTAAAGGCTAGGACAGTTTCTTGCCT
>NW_004567103.1:64652268-64653662 GCF_000260355.1 Condylura cristata | reverse complement strand
GAAATACTAGTATCAAAAATGAAAAAAAAGAGAGAGAAGATTTTGGAGACTTACAAACAAGATATAAAACTAAATGGATATAAGGGGTATCAAAGGTAAAATTTTTTTTTTTTTTTTTTTTGTGACTCCACCTTAGTGATTAAAGTTGATAGTAAGAAAGCAGTTGGAAAACAGGTGAAAAAGACAATGGAGTCAATTTTTGGAAGTCCTGAACATTACAAACTAGGATATTTAATTGGAGATCTCTATTCAATAGTTGAGAGGGAAGAATGTCTATATCAAAAAGCAAATGACTTATTAATCATGTTTTTGCCATCATAAGTTAGACACTACAGGAAATACAAATATAGGACCAGGAAACTTACTTGTTTGAATGTTTTACTTTTTATAAGCTTGACTGTGTAACCATTGTCTTACTCTTTTGCCTGAAGTAAACAGTTTTGTGTTTTTATGAAATTACGAGAAAATTAATGTTTTCAGGGAAAGACAAACTGGACTTTCTAAATATTTTCTAAAAGCTTTTTGATGATCCCTATTTATTTATTCAAAAATATGTATTTATTATGTATACAAGAGCTGGGGGGAAGGCCAGAGATGCAAGGGGTGAGAGGGCTCACCCAGAGGCAAAGTGGGGAGCAGAGCAGGCAGATCTACTGAAATAGTCTGCTGAGGGGTGCAGTGGGTGAGACAGAAGAGATCTGCTGTGCCATGTGGGTGAGTCACCTCCCTAGCTGGGGATCAAACTTGTACTGTAGTGGCTGCAGATAGCTTCATAGTGCTGCATCTTAATCTCTTGCACTACTAGGGAGGCCACAATGATGATTCCTTACTTAACCGATTTAACAAAAGGAAAAAAAAAAAGTGAAATAATTTCCATAACTTCACAGTGTTCAAAAAAAAAACATGGAAAACTGCAGATATTCTTTACAGCCAGATGAATACCCTCAGAGTAGGTGAGGGAATTAAACCATTTTAAATGAGGCAGTTAATGCCAGTAATAAGATAAAAATAAAGAGTCACACAGTCTATAAGTGACTCAGAGCTATGGCCCTGAGCAAAAAGAGGTAGGCAATTAATGTTGACTAAATGAAATACAACTGTATTCCCCAGGTGAAGAGAAACTTCTACCATGACTCTTAAATTCAGATAAGAGTTATATTTGATGTCTACTATATACCACATAGTTAAGTTTTCTGAAAAGGAAAAAAGTAGACAGCATATCAAAAAATAGAGCTACCAGGAAACTGATTTATTATTGCCAGGTATACAATTTTGCAAAGAACACGCTGAATGGGAAATGTAACACTAAAGTATATACTTATAGTCTCCATAACTATTTATATACACACATGCAGGCATGTATGTGTGTGTGTGTGTGTGTATATATATATATA
>NW_004567103.1:64621118-64652168 GCF_000260355.1 Condylura cristata | reverse complement strand
TGTGTGTGTGTGTATATATATATATATATATATATATATATATATATTAGTTATTGATAATCAGTGACTTTAGAATTGTTTTTCCTTACAAGTACAAGGGTTCTATTCTCATTGGTATTAATAAAGACAGAAGTATAAGCTTTCAAAGTCAAATACTCCTAGGTCACTTCACCCTGTTGGCTTTAGATTGGACATTTCAAACACTTTTATTTATTAAATAATGTTGAAATGATGGGAGGTGGGTATCTTAAATGTCTAGCCTAAGAAGCAATCATGATGATTTCAGTCTCAAAGATGCTCACAGCATTGCTAGCCAGTAAGACTGTAGAGCCTGAATACAGTCTTTAGGGAATGTGTAACTTGGAATAATGCAACTTCCTGTTATATAACTGCCAACTGAAACAAAGAAATCTAGATTATTGAATGAGCAAAATGCTTTTCAGGTTTATCAACTGAATGCTAAGGAATGTCAACCTAAAGTAATGGCTTAGACTTCAGAATAGTTCATCTGTACTACTTTTTTCCTGGCCACAATTAGACAGCAGGGTAGGCTGATGTGGCAATTTAAGAAATACATTCATTTGTTAAAATGGTTCTGAGGTAAAATCGTTCCAGATTGTCCCCTTTAAGCATGCTACACAGAGGCCTATCACAGCTTTGTCTTCATAATAATCATTAAATTCAGTTTGAATACTAGTCATGGGAATTGTTATTTGACATTTATTTATTTTGCAATTTATCTCAAACTGATTTTACTAGGGGAAAAATGCACTAAGGAAGTCAATCTGCTGTCTCAGCATTTATTTGTTTACAGAAAATTTAAGAGTAGGTGACCCTGTTCTGGTCGGAAACTTTACGATTAGAGTTCTTTCTGCCTCAGTGAAGAGTACATGTACTTTTCGTTTTTCTTTTCAGCAATCACAGGACATTTAAAGGAAACGAATTAAGGCAACAAGCATTTATTAAGAGGCCAGATAGGGGACATACTTAGATTTTAAAAGTATCCAACATTTTTTAGATTGAAACTGATTCCTTTGAGTTTGCTTGTCATTTGCTATGCTAGCATGGCGCATTTGTTCCATATAAAATGACCACAATTTGGAACAATGTTGGTGTAGTTTAAATATATATGAATCCTCATATTGCTCATAAATATAAAATGCATCGATTGTGGTGGATACTTCTATAATAAGAATCTTATAAGATTTCTTTCTCTTGGGGCAAAATCTACTAGTAACTCTCTCTTTCAATATCCAGGGGATGGGCTCTCCTTGGTGGCAACTGGGTGAAGCACAGCACTGCAAAGCTAGCTGCAAGCTCCTCAGGTCAAGTTCTATCCCAGCTAGAGTGCGGTGACCCACCTGGCACAGCAGACCTCTCCTATCTTGCCTGCTGCTCCCCTCAGCAGTGTACTTTGTCGATCTGCCTGTTCTGCTCCCTGCTCTGTCTCTGGTGAAGCCTCTCACTGCCCCTGCACCTCTAGCCTGTACCCCACTTATGTATGAATAAAAAATAAATCTTAAAAAAACATTCAAGGGATTTTCCACAAAATAAACCTTTCACAAATAAATATAAACTCAATCATTATTTTGTTATTTAGCTTTACCTAGATTTAATGATTTTAAATGTTTACGATGATTCTGATTCATGGATTTTGGTTCACCACAGAAAAACAAACAAATCTCAAAAAAATCATAAAATCAATAGGAAATTACTGATGACTTATGAATTCATTAGTGTGAGCACACAAACTATAGAAATATGCATTCAAAAGACATAAGTGAGTTGAGAGAAAGTAGTCTAAATATAATCAACTCATTTAAAACATAAAATTAGATTTACCTAAAAATATCAATTTTGATTTTTTTTCCTGTTATGTTTTTCTCATTTTAAAGAAAGTACTAACACATTGGTGTGAAGACACAAGATTGAAACAGTGAGTTAAATTGGTCAAATCTGATTTAGAAATGTGTTTCACTTTAAATTTGAATATAATGCAAATATTTAAAAGTTAAGGCTTTTAGTATTATTAAACAATCCATAATTCTGACATTTTCAAAAAATAATATAGGACTAGTCTGCCACATGGGGCACTACAGCTGCTTGCCAGCTGCTCACTTTAGTTGGGCATTGCTCCCTAGGTTGCCAGAACCCCACTATGTTCAGTTACTACACATTCCTGTCCCCATATGAGCTTAGTTCTGCATCCTAGGATAGTCTCTGAACTTAAGGATAGTTATTTCTCCCAATTAAAAATAGAATCAGCCCCCCCCCCCAGTGGTGTAACGTGGTGGGACGCAGCACCACACGCTAGCTGCATCACTTCAGTGCAAGTTCGATCCCTGCCCCAGAGGCCATCCATATGGCGCAGCAGGCCTCTCCTGACCAACCCTCTGCTCCCCTCAGCAGTGTACTTCATTTATCTGCCTGTCCTGCTCCCCACTCTGTCTCTGGTGAATCCTCTCACTGGCCCTGCACCTCTGGCCGACACCCCAGTTCTGTATGCATAAATAAATAAATATTTAAAAAATAATAAAACAATAAAAATAGAACCATAGTAGTCTCTTCCTTCCTTCCTGGTAATTTTCCCAACCTACCCCCAGATGATAATAATGTAATGAATGTAGAAAGTAATACTGTTTGCATGTAAAATAATCCATTATGAGATAAATCGGTCACAGTCTCACTCAGTCACTCCCAGCTCATTTTCACGTACTTGATAATTCAGTTTTGGAATAAAAATCAACAACAACAACAAAATAAAAACCCAGCTATCGACAAGCCTTTCTTCACCTAAGTTTACATGAAATCTTTAAAAGACAGTTTCCTAAATGGTGACAGCACCTCAGTCCATGCAAGCTGCAGGCTACACTACAGATGGTGCCATTTAGTGATGGCCAAATTACCAGTTATGACCCTCTGAAAAATGCAGGTTTATCATAGCAACTCTGACAGTCGTCGGTATATCCTGTCTCTTTTGGGCATTGTTTTAACAGGAGCATTTGAAAGAAAAATGTTCTCAGTTAACTATACTTCCCAGAATACCTTGTAGAACATTCTGTCTCTATTGATCATAAACTGGCAGAGCCATTCTACCTCCTCTGGCAGAACTCAGGGGAAAGTGAGCAAGTGCATTATACTATGTGAAAAACTTTAAATTATGAAAAACACTAGGTTGCAGTTTCATCAGTATTTGCATTCTTTTAGCACAAGATAGATCTGACGTCTATTTTTATCCAAAGGATCTTATTAAGCTAAGCCTGCCTGTAACTATGTGTAGTCCTTTGAAGCCATGGTACTTTTTATATACAATAGAGAATAAATTCGAACAAGCTAAAAAATGTTTATTGCAAAATACTGTAGTTCAAGAAAAATTACATCTGCATGGGCTGCATATTTGGGGTGAAATTTATAGTGCAGTTTCTCTTCATTAACCACATTTCAGAGAATTTTCAAAGCATCAGCTTGCATATATTAACATGTACTTAAAATAACAATATAGAAAGCTTCAGGACTAAAATAAAAGGTTAAACACAAAATGTAAGGTGCTTTGAGTGTGTCTGTATACATGTAATTCTTTAGAATTCCAGCTTTTTAATTAAAGTGAACTAGACCTTACCTAGACCAGCTAGATTAATAAGCATCTCATTCTACAACTAGTCTCTTTAATAAAAGCAGATGGAATTCATTTTACAAGAAAATAATATAATATTAACCATCATTGCTTCTATATAGCAAAACACATATAATTATTCCACAGCCTCATGGAAAAGAAATGGTTACAAAAAAGCAATTATAGCATTTGAACTCAACAGGAATTTTTCTTCAATTGCTATACACTATAGATATGTATTTTGTGGGGTGTTTGATTGCTTTTGTTTATTTTTTGCCATTCATATTCATTCTCTGTTACATCCTGACAGTCTTAAAGAAAAATCTGTACTATCAATTGTACATTTAAAAATGCATACAGCATTTTAAACCCCTGAAAAGCTAAATGTGAAAGCTATTAATAAATAAGTCTCAAAACTCTGTTTTATACTCTCCAGCTGTCTTTTCTTATCATCTGTGCTCAGATCTTTGAGGGCATTTTTTGGAAGTTGGTAGAAGGGAATGGTTTCCAACCTATAACATAAATGTACATTTTCCTTTTACAGTATTCTGCAAAGGACATGTTTTTTTTTCCTTTTAGAACTGAATTTGAACACAGCTGGTATTTCTTATACTGTGTAATATTGAGCAAATCAGGTAATTTTATAAGCTATAGCTTTCTCATCTGAAAGAGAGGATACTAATTATCTACTTTTAAAACTATTTAGATGGTTAAAAGGAGAAAATATATGAGGTGCCTATTACAGTGTTCCCCCAACATAGCATTTTAAAAGGCAGAAATGGTTATTGCTGTTTTGTTTCTAAATCTAATAGAGTACCCAGAGGTGGTCCAAGTTAGCCTGAATTTGTGTATAAGCTTTTTAAAATAATAGTTTATATTGAAATTCTTCACTTGTTAAACTCCTCACCGTTAATTTCAAAGTTTCAAGGTTGTCATATGCCAGATGTCTCCAAATGATGAAGTCTCTGACATTATCAGTGAGATACTAACCCTGTCTCCCCTGACCCAAGTCTTCAGTCTCTCATGTTTGGATGTGCTTCTCAGTTTTCATCATTCTAGGGGATTCCTAGTCACAATGATTCCTAGTCTTCAATGATACCTTCCTTGATGCAACAAGCTAGAAGTATTCAGAGTTGTCCTCTGGTTGCACCAAAATCTTCTTATGCATCTGTTGATATTTGCTTCTCTGTTATGAGCTATGCGAAATGTTCAACTGTGTTTCTTTGGCATGCATATTCCACCAGCAATTTGTTAGGAGGGAAGCAACATACTTATTTGAAAACTATTCTACAGGAAACAAACAAACAAAAAAACTGAAGAGTTTCATTAATGCTATGGAAATCCATAAAACAATGCCAAAGCAAGTTTTGTGGTATATAGCTAAAATGAGGTGCAACTCCCTCAGCCACAAGCATTGCTGTTTAATCCCCTCCAGGCCCAGGCCCTGCAGAGCAAAGGCCGGTGCAGCACTTTGCTTAGTCAGGCCCTGAGTCCTCTCCTCAGCATGGAGAGTAGGCTCCCATAAAATCTCCAGCCCACCACCCCTTGGTAACTCAAAAAGGGTAGACAATGTTAAAAATAATATGCCTAATAGTAAAATATCACTGTAGATGTGAACACATTTGATAGTCACTTTTATTTATTTATTTTCTGCTGGCTTGAAACAAATATTTTGTTCCAAGAGTTCCAAAAAGTTAACCTATGATGCTTGCCACTTTCTTGCTGGTACTATTCATCCAATGTCACTTGGCCTTGCCACCACATTGACACATGGGCTGAAAGTACTGCAGAAAATCAGTTACTTTCTGTTCACTAGAGAGTTCAGTGACTGAATTTTATTTTGGGTGGTGGGAAATGAAGTTGTAAATCAGGATGTTTTTAAAGCAGCTAAACCCTATGCAATGCTTCTAGAATTTCTAAGTGAAAAATAAACTCCAAGGGAATTTGAAATGTAAGAATCTGTAAGTCTTCGTGAATATTATGAATGTTGTACCATAGTCATGTATTTCTATGCAAAATGAATTATTTAAAAATAAGCTAAAAACAGAAGAGACTTGTAATAATAGCTTTGAACTGAGATAAATGCAAAGTTTTAGTTCTTCAGATTTTTTTGTGTTCTCATCTGTGATATAGTCACAAACCAAACCAGAAAAATCACAGTGATCTTTTCCTTAAAATAAGAAATCTGATATATTTCTCAATCCATTTTTATCTGAAAAGTATATTGCGATAGAGGAACCCAAATGCTCTTAACCCTTTTCACTCTCCTATCTCAAAGACCTCAGGCTTCAAAACAGTATTGTTCTCTCTCAATAGAATTATAAATAACCACAGGACTCACTTTTTAGCCTTGTAATATGTTCTATAATAAGGACTCAGAAACTAAAAATTCCCACTTGTTTCATTTGCTAGCTAGCACTCCAATCTTTGAGGCCCATTACTAACCCAAAATTCTAGTACTGAAGTTAAAGCAGGCCACCCCCAGGGAAAACTATAGCAACTTCATTTTTAAAATGCATTTGATATTCTTTTACTAATCTTCTTCCAGCTTTCTTTCTTTTTCTCGTTTTCCCCTTACACTGCTGCGTGCTTTAATTTTGCTTTCAGACGGTAGTTTAAAAACTTTAGCTTCTAATAACTGGAAAAAATGGTTATTTAAAGATAACTGCAACTTGCTTAACATGCCAGGCTATCATATGCTCAGTGCTTTGAAGCTGCAAATTAATGACGAGCAGGAACAGTGACTATCTTTCAGAGGAAACTGACCTCTTTCTAATGGCACATCGCTAATGTCATCTGTCTACTGCATCTCATTATGTGAATTTCACGGAGTTAAAAAAAAAAAAGTATCTTAAGGCTGTGCACAAATAAAAAGGACCTTCTAGTATTAAGCACTTTGAAAATTTTTGATCTCTCAAAATACCTTCCTTAGATACAGCTTCCCCCTTTTGTGCATGGCACGCTGCTTATGTCATCTATTCTCTGTGACTAATTATGTTAATTTTGTGCCATAAAAGTAACTGAAGGCTGTTAAGGAATAAAAGCTTTTGAGTGGCCTTATTTCATAAACACCCCTTTTGAACAAGGCACATTTAGTCATATTTGCAGTAACAGAAAGAGTCTTGTGCTAAAAATACAACAAAGGCTGTTGAATATGGCCATTTATTCCCACTTTATTAGGTAATTTATGAAAAAGTATGAAGGGAAGCCTTTTTGTTACTATAATTTGCATAAAGCTGGTGCCCCATTAATGAGATAACTTCCTGCCTTTTGTGTAACACCAGCTGGAAATAGAAATGGAGGAACTTTTCTGTAGCCCAATTACTTAACCTGCTGAGTTCAGAGTTGGAAAGTAAACAGGATTCCTATCTGCCAAAGAACTTTATTTTGATTCCTCTACACTGATTTTTTAAATAAAAATAATTAGAAGAAGGAAGAACACCAAATGCTAAAAACTAACTAAATGTCAGTAAGATTGTACTTTAGTATGTATATCTGCGTTTGGAAAATAGTACTTACTTAATAATCATAGTTTCCCTATTGCAGCATAGTTATGGTATACTTTTATTTTAATAGGTTCAAATAAGTAACATTTGATCATTTATTTGAATATGCAGAACTATCCATATGACCAAAGGAAAAAAAAATCTGTAAAATAATCTTAAATGTTTTTAAGCAGGAGTGATGAATTACATTGCTTTCGTTTGAAATTATAAATTACAATCTTATAATAAAAATAGTAATAGTTTATAGTAGTAAAATCATTGTATGCTTTAAAATTATCTTGGTGATACAATAAATAACTTTTTAAAAAAAGATTTATTTATTTGTGCATACAGAACTGGGGTACAGGCCAGAGATGCAGGAGCAGTGAGAGGATTCACCAGAGTCAGAGTGGGGAGAAGAACAGGCAGATTATTGAAGTACACTACTGAGGGGTTGCAGTGGGTGGGTCAGGAGAAGTCTTTTGCGCCATGTGGGGTCACCTCCCGGACATGTGGGGGTCAACTTATGCTTTAGTGGCTTTAGTTTCTTAGTGCTGTGTGCTTTAACCTGAAGCGCCACCAGGGAGGGCCCAAAAGAAATAACTTTCTATTGTGGTAACACACTAGGAAAATATGTGGGGAGTATATAATTATTCCAAAGTGTAGAAATTCTATACAGACAGTAAAAAGCACATAAGAATAAAATAGAAGTAAAATAAGAGGTGTGATTCTGAAGAAACAGCATTTGTGTGTACATGGGCATGCACACGCATGACATTAGTAAAATTTTTGTTAAACTCCTGCCACCTAAGTATCTGTGAAAAAGAACATTCTGCAAAATTCTGCTTATTTATGTGAACTAATCTAGTTAGCCTAAAGTATTACACGTTGTCTCTCCAGTCCCTCATGTTACTATATAAATGTAGCTTCAAATGACTTTTTTTTTTACTTTTTTATTATAACGGTTTATTTTTACATCATTTTGTAATTTTTTTCCCCCATCTCAATTGTAATCCCGCGGGTTTCCCATCACCAAGTCACCCGCGTGCCATCACCATAATCCCATGCACTTCCCTCCCCACCCCCCTGTTTTTTATCCCATTCCCCACTGCACCCCCACAAAATGTCTCTGGGTATATGGTTGTTCATTATTCTTGTTATTTTCTCGCCTGGTCCGTTATCCTCCTGCTATGAGTGAAACCATCCGGTATTTTTCTTTCTCTTTCTGGTTTATCCACTAAGCATGATCTTTTCCAGCTCCATCCAAGTTGCTGCAAAAGACATGTGTTTCTCTTTTTTGGTTGCTGAGTAATATTCCATTGTATATATGTACCACATCTTTTTTATCCAGTCATCTACTTTTGGGCATTTGGGCTGCTTCCACGTTTTTCCAATTGTAAATAAAGCAGCAATAAATATGGGGGTGCAGGTATCTTTTTCAATCAGTGTTTTTGTGTCTTTTGGGTAGATACCTAGGAGTGGGATTGGGTAGATACCTAGGAGTGGGATTGCTGGGTCGTAGGGAAGCTCCATGTTTAGCAGTTTAAGGAACTTCCAAACAGTTTTCCATAGTGGTTGTACAAATGACATATTTTTAAGGTTGTGTGGTGCTATTTCAACACAGAAAATGACACAAGAGTTATGACAGTGAAGCAAAACCATACCTGCCCAGATTTAACAGAGTAGAGAAGTGAATGGTTATCTCCTTGGTCTCTTTAGCTTTTAAAATAAGATTTCAACACTTCTAAGTTACTGTAAAAAATTATCTTAGAGGGCCGTCCCAGGTGGTGCAGCAGGTTAAAGCATAGCACTAAGAAGTTTAAGCCACTTCCACATGAGTTCGATCCCTGCCTGCCCAGGAGGTGATTGACAAGGCGTGGCAGACCTGGCCTGACCAGCCCGCTACTCCCTTCAGCAGTGTACTTCCTTGATATGCCTGTTCTGCTCCCCACTCTGTCTCTGGTGAATCCTCTCACCCTCTGCATCTCTGGCCTGTACCCCAGTTCTGTATGAATAAATAAATAAATCTTTAAAAAATATCTTAGAGAAATATCTTATCCATATACCTCATAACATCTTGAATAAATAGCATTTACTAAAGTAAAAGTTGTCATGTAAATCTTGAGAGTTGACAGCTATCAATCTCCATTCTAATGTGGTTGTATCTTAACTAGAAAGGTTAAACGTGATCCTGTATACATTCTACTACTAGACAATCCTCTCTAGCGTTTGATGCGAAGCCTGCCTTCCAGTGAATGAGATGTTTCCTTCTCTTTAGAAAACTCCTTTATTCTTCTACCCTGAGTAGAAATTTAGTACGCGTTTTTTACTCAGACTTTCAATCATACCAGTGTAGTATTACCAAATATAATCTCCCACAACATCATTTTTGTATGGCATGTCCACCTTCTACACCCTCGAAGATACCTAAGAATATAGTGTGACAAATGTTGCTCTCGGGAGGTATCTTTTTTTGTCTGAGGTGTACTCTCAGGAAGTTCTCTCTTTTGAGGTGGTTTTATGGTGGTTTTATGGTCTAAATTGTTTGATGTAAGAGATTTTTTTTAGTAGGGAGAAAAAATACTATTCATCCAAACAATGCAATTTGTCACATTTTTTTTTAACATATAGATTATGACAATGAACATAGACAAAAAGCTACCAAGTTCACCCACAAATCCCTAACAGTAGACTCCAAGGGATTGGTCTGTTCACCTGGGAACGAAATGTGCCCCACAAATTGGTCATAGTTTCCCATTTGTTTGTAACTGGACTTGTGGCAAAATCTATAATTTAGATTCTCATGAGGTTTACTCTTGTGAATCACTAGAACATAGAGAAAAAGTATAACGAATAACCCTTTAAGGGAAAAAAAAAGATGACTAGAGCAAATTTAATTTAACTCAGTGAAAGTAGCAAGGCTGACAGAAAAAGATAATATCTTCTTTTTAATGTTTTTGGATACCCAAGATTTTACATTCTAGCAATTCTGTATTCTGAGAGAAACTTTTCTAGACCTGAAAATTAGCTAATATCCAAAGTTTGATAGTTGAAACAAGAATATAAGTGAGCTCTATGTAATACTGAGGTAATATATACTAATGAGTCTTAGATTATAAATTAGGAAATAATTTGGGCAAATATACAAACTTCCACTGGAGTACTACCTTGAAATATAAAGACATTATGAATGCAAAGATAACTCTTTCTTACCTTCCTATTTCCTTAAAATGTACACAAACTCTCCCCAAATAACTCAATAACAGAAATCAACAATCAGCATAAAGTTAATACACTGTGAAAGTCATGAGAAAGCTATGAGGGAAAGTTTGAATCAACAAATATTTTCTACATTCCTACTGGTAACTCCAAGGCCTTTTTTCCTCTGTTCTTTTTTCCTCTCCTTGTCTGTTACAAGTTATGATGTGTGGATGAAGGCTTTTTCCCATGCAGTAATGACTGTATACTGAGATTTCAAGGGGCTGTTCATGACAATCCCATTTTCTGTGTAATTTCATGGTTGTCTTCTTGAATGAAGATATTGGCTGCTCTGAAGCAGGGGGTCAGCCGCTCCTGCTCCCTTTCAGTATTGTTCCGGAGTATGTTTCCTTTCAGCTGATGAAAAGTAATTCATCATTTACACCCCTGAATTCTGCCAGCATTTTTTGAACAACTTTTCTTTCCCTGTGGTACCTTAGGCCCATGAAAGAGATAAATAGGTTCAATACAACACTAGGCCCCAGATCCTGGGAGCAGGTTAGGCCTCTGAGGCCCCGAGCTGCCCCTTTCTCATGATAGAGTTTGTCACCTTTCTACCTCTAGAAGTCAAATCCTGTCGACTCAGCCATCTTTCAGGCTCTCTGAAGTGGCTTTGGCACCCACTGGGGCATGTGAGCTTAAAATTGATTTTTTTTAAGATCTGTCAAGTTCCCTTAAGGGACAGAGTTGACAGCCAGCAGGCCTCAACTATCACAAAGCATTCAATGTGTAAAAGACACCTAAGGAACTTCCTTTGAGAGGCCAAAGGGCTTCAGACTTTGTGACACATTGAGAGGGTGCTGTTGCTAAGAAACTAGCTTTTGGCAATAGGATTTTTCCTGTAACTCTGCCACTTTGGGAAGTACTTTACACTACCTCTCTTCTTATTGCAAAAGACAGTATCAAGTATTATTAAAACAAGGTTAAAAAAAAAAGGTTAAACAGAATTGTTACATGGTTCTTCAGACTCCAACAGCCTATCATTTATGAAATTTGTAGTTAACTGTAGCATATGTGTTATCTTTCAGAAGAACAGCACTAAATGTAATAAAATTGTATTTAGCATTTGTTATAAAATCTAAGCTATTAAGATTTTTAGAAAATTGGATATTACAGAAAATAATGCAGAAATAGATTTTTCTCTCAATTTAAACAGTGATGGCTTAACACCTCAGCAATCGTGTGATACTATCTTTTACCTCCCATTTGCTAAAAAATAATGTTGGAATAATTCCTGAACTCAGTCTACCAGATCAAGGGATTGTTTAATTCAGCCTTTTATTTAGACTGCTGCTCATTTTATTGCTTTTTTGTTGTTGTTGTTTGTTTGTTTGCTTGCTTTAGAAATCAAAGTGACAGGGCAGGGTTTTGCTAGATTGTTTTAAAGGTTATAGAGGTGTTTTTATTCTTTCTGATATCGATGAACAATTTCACTTACACAGATACTTCTTTTCTTTCTAAATAAGGAAGAAAACAAGTTAGCTTTCTTTAGCAACCACAGCACAACCACTTTCTCCAGACAAACTACCCAGGCCGAGCAAGCACAGCATCCTTTGGAAGATTAGTAATTCTTCAAAAGAATTCAGGAGACAGATTTTCAAATTCAATTCCAACCTGTGTGGCTTGAAGGCCGTGAAACTTTCAACAACAATATAAATACTGCACATGTCTCTCTCTCCTGAGGCTGGATTTTACCGACTGGTATGTGAAAGGCCAATTGTATAAGCAGGTGTAGGTCTGAGTTGAAAGGATTTGATGGCATTAATCTCCCTTTAAGAGGTCTTGTTTTCATGGCTGTTGTCAAACATAACTGGGTTGTTCTGTGACTATAACCACAGTTATGTGTCCCTTGTCAAGGAGAAGTGCCTTAGCTTTTGAGGGAATTTCAAAGACTTTTTCAAAGACAAGTTCAGTGTTCTCAATAAAGGGAGATAGGGTGATTAGTGAGCAGAGTATAGACATACCCTGGAGGTGAATATCAGCTTGTATAAAATGTGTTGTCTCAATAAAGTTGCAAAAGTTCCTTAAGACACAGCTCCCTTATTCATTGACAGGGGCAACTGTATATGAGGAGGAAGTACAGTTTTTATTTATATCCATGATATAAATAATATTTATTTATTTATAAATATCCAACATAGTCATGGGCTGAAAGTTCAATAAATGATGATCATTACAACTTTCCTGAGTTCCTGGTGTTTGACACTGAAACTCAAAATACTATGGATATGCAAAATTATGGGGTTTAATAAGAAATATCATCTAAAATCCAAACACTGGACATGTTAATCTCATGACAGAAGATATTACTTAGGAAAGCCAAGCATTCTGATTATTTTCAAGAGGTTATCCAGTAAAAATATAAAAGGAAATATGGAGGCATTTTCTGAAACAAGGGTTCCACTTAAGTTTACTTACTAAAGCTCTTTTACAAAAAAAGAACAGGTAAGAATAGACATAAGTGCTACCATCCAATTTTGCACCAAGTTTATTTGTTGAGCCATTACTGTGTACTGCTACCTCTAATGTGAATATATTGCTCTCATTGGACAAGCTTACATAGTCCTCTGTGTAGTAGTCTATGTAAATCATTCCATCAGCTCTTCTAGGTTTCTCGTTTAAAGTGTAGACTTTTTTTGAAAACTTTCCAAGTTGATTCTAAAGACCATTCTTGGCTAAACACCACTGTCTTAGATACAGAAATTGAATAATTTAATGATCATTTTATCACCCAAGGTGCTACATGTCAGCAGTTATAACTACTTTTGCAGGAAAAGTTTTATTCCAAATAGGCAGTTACTGAGTGGTGGAGACAAAATAAAGCAGTTGAAATTCAAGAGAAAAGGAAAGGGAGTCTTCAATATGCAAAAGCAAAACAAACCCAAAAAATGTCATCTCACTGTGTCCGTTATGAATCAGTTATGCACACAACAATTTCACTCAACATATTGTATGATTATATAATCATCTACCATGTGTTAAATGTTTATTTTAATTCCTTTTCTACGGAGACAGGCAGAAGGAATAGAAATAGGACTTTGAACCTCCTTTCCCTGAGCCCACTGAGGCTTTCCATTCTCCAGTTCAGTTCTGGGAAGTCTCCCCCATTCCAGCAGTAAATTGGATGTGCCTGTTCTCTGTTTGGTTTGTGTATTCCAATTCCCCTGGTGCATCTAGGAGTGACTGAATGAAGGCTCCAAACACAAGGAGATGTATTTTCCATTGCATTGTAGGCCAAAGGAGAAAGCACGCACATGTCACCGAATCACCGGCATGTCCCCTGTGCTCATGTCAGAGTCTGCGATTGCAAGCACTTATTTAACATGCATTTGATGAGTATACGAATAAATAAGTCATCTATCCCCAACAAGTCTACCCGAAACCAACAGTCTCCTCATCCTCAGGGAAAAAAGTGAGAATACTTTGGATGCCATTTGAAAAGTTGGAGACATGGGTGAAACAGGCCCATCCGGTTTCCACATTGGGAATAAGTTCAACAGCAGGGCAGGAAGAAGTAAAAATCTTGTATAGTTTTGGACATTCTTAGAGCTACACTATCTTTGATAAAGAAAAACTGCAAAAGTTTCAGGGTTTCACTTTGATGCATCTTCGTGTTCACAGGGTCATCATACTACAGTCATTATGGCAGGAGGAACACTTTCCTCCCTGCTCTATTATAACTGGCCGTAATGTACCATAGAGGCTCAAGATGTTCTCTTCTTGACTGAGCCTGGAGAGTATCTATTTCACAGTGTATTCCCCTTAAAGGGAGAGTCTACAAATGGCAATAGATAAGACACTTATCTGTACATAAGCATCAAAGACAGAATGAGAGTAAATGATGCACTTCATGGAGTTGCATTACTTCTTCAGCACAATTTGTTGCACTGAAAAAAAGAAAGAGAGAGAGAGAGAGAGAGAGAGAGAGAGAGAGAGAGAGAGAGAGAAAGAAAGAAAAGTAATTTGGTAAATGGACTCTAGTGACCTGAAAGAGTTAATGTGCTTCTTCCTACAAGAAACAGTGAGTCATTTATACACAGACAATCCCTTCTACTGAGTTACATCCTTGCTGCAAGAGACATTTTAAAGAGATCTTCATAGACTCCAAGGATGGAAGAGTTTTTTCATTGGTGAAGGTTTTTTTCATTGTTAGTAGAAAGTGCAAAAGGAGTTTGTATTTTTTTTTTCTTTCTTTCTTTCATGATGTCAACCTGAAAACATACTGTCATTTCATACATTTGTAGTCCCCGCTATGGGGCGGTACCTAATTGTTCTCAGTTTATCCACACAATTTGAGGGGATCAGCAAATATATTCTATTGTCAAAGAACTAACAAAGACAATGAAAGAGCTAGTCTGTACTGCAAATGTTCTGATGGACTTCCATTAGCTTCTCTCTTTTTACTATCTATTATCAATATATTTCTTGTTATCTAACATCTGTTTCTGAATTTTCTAAACATGCCATTGCTTAGGTTGTTCTTTTAAAAATTGTATCAGCTTTCTGTTTAGTCATAATTTCAATGAGTATTAAATGCATCACAACCTTTTTTAATTATAATTTTCTCTCACAAATGCATCACACATTATAAGATTCTGATAAATATGCTCCTGTGTTTTTTGCCTTCTTTCCAAAATAGTTTTTCCCTAGGCAGCCTCTCTTGTATTCCTTTATTTTCACACAACTTACATATCTAAGTGTTTCAATTGTAAATATTTCTCCAACATTAAACAGTCATTCACGTGGTTTTCAAATTCTAGGGCATAATTTCACAAATCACTTTCTTTTGCTCAGGATAAATGTGAGATGTACTATTTTCCCTGAACAAGTTTCAACCCTGCAAAGAAAATTTTATCTAGGAGAAAAACATTTCCTACTCTATTTTCTCTTCATGCCCTGGAGGTGTATTTCAACATTCACAAAATACCTGACTATCCTTATTTTCCTTAATGACTATCCAAACAGTATCTGCTGTGTCAGCTAAAACACTCACAGCTTTCCTTTTTCAGGCTATCATATGTGTGCAGTATGGAACCTTCCCCTTTTTTACTCAGTTTCTAGTTTCATTAAATCTTATCCTAGCATTTTCAATCTTCCATCTTTCTCTGACTCAACCATCTCACTAGTATTTCAGAAATATCATGCTTATCCCTGATATTCATACTTATCATCGATAAGACTTTGATGTAATAAATCCTTGATATAATATCGTACTTATCCATGCTACGAGATATAATCAAAAATGAAAGCAGAAACTTAAGATACAGAGTAAAATATATTACTTGCCAATTTTCCACAGTAACTTTTCATCATTACTCCAAAATTACTTTTTAATGCAAAGAGTAGTTTCAATCACATTGAGGCCCACATGATTCAGATACTATCATAATCACAATTAGATTACATTACTGCAATCAGGAATGGAGATCATTAAGAGAAAGAATATAAATTGCTTTAGTTTTACAAGTACTGAGCTAGCAAAATTATAATTAATCTCCATTTATAATCTTTTCTTTCATAGAACTGCAAAGCATGCTACTTTTTTTAGGCCATCAATACAAATTAGAACTAAGTAATAAAGCCCTAACTACTACTACTTTGCTGCTCACAATTGAAGAAACTTTCACATTATGGATAGAAGGCTTTTGCTACAAACAGTGCCTTTAGAATAGATTGTTTCAATGCAATAAGCTCAACTATTATACAAGGTGCTGTTTAAAAATGGAATGCTGAAGAAACCATCTTTCTATGTGGAGTCATCAGTATGCCTTCCATTTCTTAAATGAGATGGTGCTACTCATGTGAGCTGAAGAAATAAGGACTTAACAGACACAGCAAATGCATCATTTTGTGCAAAATAAAAATGCTGTAATAATAAAAATGTGGAAAAGTAAATTCAAACAGATAAATATCTCTTATTCTAATTATTTGAATTGCTTATTATTTTATTGGATTAAATTGCATAGTGCCTTATTATTCTAAGTCCATCCACAGTCTGATATGTACCTTTTGAATACTAGTCCTTAAAACTCAAATTTTAGTGGAATAGATCAGTATATACTACTACTAATAAGGGAAGCTTATCTGTTATTACACAAGTTCATACAACTTACCCCACAATTCTAGGAATTGTTGGAAAGTTCTAAAATTTAGACACAACTTTGAAACTCACTTGGTGGCCAGTTGACTCCACATGAAGGCAACCTGCCATGATCTTATTTGTTACTGAAATCTGACCTGGCTGACACAGCCTACTGGAGAATTCATTGACGAATGGTGTCTCTATATACCAAATCACCTGTCTTAAATGAGGATGATTGTTTTACAAATGCCATATTGTACCAAGAATTTTAGAAAAGGAATTATGGAGTCAATAGTGGCACAGAGGTGACTGGACAAAACTGAGGCAGATTCTCAGTAACCAATGATTCCTTTCCTTTTGTTTTTATATTTTGTCCCTTCCTTTTGTTACAAGTTTCTATCAGCTTCTGAATCAGAGCTTTCACCATCACACTGTGAATGAGGAGCAGCTATGCCTGATTCTGATTCTAAACCACTGGGAAGTTGAGGCTGCTGAGACAGATTGGTATGATGTGAGTCCTGCCTGGCACCACCAGTTTTGGATCCAGGTCTTCAGTTACACAAGGAACTCACAGTCCAGGTGAGCTGCATGGGTACTTTGTATTTCTTTGTATATCAAACAAGCATTGTTGGGCCCCATTTCTTCACACCACCTACTTTTCACATACCAGGTGTGGACTGGTGAGAACAATGTCTGACATAATTAGACAATTACAATTGGATGAATGTTGGTGTTTAAAATGTTACCATTATTATTAAAATATTTGCAATTTGGAAAGAAACACAAAGCATTGATTTGAGGAAATCAAAGAACTAGAGATCAAGCTATCAAAGGTTTAATAGAAATGCTGAGCTATGCCCATGTGCCCTGAACTATTTTTAAGACAAATATAAAAGACATTAAGCACCTGAAGAAGAGGTCTACAATTTCTGTTGATTTCTATAAAAAGCAGCTAGTAATCATAGAAAAAGTTGGTTGCATAGATTATACAAGTTATAAATTATAAAACACTCTAGTATTTGATACATTTCAGGAATTCATAATGACCTTTTCCAAAAAGAAGAATGGGGAAAAATAATTTTAAGGGAAATACTTAGTCATCTTGTTTTAACTATAAAAACAGAATAAAAATTTTATTTATAGATAATTGGTTTAGTTTAAATTGTTAAAAGGATATATTAGATGGGTCTATGCTGAATAAAATTTAATTAAACAATGTGCACATTGCTATCCAAATCATATTTTTACCGTACAGTGAAATAGTCATAATTTAAAAGAACAAAATGTTAACTATGCTTATAGGCAATGAAATTAGTTTTTAGTGCTAATAAACTCATGCTTTGTGGCTATAATATTACATGACTTTATGCTAAGATTTTTCAAGAAAATTTGAAAGCCTTTCAAATTGTGTGTATGTGTCAGAGGGCAAAATGCAGAGTTTGCTTCAGAAAGAAAAGTAAGAGGATAAAGAGGTGGATAACAAATATGAGTTCACTTTATAATTTTTGGATAAATTATATTTTCTAAGATACTGTAAATTAAAAGAAATACAATAAAAATAAAGCAAATTATATTTATAAGGAACAAATTAACTCTTACCTACTTCATTTTAAACAATTATAATATATGCTCTCATATTTATGCTTTCAATTCCAAATAATTAACTAATTAATTATGCAACATACCTAAATCAAATGTCCATAGGATACTGATATGAAAAGACCTGTGTTTAATGTTAAGGTCATACAAAATAGGTAATAAATACATTTTAAAATACTCTAAGTAATGAGAATATTCCCTGAGGGTGTGTATATTATGATCTCTGAAGTCTTGATTTCTTAGACAGATATTTAAGCTTCTTTATTATTTAGTTTCAATTCACTTTTAAATTCATATAACATAAATCCTTTCTTACCAAGTGTGCTTGGAACAAGGTAAAGACCAACTTTGTCAAGTTGATTTAGGATAAAATTCATTTATTAATAGATTCTGGAATGAGTTGAATGGTGAATGACTTAAGAGAGAAAAAGTAGAGTCGAGGTAAGAAAAATAAGGAATATTAAATATTTCCATATGAAGCTCACAAATGTAGACATATAATAGTTCAAATAATCTATAAAGTGATGTTTCATATAATTACTAAATAAGGAAATATGGATTAATACAATACTGTAATAAAGCTATCTGTCCTCAACACTGGCTAAATTTAGAAACACTGATAATCTGGGCCTTTTAAAGAAATCCTTTTTGACTGCTGCTTTTGAATCTTCTTCATTAAAGTAGAAAGCTGACAAACAAAAGTAAGAGCAACAGCCCTAGTACACCTCTACGAGATATAAAGAACTCTGTGATATTGGTCTTTTCTTTACCATAAACCCTCAATATTGCTTTAAACAGTCTCCAAATATATAGATGCGTCCGATTAAAGTGATCATATATTACTTTTAAATAATCACTTGGTGTCCTTATCATCACTTTATCTTTTCTGCTCATAGTGCTTTAACATTCATTTTGATAAAAAACTTTGACAATGTAAATGAGTTTATTCTACATTTGATTTCCCATGTTTGATTATTTAATACAACAATAGAAAGGTTCAAACATATCTAATCAATCTAAGAGTTAGTTTGGATACTGAAGTCTGAACTAGATGATCACTTATTTTATCAATTTGAGTTTAATCTATAATAATTTAAATTGTTTAAAAATGTATTTTTATTTTGTATATACCATGGATTAGCTATAATTATTAATTCAATTATTAAAATATGAATATTATATTCATATGGATCTGTAGGAACTCTGAAGTTCTCAAAGCAGTGGTTCTAGCCTAATGTATTAATTTCTTTGACTACTGGCATAGTGTCTAATGAGAATTTTTGTTTAGTAAGCTTTTATTGGATCAGTTAATATATCTATATATAAACTGATAAATTGATTCATAAATATATTTTACTGAGTGATTTAAATGTTCCAAATCCAATACAAAATTCTTTGTTGAGAATATTTTATGCTGCAGTTACCAAACAAGGTATTGTGGTAGGCACATTCTGGTGAACAGAAGATGTTAAATAATTTCAAGTAATCTACTTTAGTAAAGCACAATTTTATCTAAAACACAAAATTATGTTCCTGCTAGATTACAGAATTAGTTAATAGATAAGTAATTCAAATGGAAATAATAAAGACTTGTCAAATTTCTAAAATCAGAATATCTTGAAAATGAAGAAAACAGAATTCTTTAACAAAGTAAAATTGAAAAATAAGATTTAAAAAATGCACATTAGAAATAAAATTAAAAAACTAGGAAAAATTATATCCAGCATATAAATATTGAGGTCATAGTACAGAGTTGTGCCCACATACTTGTATAAATTCATAGGCTGCAAGGTGGTGTCTTTCTGAATTAACTCCATAATGTTTTGATCAATGAACACCTTTTATGCTTTTGCTCTATGCCAGATGCTCAGGATTCAAAGATGAATTAAGAGACTATCCTTTTCCTTAAGGGAAAGATTATTAGACTGCATACATTCAATGAAGAGGCAGATTTCTATTAAAAGTATTTGGAGAAGTAGGAGATATGAGGAGGTAAATCTTACCTGAGATGCTATTATTTTTATCAATATAGAGATTTCTTCCTTATTTTACCTAAAACTTGATTTTTTAATTATTTAAAAATAATATTTATTCTTAATTAGTTTAGGAGTTATGGTAGATTATCCACTAAAAGATTAATTACATGCTTTCCAGTGAAGTATTATAAACCATAAGTTTAAAGTTGGACCAGATGCATTTCAGCCCTGAAAACTCATTAACCATCTGACCATGTTGCACATATGGTCACAAAGTGAAGAATGTATCCAGTCAAACACACATAAACACTTCTTCATCATAATAGAACAACTGCCTCTTAAAGTATGCCAGTAATCTTTCTATTTCTCATACCTACACAAATATAGTTTAGGAACAGAGGAGCTGGGGAGAGTAAGAGAGGTTCCAGTTTAGATTTGTAAACCCACAATAGGTATGTAGAAATCAAAATTGCCAGTCTGTAGTGTGCTTTTGTTGAAAAATCAGTATTCATATTTCTTAATATCAAATTTAAAAGGAGCTTTAGATGGGAAAAGTGAAAATTCAATTTGGAGTGGCCATTTTCTCTACTGTTGAAACCTCCACTTCATCTAAACCATGAAGCCATTGGTTTATTTGAGAAGGACTGTCTTCCCTTTGCTCTATTTTTTAGGCAGCTACCAAGCCTCAGCCATATCTCAAATCTCTTTCAAAATTCCAGTTAATATTACAATAGGGCTACCATAAAAAACAAAGAAAAAAAATTGTGCAACTCTTTCCCACTCACGAAATCTCAGTAATCTCAGCAGTCTGAACTATGTAATAAATGAGATGGCTTCAAAGAGAAGTATTAGACTGTTCCCTGTGTAAAGCCAGAATGTCTATCCATTAATGTACTAGTCAAAATAGTTTACTTATTGTTTTTTTCTTATTGATTTTTTTTGCCAAATGCCAAAATTTCATATATATTTACACATGTATAACAAATATTGGCATTATGCTTGATCTATATTTTGATGACTTATTAATCAAATAAAGTTTACAAAAGCAAACAATCTGTTCATCTGTCTTTGAATATGAACCACCCTTTGAAATTCTGTAACAATAACTAGTCAACAGTTTTAAAATATTGCAATCTGTCCAATATGGTAAAAGAGAGTTCAGTCCCAGAATATGATTCTTGAAATGTAAACTTTTCTTCACTGAACTTTTAGTTTTAATGAAAATAAATGTTGGTGAGAAAACTTTGAGCATGTTTACAGGTGCAGACAAGCGTACAACAGTGGTCAACATTCCATTAAGTAGATAACTTATTTTCCTTGTTATGAAATGTGAAAAAAAAATGGCAGTTGGGCTTATTATTTCATCTACTTTTGGAATGTAATGAACAGAACTGATGATAATTACTGGATTTCTAAATATATACTCTAAGTTGTCTGCATGAGTTTAAAAAAACAACCTGAGTTATTGTCTTTTTTTGATGGGTAGTTTTAGAATAACTTTTATTAATTTGCTGCTTGTGGGTGTTTATTTTCATGTAAGAAGTTTAAAGAATGTGTGAATGAATACTTATTAAAATGAAATTCTTGAGATAGAAGGGAAAATATAATGGGCTATAAAATGCATGGAGAAAATTAATAAGCTTTTATTCATTAAATATATCACTACTTTTCCGTTGCATTTATTTCCATTGTTCTCTATCTTTATTAAGATAATAATAAAAGCCTGAATTTTGTCAAAGATTCATAGACTGAAGAAAAACAGCAGTAGGGATTGGGCAAGGTATATAGTATCATTTAATGTAATCATTCAATTATTTTAAGGATGTTTTACAAAGATGTTATCTTCATGGTATAGGCAATGTATTGAAAGTTTCATGTCACATAGACTCGATCAAACTCATAGATCTGAAGCTCTTGTTTGAACATGTAGTACATCAATGATTAAACAGAAAAAGAAACATGATTATAGTCATAAATATTCAACTACTAAAGAAAGAAAATCATCTTGACTCAGAGTACTGAGGTGGTACAAAATCAGGAAGGGCCCACAATTAGGTGTTTCCATTTTAAATTTCAGTGTAAAAATCCTAATGTATCTGTAGTTTCAACAGCATTAATTTTTATTCCTACCTCACTCTTTAGAAAGACTATGCACCAACCATTAACTGTTGAAGAACCTTAGGCTTAAAGTGTAAAGCAAGGAAAATCTCAAGGTCATGACTGAAAGACTGGTCAAAATGAGTTGGAAGATGAGTCAGCATACAGACACCACAGACTGAGGTCCTTCCTTGTATCAGTGCATTAAGCCTTAGGGTTCCCAAAGAAACATGGAACAAAGAAAAATTAAAGATTGAAGAAAATTTAAAAATAAAATCATAGTAAATTTGGTACCATAACAAATTCGATAATATTCCATCTAGCTTTGTTAACTTTCTCTTAACTTCTCTTGGATTTATTTCTAGTGACTGTGAATTTATTGGAATTATGCTATAGATCGTGTCAGTGAAACACACAGGTCTTGTTAGCACCTTTTTATTGTAAACTTCAAGGTATATTTAGTAGTATCATTGACAGTATTCTATTATGGTTCCACTTATAAAAGTAAACTGTTTATTTGGGTAGTTCTGATTGTGAGATGCATTTAAGATTTTCTCTAACTGGTATTCTCTGAAATAAGAAATTATTCTCTTTATAAAAATGCCTGAATTTTACATTCTGTATGAAATCTCATTCTGCATAGCTTTTTTCTTTATGACACACTGAAATAGCTCCTTTCTTTATGACACACTGAAATATGCTACTAAAATTATGTATTAACTATTGCAAAAAGACCCTTTGTGAAAAATAATTAACAGGGGTATTAATACATTTTAAATCATATCACATATTCAAAGTTTATTCTTTTATTTCTCTATTAAGAAACTTGAATGGATTTAATTTTATTGAATTGAAATATACTAGTGGTTTAACATCATTATAAATGTCTATTTATTTAGCTATATCTTTTCTCCGTAGTTCTGAAACCTTTATTTCCTTTACAATTCTACTCAGTTTTATTTGGATAAACTATGCTTTTATTTTTTTTCCTTTTTAAATGTCATTTGTTTTGTAATATTGAGATAATTTCTTAGTGAATCTATATTTGTTTATATGTAGCTTACTACTACAGATGATCCTTATGCTCTTTAAGTATCTTACATTGATCACAGGCAATGTTTCTCCAGTTTTAATGTTTTTACCTAATCAGTTTTACTTCTATTCAGGAATAAAACTCAGTTTAGGATCATCCTGAATATACTGTTAATTGTTTTCAAAACTGTATGTCAACCTAAAAATTTTAAGCATATCCATTTCTGTTTGGTGTCAAAATGTCATCAAGTCTGGCTCAGCACCCTCAGTTAAACATGTACAATCTCAACCTTCACCGTTAAGATTGTCAAGTAAACAAATAATAGTAAATGTGATTCTTTAGATACAATCTTTATATTTTAAGATTATTTGAGACAGCCTTCACAATAAAAAAAATATTACTTTTAAGTGGTTATTATCACTAAATTCCTTAATGAATCTGCTGCATATTTTCTTGAGTTTGCAGATAACTGACTTTCTGTATCAAGGGTGAAAAAATATTCTTTATCAGATACATCTTCTGTTCAAGAGTCACACAATTTAAGCATTTCCCAGTAGTATCACTGAGTCTTTTTACAAGTTCCATTAAGTTCTATAGATACATATTTGCATTAATTTGACTCTACAGATGTACCAAATTGCTAATTACTATTAAATTATTTGATTTGAAATTTTTTTACTCTTACCATAACTTTAAAAAATATATTTATTTATGCATACAGAACTGGGGTACAGGCCAGTGGTGCAGCAGCCCGTTGAGAGAATTCACCAGAGACCCAGTGGGGAGCAGAACAGGCTGACTGGTGAAGTACACTGCTGAGGGGAGCAGGAGAGGTCTGTGGCCCCAAGTGGAAACCTCCCGGGCAGGGATCAACTCCCACAGAAGCTGCCTCAGCCAGCTTTGCAGTGCTGCTACGAGAGAGGGCCCACCATAACTTTTATAGAAGAGAAAAATTTTAAATGTAATTTCTGATGAGAAAAACAAAAATTAAGCTAAGGAATATTAGCAAATTGTGTTTTGAGGGTCCTTTACATTGAGATAAACATTTGTTTTTTTAACCCTGCAGTGAATGAAAACACAACTTTTAAAAGTTCTACAACCTAGAAATAACATGACACAAGAAAATGGAAAAATTACTAAACACAAACAGGGTCATTCAAATGAGTTCTCATTCAGCCCTCCCAGGTGGCACAGCGGGTTAAAGCACAGCACTAAGAAGCTTAAGCCATTTCCGCATGAGTTAGATTCCCGCCTGCCCTGGAGGAGTCACACGGGGTGGCAGACCTCTCCTGACCCGCCCGCTGCTCCCCTCAGCAGTGTACTTCATCAGTCGGCCTGTTCTGCTCCCCACTCTGTCCCTGGTGAATCCTCTCACCCTCCGCACCTCTGGCCTGTACCCCAGTTCTATATGAATAAATCAATAAATTAAAAAAAAAATGAGTTCTCATTCATAACGGTCGGGTGTGAATGCAGTAGTAGAGAGAAGTTCCCTTTCTTTCTCTAATCCCTTAATATTTTGCAGGTTTCTTTGATTATTGTTATAAACTCTTTCTTGTCACTCTGCTATTCCTCTGTTTCAATTATTCTATATTTCCTAGTCAATTTGTACTCACTATTTCTTCAGAATGAAAAAGTATATTAATTCAAAAGAGATTCCAAGATGCTCGGGTAAGAATACCCGTATCACTTAAGTGCAAGTCCTAATAATAAGGATATTTGAAGAAAATTAGTAGGTTCAATTGCTGTAATGGAAACTAGTGACTCCAAAACATTAGTTAAAAGTACCGACTACACAGAAGTTACTTAGGAAACAAACATCAAGGAAAAAAGTATAGATAATTTTCATTTTAGTTTTCATTTCTATGTGTTTTCCCTATATTAGGTTGTCATGTATGTAAACATACTTACTTTAGAATTTTCTGTTTTTATCCTATAATGCCATAAAAAATAACTGCATTAATTGCATGCAAAATTGAATGAGGGCAAGAATTCTCTCTTGATGATGACTGTCAGGAGCTAAATGAATATTAGTAGATTAATTAATGAATGATACAGAATAATCAGTTGATCAATTAATTCCCTTAACATATACAATCAAATTAACTAGATAACTCTGTTAAATGGACTAATACATAATTGTTGTATAGTTAGTATAAATCAGTGATGGGCAATGGGCTGGCTACTGGTCACCTGCCTCCAATGTAAACACTGAAACTGTCTGTGACCTGGTATAATAGGAAGTAGTTTGTGAATAAGGATTCAATGGAGAATTATAATATATAAAGACTTCATCCAATAACAATCTTTGACCAGGAGTGAAGCTCTTTAAGAATATAATTCTGTGCAAATAAATTTTAGCAGGCTAGGAAGTTAATTTAGGAGGCTGGGCATTGTGCAGGAGAATTATGGCATGGAAAGAATAAAATTAAACAAAAAATTTTTGTCCTAGTCCAGGCCAGTACTTCACATTGCTGTATCTTGTTATTTTTGGAAAATAGGGTTACTAACACTACCCTAACTTGCATGCTTTAATTCTTGCTTCTCCTAAAGCAATAATCCCACAATGATACGGAAGTATATCCATCACCTCCAAAAGTTTTCATTTGCCCTTTCTTTTGCTTTATATATGTGTGTGTGTGTGTGTGTATATATATATATATATATATATATATATATATAATATACAATAGTTTATTTTTACATAATTTTGTGTATTTTTCCATCTCAGTTGCAAAGCCCTAGGGCTTCCCATTCTTTTGCTTTTTTTTTTTTAAAGATTTTATTTATTTGTGCATACAGAACTGGGGTACAGGCCAGAGGCTCAGGGGTGGTGAGAGGCTTCACCAGAGACAGAGTGGGGAAGAGAACAGGCAGATCGACGAAGTACACTGCTGAGGGGAGCAGCGGGCGGGTCATGAGAGGTCTGCAACGCCATGTGGTCACCTCCGGGGCAGGCAGGGATAGAACTTATGCGGAAGTGGCCCCAGCTACTTAGTGCTGTGCTCCAACCCGCTGCACCACCAGGGAGGGCCCCTTCTTTTGCTTTTTTAAAGAAGATTTAACATATCCACTCTCAACATATTTTAAATGTACAGATATAGGCACTGGGCCCTCCCTGGTGTTGCAACGGGTTAGGATGCAGCACTGCTTCAATGCGAGTTCATTCCCAGGCCCCGCAAGTGATCCACATGGCACAGTAGACCTCTCCTGACTTGTCCACTGCTCCTCTCAGCAGTGTACTTCATCTATCTGCCTGTTCTGCTCCCTACTCTGTCTGTGGGGAAGCCTCTCACCGTCCCTGCACCTCTGGCTTATACTCCAGTTCTATATGAATAAATACATCTTAAACAAACAAAAAACAAATACAGGCACTACATTTTATAGTAGACTTCTAGAACTTGCTCATCTTTCATAACAGAAGAACATACATACCCCTTGAAGAAGACTCTCCTCCTGGCTTCCCTCAGCTTCTCACAGCTACCATTCAAGTAGAATCATGAAGTATTTCTTTCTGTGATTTGATTATTTCACTTGTCACAATGTTCTTCAGGTTCATTCATGTTGCCACTTGGCAGCATTTCCTTCTCTTTAAAGGCAGTGTAATAGTCCATTGTATGGATTTGTCAGATTTTCTTTACCTCTTTATCTGTTGATGGGTATTGGATTGCTTTCATCTGTAAGCTATTGTGAATAATGCAGTGAATTTGGAAGTTCTGATATCTATTTGAGATTCTACTTTTGCTTCTTTGGATGTACTACCCAAAAAGCAGTAGTGCTGGATCATACAGCAATTCCATCTTTGGGGGAGGTGTCTCCATGTTTTCCGCAATGGCTACACCAAGTTACATTCTGACCATGTTTTCCACAATGGCTACACCAAGTTACATTCTGACCAACTATGTACTTGGTACCAATTGCTTCACTTCCTCATCAATACTTGTATGTGTGTGTTATATTTTGCTAATAGTCATGTTAGCAACAGTTACGAGATACATGTCATTGTGGCTTTGTAAGTTTTTTTTTTTGAGAACTCTCCACTCAATTATTGTCTCCCTTTTTTTTTTTTCCTCTTTCCCCTCCACCCTGAGTTGTAGGAATTTCTTTTAAAATTTGGATATCAATTCCTTACCAGATATATGGCTTACAAATCCATTATCCTACTTTGTACATTGCCATTTCATTCGATTGTTTCCTTTGCTGTTCAGAAGATTTTAGTTTGATGCTATTCTACTTGCCTGTTTTTGTTTATGTTGTTCATGCTTTTGAGCACAGGTTTTTCTTTCTAGGACTTTTGGATTTCTTATATTTTCAGTCTTTATATTTAAATGTTTATTCTATTTTGAGTTGACTTGTATGATATAAGTTACAGGCACAGTTTCAATTTTTTGCAGGTAGAAGCTAGTTTTCTCAACATTTTTTATTAAGGGAACTATGTTTCCCTGTACTTTTGGCACCTTTGTTGGAAATTGTTGACCACATATGTGTGGATTTATTTCTGAGTTCTCTATTTTGCTTCTGATTTATAACTTGAAGCTATCTGTCATTACACTAAATGGATACTAATATACTCCATATACATACCTCTAATGTATTGATCCTTTTATCATTATACAATATTCCACGTTATTTTTATGTAATTATTATATTTTTTTACATACAGGCCCTATACATTATTTTTTTTAAGATTTATTTTATTTATTCATACAGAACTGGGGTACAGGCCAGAGATGTGGAGGGTGAGAGGATTCACCAGAGACAGAGTGGGGAGCAGAACAGGCAGATCGACAAGGTACACTGCTGAGGAGTGCAGCGGGGGGGTCAGGAGAGGTCTGCCTCACAATGTGGATCTCCTCCGGGGCAGGTGGGGATGGAATTCATGAGGAAGTGGCTTAATCTTCTTAGTGCTGTGCTTTAACAAGCTGCACCACCAGGGAGGGCCCAGCCCTATACATTTTTAACCTCTATTTTAATGGCATATATCTTTCCATATGGTGTTTGCATTCATCCTGTTTACAATGTAAATTTTTTTTTTTTTTTTACAGATAGGATAGTTTTTCTAATCCACTCTAAGAATGTTTTCTTTCAAAGTGGAGCACAAAATATATTCATATTTATTGGGATTTACTGGCAGATTTGAGTTAAAATCTATCATCATGGTATTAATATGTAGTTATCCATTTGTTCTGTTTCCTTCCTCCACATGTTTGCTTTTATCAGATTGATAAAATTGCTTTCTTTCATATCTCCATTCGTTCCCTCTTAAATTGTTAGTTATAAATTATTCTATTGTGTTTTTTATGATACTGGAGTAATGATTTTCAAGCACTTTGTTCCTAAGACCTCTTTACATTATTAGAATACTTTGGGTAGCCAAAGCATATTCATGTATGTCTATACAAAATTACATATTAGAAACTAAAAAAGAAAATTTAAGCACATCTATCATAATTCAATTAAATGAATAGTGAAAATCTATTGCTTGTTAACATAAATAAGAGCTTTTCAAAAACACCAATATTTCCATAAGAAAACACTTACTGAACTAGCATTATTATAGGGAAACAAATGTGAAATTAGACAACTGGGACTACATCAAACTAAAAAGCTTCTATAAAGCAAAAGGAATTATCGTTAAAACAAAAAGACACCTCACTGAATGGGGGAAAATATTTGTATGTGATACAGATAACACGGGCTAATATCTAAGATACACAACAAATTGTGCACCTCAAAAATAAGAAGACAAATATGATAATTTAAAAATGGGTAGGAGAAATAAATAGGCATTCTCTCAAAGAAGACATACAGCTGGACAACAGCTACAGGAAAAAATGATTATTATTGCTTACCATGTGGGTAATGCAAATCAAACCACTGTAAGATACCACCTCATACTTGTGAAAATGGCTCATATTAAAAAAAAAGAAAGAAAGAAAAAAGAAAGAAACCAAATGGGAAACAAATATTGGTGATGATGTGGGGGAAAAAGGAACCCTCAGTAAGAACTTTTGGTTAGAAATGCATATGGGTCCTGATCCTATGGAAAACTGTATGAGGCTTCTGAAAATATAAAAATATATCTACCATACCATTCAGCACTTTCATTTCTTGGTATGTATCTGAAAAATACAAAAACACAATTTGAAGGGATATGTACTCCTATGTTCATTTCAACACTATTTACTATAGGCAAGCTATGGAATCCACATAAAGGAGGTATAGTATACATATTTTATTGCTTACTAATTAGCTATAGCTATGAGAGAGACAGAGAGAGAGAGATGAAATCTTGCCATTTCCAAAAACATGAATGGAGCTAAAGGGATTATGCTAAGGAAAACAAACTAGTAGAAAGGCAAATACTGGACAGTTTCTCCCATTTGTAGACTCTGAGAAAACAAAGCCCCCCAAAAATAGACAAAAAATCTTGGATTCTGGTACAGGACTGAAGTTATCGAAGGGTATAGGGATAGACAGAAAGTGTGAATTGTGACTGTGATGGAGGGTCATTGTTACTTTGGTGGTGGAAATGATTTGATAACATATATTTAAAGAAATGTGAATCTGTATTAGTAAACATGATGTTGCTTCAAAAAAATAGCATCATTTTTCATATTCTCAAATATCTTTACTGTCTAATTTGAGGAACTACAGCTAGTTTCCTATATTTGCTTTTCCATTCAGAGATACATTTAATATTTTTATTAAAATAAATAATAAAATATGATTTTACAGAAATATGTAATTGGAAAAGATAAAAGTATGTTCTGTCTTTTTAGAAAATCACAAATATTTTTCTTTGTTACTATAACTTCTTAATAAATAGCAATTTCCTAAAGGATAGTTGCAGTGTGAACTCTGAAGCATAACAGATATGTTGCATATATCATTACATTAAAATCTATGGGTCAGGCTCTCCCTGGTGGCGCAACAAGTTAAAGCACCACATTATGAAGCTGAAGCCACTGCAGCACGTGTTCGATCCCCCACAAGGGAGCTGACCCACATGGCATGGCAGACCTCTCCTGACCTGCCCACTGCTCCTCTCAGCAGTGTACTTCTTCAGTCAGCCTGTTCTGTTCCTCACTCTGTCTCTGGTGAATCCTCTCAGCACCCCTGCACCTCTGACTTGTACCCCAGTTCTATATGCATGAATAAATACATCTTTTAAAAAAAATCTATGGATCTATTTGCAGTTTGAAAAGATTATTTCTACCACTGCATATGTTGATAATATACATTATCTTATTAAAAAAATGGTTTACTGTGTTACATATATCTTTTCAAATGTTGATAAAACTAATATGCAATTATCAATCCCAATCTCATAAAGAAGTGTTTAATATTGGGAGGTTATAAAGCTCAGGAATTTTTAATAATTCAAACTTTTCCTTGAAATTTTAAATTTTGTGATTGGCAAAATATTTTTCTTTTCCTTGAAGTGAGAGACTCACTTGGTTTATTCTTAAATGTCTGCTAAATTAAAATTTGAATTTTCAGTTTTTTGAAAGTCATTCTCTCAAGTAAAACTCATATTTTAAGAAAAACGATGTTAAGTGCAGCTCACAACACAAGTGATTGTACCATGTTTGCTGTCTCTTTGAGATTATCATATTTTGTGGTATAAAAGAATAGTTTTATGTGAACTTATTTCATTAAGTGTCATCTACTCAAGGGGATTCTTAAGTGATCTCATTGTTTTTATTTTCTTAACATATGAGGAAAATAGTAACTACTGTTATTCTGTACCACAAGCTGAATTCACATCAAAAAATACTAGCATGGGCCCTCCCTGGTGGCGCAGCGGGTTAAAGCACAGCACTGAGAATCTAAAGACGCTTCCTCATGAGTTCGATTCCCGCCTGCCCCGGAGGTGACCACATGGTGTGGCAAAGCTCTCCTGACCC
>NW_004567103.1:64563312-64621018 GCF_000260355.1 Condylura cristata | reverse complement strand
GCCCCTGAGCCTCTGGCCTGTATCCCAGTTCTGTATGCACAAATAAATAAATCTTAAAAAAAAAAAAATACTAGCATGACTCTTGCACAGGGTAAATGTCAGTAATATGAAAAGGGTAAATACTATCTTATGGTTAGAAAAATAGCTTTATTTTTTTTTTGAACTTCTGGGAATCTCAGGAATGTCCCAGGAGTTCATGGACCACATTCTGCAAATGCTTCCCAACATGCACATTTGACATGACATACTATAGTCAACTATCAAAATTATTTTTTATCACATTCAAACAATCCAAAGATCTCAGAATATTTTAACCCCATTTAACCTTTTATGTTATTATTGTCATATATCTAAAATATGTATTTCTTCAAAAAACCTAGTGGACATTTTTATTGCTTTGTAGAAAAATATTTATGTGAAATTTTCAAATATTTAGCATTTCCATTGTTCTTTATTTTTTGTTACACATTTCCCTATCTATCTGGTATTATTTGTCATTTGATTGAAAAACTTCCTTTTATAGTGCTCATTTTCCATATTTATACACACTTTTTAAATTTTTAGTGTTTTCACTAGAGGTAGAATTTTAGAATGTCATTTAGTACCACAAATAATTCCACACTTTTCAAAGGTTCTCTTTATATTACTCTGCTTTTACAAAGATCTATATTAGTACATTTTTTCACAGACCAAAAGACATACAAAAAAAAAGAATTTCCACCTTTAAAGCAAAAGGGAAAAAACAAAACCAGCATTCATCATTTGCACTGCAATCCAGCCTAAACAGCCAGTAGTGGCAGCAACAAAAAACTTTCCTGGAAACTACTTTATATAGATGAGTATCTGTTCATTCCTGCCTCTATTATATGTTATTATTATTTTTTTATTATTCTGGTATTTGGTATGATCTGATAAATTATTATTTAGTATGGGAGTGCTTAAAAATGCTCACATAAATTAAAGGAAATTATTTCTACACTTTGCAGCACTTGGTTACATAATTCTAAATCAGCTACAGTGTTGTAAATCAACATTATTGCAATTAAAAAATACAATTTTTTTTGGACCCTCCCTGGTGGTGCAGCGGGTTAAAGCACAGCACTGAGAAGCTAAAGCCACTTCCGCATGAGTTCGATTCCCGCCTGCCCAGGAGGTGACCACATGGTGTGGCAGACCTCTCCTGACCCCCCCGCTGCTCCCCTCAGCAGTGTACTTCATTGATCTGCCTGTTCTGCTTCCCACTTTGTCTCTGGTGAATCCTCTCACCCTCCACATCTCTGGCCCATACCCCAGTTCTGTATGAATAAATAAATAAATCTTGAATATATATACATACACACACACACTTTTTTTTTTTCAATAAAGGCTTGATAGGAAAACTCTAATGTTGCACAGAGTGGAAATATATATTTGTTCTTTAATAATGTCATTCCATTGTACATGGTTTCTATCATTTTTCCATCCCATCTGGATATTGCTTGTATTATCTATTAACTTCAGAGTGATTTTTGTTTCATTGCTCTGTATTTTATTCAGATTCTCTAGTTCTTTCTATGGTCTTTCTCCCTCCTGTAAACTACTCCATCATAGTAGAGAAAATGATTTCTAACTAATTTTAAATTCCAAATTAAAATAAATAATGGAAGTTTTTATCTAATTCTAGTTGCATTTAATTATTTCAAATATTCAGGTAACTCAATATTTGTACGACCTTGATTACTAGAAGATTTGGGAGGAAAAGTCAAATACATGTAAACTGTTCACACTTTATTTCCTGTGGTTCTAAGGCACAAAGCTGAAAATCTGTCTTTCTGTCAGACTCTTCTACTTGAGAATATATCACTTTGACAAAGTCTTTTAGTCACAATTCTGTAAGCCAAGAACCTTTGTAATACATTGGCAGGATTCCAATATATTTATTAAGTTAGGCAAATGCCAATTCTTTAGAAATTGTTGATAAGAATTTTCATTATAATATGAAAGGTTCTACCAGTTGAAAAGTGTGAAATGATAATCTCAGCAGAAAGATAATTTATTCTAAGAAAGAATCTGAACATCCTAAAGTGGAAGTTTGAGAAAAGAGATAAAGGGAAGTGAGGAACTGAATTTGGAGGTGCCATGGAGGAAAGGAACTAGCAACATAGGGGAAATAAAGTAAATGACCAAGATCGCCCACATGTTAGGAACAAAACAAGGGAACGTAGCAGAGCAGAAGTCTACAGGACAACTGTTCTTGTTCATTTTCTTCATTTTTAATTATCAAATGATACTTTCTAGAGGAACTATATATAATAAGAATGGATCCAATGCAGACATTTGAAGTGGCAATGAAAGACAGATGAGGCTACTAAAGGTTGCCTGGGAGAGGCAGATATCAGAGAAAGTTGATGAGAAACATGAGGAAATACCGGAATACTTGAGTTTCTAAAAATTGCTTAAGGAAATTACTGAACTTATTTTGCTATTTCAGGAGGGGACATGAGCTATTTTATTTTATAGACCTACTCAATCTCCAAGTAGGTCTATTCATTTTCCAAGGTATATGAATAATGACAAAATTAAAGAAATGCATCTAAAAGTTTCATTCAAGTGTATTTTATACATAAACAATTTAAGCATATATATATATATATACATATATATATGTATATACACACACATACGTGCACACACACACAAATATTAAATTATATGAATGAAAAGTGAATGTGCCTAAATGAAACTTAATTTTCATGTTTTTATATCTTTGGTGTCATAATAACATGTTATATCTTGAGAAAAATAGTTCATACTTGCAAATAGTTCATACTTTAACTTCTTTAAGATTTATTTATTTATTCGTACAGTACTGGGGTACAGGCCAGAGATGCAGAGAGTGAGAGGATTCACCAGAGACAGAGTGGGGTGCAGAACAGGCAGATTGACAAAGTACACTGCTGAGGGGGGCAACGGGCGGGTCAGGAGAGGTCTGCCGCGCCATGTAGATCTCCTCAAGGGCAGGCGGGGATCGAACTCATGTGGAAGTGGCTTAAGCTTCTTAGTGCAGTGCTTTAACCTGCTGTGCCACCAGGGAGGGCCAACCTTTAACTTCTAATAAAGAAGTTAAATAGAATTTTAGTTATGTTTTTTTTTTTCCGGTGCGGTGGAACTGCAAAATGGCAAATCTCCAAAATTTGAAAACTTCAAAGCATTGCTGGCAATTGATTTATAGTATAAAATTCTACATATTTTTTTTAAGATGTATTTATTTGTGCATACAGAACTGGGGTACAGGCCGGAGGCTCAGGGGCGGTGAGAGGCTTCATCAGAGACAGAGTGGGGAACAGAACAGGCAGATCCACGAAGTACACTGCTGAGGGGAGCAGCGGGCGGGTCAGGAGAGGTCTGCCACACCATGTGGTCAGGTCTGCCCACCATGTGGTCAGCTTGGGGCAGGCGGGAATCGAACTCATGCGGAAGCGGATTTAGATTCTCAGTGCTGTGCTTTAACCCGCTGCGCCACCAGGGAGGGCCAACCTTTAACTTCTAATAAAGAAGTTAAATAGAATTTTAGTTATGTTTTTGTTTTTTTTTTTCCTGTGGAACTGCAAAATGGCAAATCTCTAAAATTTGAAAACTTCAAAGCATTGCTGGCAATTGATTTATAGTATAAAATTCTACATACTTTTATAAAGTAAGATAAGTTTCCCTCTCTCTCCTTATTCTTTAAAATGGCTGCAAATAGTAATGTAAATTTTGTGATATGGAGAAAGAAACAGAGTGAAACAAAATGGTAGTAGCTCCTTTATTGAAGTTTGTTCAAAGTCGTTTAGCATGTTAACACTGTTAATATGAATCTTATATACATGAAAACACTGAGCAACCATTATTTAAAAATGCTTTAACCAACTGACTGCTTGTATTTTGCATATACTATTTTGAAATGATTTGGCCATATTTTTATTAATAAATAAAATAAATCTACTTTACTACTCACTATAAAATATAATAATTTTACTCACTTAAATATTCTACTTCTCAGAATATTCTAATTCTCTATTCCTTACATCTCTTTCTCTATCAACAAACGAAGATATGACCTATGTCCATAGGTCAGATATATACCAATCTATATTTCATGTTTATATAACTGATGCCATTTTAAAATGTTTAGATACAATAAATATATACAACTATCTATATATAGAGATACTTAATGTTGAAGGAATTTAATAAACAAACCTCAAAATGAAAATACCAAATTTTTAATACAACTATATATCTATATCTATATAGATATAGATATAGATCCCAACAATCTATAGCTTTATTTCTAGCACATATTCAATTCAATTCACTTATTAATCAACCATTAGAATTTTTGTTGTTATTGTTGAAGCAGTCATGGCCTTTGTTCTATGTGGTCTGTGTTGGCTTAAGCTGACATAGAGCTACAAAGCATGACGGATCAAAGTAATTAAAGTTCCAATCACTTACCTTTCTATGTTTCATGTCAACTCTGCTAGCCTTCACCCAGATCCCTTGTATTTTAATATTGCCTGATGTGTGTGCTCACATCGCCTGTGTATGTGCTTGTAAGTTATATAGAAATGACATCGTTTGTAGTTGTATTTTAAAAATTGGTATTTTCATTTTGAGGTTTGTTTATGTATTAAATTCCTTCAACATTAAGTATTTTTCTTTTAAATCTTGGTTTTCAATGAAATTACATTTTAATCAAATTTGGAGGCAAATGTTCTTTGCCTTCATTTGTAAAATGAGAGCCAGTAGGTAAAGGTTATATCCATATGAAGAATTACAGATCCTTGGAGAAAGTTTATATAGCCTCTGATCAATCTTTCTGCATTAAGGAAGTTAAGTATAAGTCATTCTAGGAAATTTAGTTACATAAGCAGGTTCTTAGAAATTTCTCAGGTGAAAATTTAGTTTACAAGTTATGTTTTTAAGAACCAGGTTTCCTAATTCAAGGAGGTATATACAGATAAATCTGTTTATACCAAAAATTGAATTTTCCAAAAGAAGTTCACTCTAATAACATGATGGAATATGATTAATGAAGTCTAGGCAAATTTTCACATTAAAATTTAATAGTTTCTGTTCTTTAGATGATAACACCTAAGATTTTAGCTATATTTACATTTTAATTGTACAATCAACATCACATTGAACCATGAGAATGTATTTGTTGACACTAATTAATGAACTCCACTCTACCCCTTAGTTTTAGACATTAACTTTGCCTTGTTTAATCTTGTGCTAACATTTTAAATCAACCACAATAAAAATAGTAGTAAAAGTTTTTTTAACTTATTAATACTTGTTCAGTTAGATTATTGACAAAAATTGTCATATATTTTAATTAGATATTTATTATTTATTATATGCCAGCTTACATGGAAAGAAAGGGTATTTCTTAAATATCTACTGAAAAAGATACCAATAGTTTTTCAAAAAAAAATTTTTTTAGAAAAACATATTTCTAATTTTAGAACATATTTATAATTACTACTTTTGCAAAGTATGTCAGTTAAAGATTTCTATCCTTAATAGATTTTAGAAACATGTAGAAATTGTTAACATATTATTTGTGTAATGCATTAATTGTTTTTTTGTTGCTTGACATCTAGAGAATAATATATTTTTCCAAGTTTCCTACATGAAATGTTCTTTTGATCCTGAAAGTTATCTTGTTATAATCTTCTGGCCTCTAGCAGTCATCTGCTGAAAGCAACATGTTCATTTAGTTGTGGTTGTCATACTACTTTGAAGGAACATTTCTTCAACACAACATCTAGGATTTTTTTTTTTTTCAAAGATGTGTTTTTGTTTTTTTTTTTGAGATAACCTTATATATTCAGTATTACATATGATTTAGAGATATAGGATCAGACCCATAAAGTGTCATGACACCCCATCCAAGAAACAGGTAGTGTTCTACCATAGCCCGCTATGCTATCTCCCAACTTTGCTCTCCTTTCTGAAAGTCCAAATTTGCAGCAGATTTCTAGGGTTTATAATTTTGTTTTTCTTTCTTCTATATGTAAGTAGAATATTGGTATTTTTCTTTATCCTTTAGAATATTTGCTTAGCATAATCTCTACCATTTCCATACATCTTGTCATGAGTAGTAAGAGTTTATCTTTTTTATAGCTAAGTAGTATTCCATTGTGTACATATACTACATCTTTCTAGCTAACACACCTGTCCTTGGGCACTTATGGTGTTGCCATAGCTTGGATATTGTAAACAGTGTTGCAATTAATATAGTAGTGCATATATACCTTTAAATTAGTGATTTTGTATTCTCTATATAGATACTTAGAGCTAGCCTTTATTTTGGTTATATTATCATAGTGCTTTGATTACTGTAACTTTATATTATAGCTTGAAGTTTGAGAGTGAAAAATCACCATTCTTCCTTTTATTTGGTTAGGATTGCTTAGCCATTTGGAGTCTTGTGGTCACATATGACTTTCATTAATGTTCGTTCTATTTCTTTGAAGAATATCACTGAAACTTTGAATGGGATTGCACTGAATGTATTTCCTTGGGTAAGACAGCCATTTTTTTTTTTTAAAGATTTATTTATTTGTGCATACAGAACTGGGGTACAAGCCAGAGGCTCAGGGGCGGTGAGAGGCCTCACCAGAGACAGAGTGGGGAGCAGAACAGGCAGATCTACAAAGTACACTGCTGAGAGGAGCAGCGGGCAGGCCAGGAGAGGTCTGCCACACCATGTGGTCACCCCCGGGGCAGGCGGGAATCGAACTCATGTGGAACTGGCCTAAGCTTCTTAGTGCTGTGCTCTAACCCGCTGCTCCACCAGGGAGGGCCCGGGTAAGACAGCCATTTTAATAAAGTTAATTTTTCCAATCCACAAGGAGGGAATATCCATTCATTTATTTTGTCTTCTTCAATTTCTTTGGACAAGATCTTCCAGTTATCATAGTATAAATCATTCAACTCTTTCATTATGTTTACCTGTTGGTATTAATATTTTATATAATTATATATATTGCTTAATTGATTTATTTCTCTTCTAGCTTATTGTTTCCATATGAGAAGACAAATTAATTTTGCTATACTAACTTTGTAGCCTGCCATTTTGCTATATTGAATTATTGGCTCAATTAGTTTTTTAATAGTGACTGACTAAAGTTTTCTATGTTTATTATAAAATGACTTGCAAATAATGATAGTATTACCTGTATCCCAATTTGGGTTGTTTTAATATAATTTCTATACCTAATTCCTCTAGCTAGGACTCTTACTATTACATTGAATAATAGTGCTAGAAATGATGTCACTAATATGTAGAATATAAAGTAATTGAACTAACAATCAGATAAAGATAAAATTAAAAATTAATCCTGTACAATATGGTTCTATCAAAAGGACAAGCACATTTCACTGAAATAGAACTGAGGGTTTAGAAATAATCTCTCATTTTTATGGTAAATAGATATGCTAGGAGGACAACAAACAATTAAACAGAGAAAGAATCGTCTTATCAACAACTGTGGAAATAATCACATTTTGACCCCTTGATCAAGACATAAGAAATGTCTAAATGTGAAAGCTAAAGCTTAAAACACTTAGAAGAAAACATTAATCTCCTTGACCCTTTAGTATGTAGTCTTGTTATATTCAACAACAAATGCCTAGACAATAAAATAAAAATAAATACATTCGATTTCACTAAAATCAAAACTTCTATACAGGGTTACAGGGTAAATGGTAAATTCATATGCAATATTATATATATATATATATAGGTGGCAGAAGTTAATTGCAAAATAACATATTTTGCATGATTCTATGTATATGAATTATCCAGAACAGAACAGACAAGCTCATAGAGAGAAAATTAATTAGTAGTTTTCTACAGATGGCCTGAGAACCTGAGAAGGGAGTAGAAAGTAGCACCTAAGAGTTGTTTTTTTTTTTGGGGGGGGTGAGAAGAAGTAATGAAAATGTTTAAAGTTGTTTTTAATCATGATTGCATTCTGTGAAAATGTGTAAATGCATTGAATTGTATATGTTTAGTAGATTAATTATACATTATGTTAATAATATCTCAATAAAACATAAGAGTTTAAAATTTACAGTCAATTTATGACTCAGATTTCACTTAACCTCTACATAACATACAGGTATTATTTCTTTTTTCATCATTTAATTTTAATATATTTGAATCCCAAGCTTTCCTATTACCTGTGAAACTCATTCTATTTTCTTTGTGAAATTGTTGTATATTTAATGAAGTTTTTTTGACAAGTAGTGTCATTTTATTGATAATTTTCTGGTTACCATTGGTTTAAGCAGGGCTAAAGGGGAATGGGGTCTCAGTTCCCCACTTTAGAATCTAAAAGCAACAGGTCATGCAGGTGCCAACTTGCAAAACCCAAAAGGTTGTATTAGGCTTCATAGGTCATTCCTGGAAGTCATTTTTTTAAAGTCTCTAAACAGGTAGTCTTAATGTTCCAGTGAACTTCAAGACTGGCTTTCCAGGACCAGCCCGGGAACCCACTTTATCAAATCTCAAAGGAATTTTGTTTCAGTCCATCAATCAAATTCCTAGGAACAGGGCAGGTTTTGGTGATGGTGGTCTGCCTGAGATAAACTTTGGATATCACAGCGTGGTACTGTGTCCAAGACAGCCCACCTGGCCCAAAGGCAGCCACTAGCTCCTTCCCCTGCTACTGGGCACACCTGAGCAAGGAGGGCACTAAGCCAATAGTCACAACACAAAAGCTCTGGCTGTCACACAATGGAGAAACAGACTGAAGTTGCTGAGGGCGACTTCAGCCACCTTCAGGAAGCCAGCACAGATGTGTTTGTGGTGTCCAGCCACACACTTGAGCTAGGCCTCTGCATGATGGGCTTCTCACGTCCAGGCCTCTTGATCGGTCACTGCTCCAACTCCCTTTTGGCAAATGGTCTTTTAGCTATTTTCATTTTTTTCTAAATTATTATAGAAATGGTGTTGTTTTCCCCCTCCTACTTATCATCATAGTCACTTTAACATTATCAGTCAGGCAGTTTCCCTACCTTCCTAATTTATTCATTGGGTGTTATTTGCAATTGTAAAATAAGGCATGATAATTTTTAAATCTCTGTACATGTTTAAATTATTATTTTCATTATTATCCAAGATAAGGATAATTCCAACATTGTCAATAGTTTCTTTATTTTGTGGTATACATTAAATCTTTCCAGTGTGGACCCATGCTCTTAAAAGTACTTTGTATCTCACATATGCATAAATAGTTGAGGCTTTGCTCTACATATAAAATACCTTGATGGCATTATGAGTTTACTAAGGCTGCTGCAGCAAATTCACACAAAGTTGGTAGTTTAAAACAACAGGAGGGCCCTCCTTGGTGGTGCAGTCGGTTAAAGCACAGCACTAAGAAGCTAAATCTACTTCAGCATTAGTTCGATCCCCAGGCCCAGAGGTGATCCACATGACACAGCAGACCTCTCCTGACCTGCCCGCTGCTCTCCTCAGCAGTGCACTTCCACGATCTGCCTGTTCTGTTCCTCATTGTCTTTGGTGAATCCTCTCACCACTTCTGGCTTGTACCCCAGTTCTGTATGTATAAATAAATAAATCTTAAAAAGAAAACAAACAAACAAACAAAAAAAAACAGTACTTCATTCTCTCATAATGTCAATCTATTTAATCTATAGGATCAGGCTGTCTCTCAGACCAGTAGTAGATAATTCTCTTCTGCCTCTTCCAACTTCTGGTGGCCCTGTCAGTCATGACTCGTGGCAACATAACTCTAATTACTACCTCCATTTCCACATGATCTTCTGTTTCTCATGTCACCTTCTCACCTTATAAAGCTACCAGTTATTGGATTTAAGAACAATGCTAACTCCAGAATGATTTAATCATTGGGTCCTTTATTGTTCACAACTGCAAGGCCCTATTTCTAAATTCAACCATCTGAAGATCTGGTGGACAAGCATTTGGGGGCAAATATTAAACTCACTATAAAAATGTAAGTAGTGAATATTCCATCAGTCAACCATGCTAGTTGGAATATTTTCTCACCAAAATCTGACTGAGGAATTGGGGACTACATACTTAAACCTGAGAATGTTAGAATTCTAGAGGATGATTCCTATCTCATAATGCAATATGAGGACTAGAAATCATGCATACAACAGGCCTATGTATCCTGAATTCAAAATGAATAACATTAGATAAATGATACTTCAATAAAGTTACTTGTTCTAAAATAAAATTTTAATATAATAAGAGGTAGATTAAGGCTTGAATTCAAGTGCCTCTGATTCAACAACCTCTATCTCACAGATTTTTATTCTCTTGGTGTGGAGCTGCATTAAAATGGTAAGTTTACTAGGTGACTCCTCAGATCGAGATCCTTTTAAGTCAAGTATGTTTATATGTTTATATTAATATTAGTTATGGTTTGTGGTAATACCATTTAGGATAAGTTGCTAATGGCTTCTGATTCAACTTTTGCATAAACAGGGCAAGTGCCTATCATATGTAGCCCAATTGGAGGGCTTCCAGAACCACAAACCATAAATGATTCTAGGAATCTCTTACAAGGAAAGTATATAGTAAAATGGTGATTAGGTAAAAACACACACACACACAATTTAAAATAAGGAGAATCTGTATTATCCTTCAACAGTTTACATTAGGAAGTTTTACCAATGTTCAAAGGGTTACAAATAGAGCTCTTAAAGTAACTATTTTTAATAATATTTTAAATAATTGAAACAACTATTTGGAGATATTTGTAGAGATTTCAATTATATGTTCTGGAATATGCATATTTTTAATTGTGCTATTCAGACCACTTCATTACTTCTTTGTTCTTTTTTCTTACTTTACATTTCATGTTCAGAAAATATATTTCTTTGACTTCATGATTTAATCAGAGACTATTTAATATTATTTTATACTGTATATACTGAAATATTATATGACTTAAGGTGAACTAAATCAACACAAGACACAATTCAGAAAAATTTGCTGAGTGATACACTAATTATAAAATTATTATATATTTTAATTTTAAAATGGTAGGCTGTGCATTGTTTATGCCAAAACTTTTATATTAAAATTATGAAATTTGAATGAGATTGGACACACCAATGTCATAGTAGCAATTATCTCTGGAGAAGTATATGTGTGTGTGAGTGTGTGTATGGGAGAAGGGACTCAGGAATATATAGAATTTTAGCTCTTAATATTTTATATATGGAGAGTTGAAGCAAAAAATGGTGAAATATTCACTTCTGTATCCTATAATAGTTTCTGTATACAGATACTTACATGCATGCATACACACACTCACACACATACACACACACATATATGATCATTTTAAAAGTAGAATACTGGATTTCAACGTGGGGTAAAACTACTGATAGAGTTATTGTCTGAGGAAATAAAACATGCAAAATCAAAACAGTAAGACATTTTTAACAACTTTCAACACAAACCAAACATATTCTGTGTACAATAAATCAAGTGCTTCTCTGCATTTTTGGGGGAAAAAATCATTAGTTTTCATAATCCTCTAATTCTGTCTTCTTCCTCCTTCCCAAGCCATGCAATCTTATCTTGAGCAATCTGACCATAGACAAGCTAAACTACCAGTTCTAATCTCAGAGAAGGACCTGCCAAAAGACAGCAGAAAGCTTAGCATGTAGAAAGTTAGTGTGTATAAAAGGAATTACCTTTTACTCCCTTGGCCTTTATCTACAGTGTGTGGGTCAGTATTCACATAAACATTGCTGTTGAGCTTCACCTGGAGATATGAGACTGTGTTAGAACGCAAGACTTTATTTTGTGGAAAAATGTGAAAGATGATTGAGCTCAATTGGAAGTGATGTGGTCCTTCCAGGGTGTGAGGAAGAGTGTGTGCCTTCCCAAAAATTCATATATTGAAGTTCATCACTAGAGTAATGATGTTATTAGAAGGCAGGATCTTGGAGGTAATTGGGTTACATGAGGTCATAACATAAGACCCCAAGAATGGCCTTCTACTTAGAGATCGCTTCCTCTCTTTGCACTGTCTGTCTTGTGAGGACACAAGAAGTAGATAGCCCTGGAAGCACACCGACCACACTGATAACCTTATCATGCTCTTTCTTCCTCCAGTGGGATGTGAGAAGTAAATGCCTTTTATAATTCTCCATACCTTTGTTAAAGGAAATATAAAAATTATAACTAAAACAATTATCTCTAAATAATTCTAAATAATAATCTCAAACAGTTTAATCAAATGATTTTAATTTTTGCATAGAACTAAATTGTAGAATATTTTGTAATGCTCTAGACCCATTTAGATGGACTTGGAGAATCATGCTTAGGATATTGAAATAGAAACTATTAAAGTAGAATATAGAATTCTTATTCATTTAAATATTAAAATAGCACATTACTATTTTAGAAGCTGTCTGCTTTCCTGTTAGAAAATGTCTTTCACTTAGCAATTATCCTGCAACTGGGATTCCCCATTGGTAATTTTGTGTGTTAAAAAAAAAATAATCGATCAAATTACAAATCTCAAATAGATTCTATGCCATTTACTTTAAAATGATTGCCTGCATCTTTTTGTTATATTTATGCTATGCAGATGCTTTGCAGAAAGGGGGCCCTACATTTTTCTGCCAGTCATTGTTCATGTTTATTTTCATCATACATTTTCCCATATAACATCTACATTATATACATATATATTCATGAATGTGCTTATGTATGAAATTACTAATAGGAACATGTGAATTATATGCACATATATGTAAATATTGTACAAAAATGAATGCATGTATATATTACATACTTTATTATTGGAAGACTATTCTGGAATCCTAATTTGCTTTTATCATTTGCTATCTGATTCAGGAGAAAAATAGTTCATTTTTTTTTAAAATGTGTTTGGCTAGTATGTTCATGAAAGTTCTAATCTCATTCAGTAATTTTATGGTGGAAAAAAGTATTACTTGAAATAAATAAGGACAGTTAGAGACTAGTCATAATACTTGATGTGATGTGACCTTGGATTAATTAATTTGCACATTTCCATGTTGCAGAAAGCTGAGCACACAGTAAGTGAGTGAGAAGAAAAGTGAGGGAAAGCATGGAGGGATACGTTGGCCACTTTGTGTCCATAGGGAAATCTACTGAGCTAATGAAAATGTTTACTAAGCCAGTTCTAATTTCCTTTAGAATTGCTTTAAAAGGTGTTTCCTTAACTGCCTGTCAAACTTACATTTCAGATACCCATTGTAAGTCTGTTTTCTTTCAAAATTTTAACACCCCTTCCACTATGCCTTCTTTTTACAAATATTATAACTTATATTGTACAAACTATAATTACAAAGTCTAATATCTAGATCACTGTCAGAACAATGGTATTTTTCTTTGCATTTTCTTAATGGAAGGATCTTATTTTGTTGTTGTCATTCGGTGTACAGCTTTATATTTCAACATATGTTGAAGAGATTTTCCTTGCTCCATTGTATGGTCTAACTCCTTTGAGGTTAATTAATTGTCCATATATATGTGAATTTATTTCTGGGCTTTCAACTCTGTTCCATCAATCTATGTGTCTGTTTTATTCGAGTGGCATGCTGTTCTGAAGCCAGAGAGATATTATACCTCCATTTTTTTTTTCTCACTCTCAATATTGTTATTGCCTTTCAGGGTCTTTTATAGTTCCAAATAAATTTCATAATATTTTGTTCCACATGTGAAGAATGCCGTTGAGGTTTTGATAGGATTCCATTGAATCTGTCTATTGCTTTAGGTATAATGGCCATTTTAACCACGTTGATTTTTCTGATTTAGGAGCATGGATTAGTTTTCAATTTCTTTGTGTTTTATTAATTATTTTCAATCGTATTTTACAGATTTCAGTGCTTCAGTCTTTTTTTGTTTGTTTGTTTTTTTCTTAGCTAAATTTATTCCTAGGCATATTCTTCTTTTTTAGGCAATTGTAAATGGACTCCTTCCTCCCTCCCTCCCTCCCTCCCTTCCTTCCTTCCTTCCTTCCTTCCTTTTTTAAGATTCATTTATTTGTGCATACAGAACTGGGGTACAGGCCAGAGACCCAGGGGTGGCGAAAGACCTCACCAGAGACAGAGTGGGGAGCAAAACAGGCAGATCAACGAAGTACACTGCTGAGGGAAGCAGCGGGCAGGCCAGGAGAGGTCTGCCATGCCATGTGGTCACCTCCAGGGCAGGCGGGAATCGAACTCATGCGGAAGTGGTTTCAGCTTCCTAGTGCAGTGCTTTAACCCGCTGCGCCACAAGGGAGGGCCTGGACTTGTTTTCTTAATTTCTTTTAATTTTTTTTTTTTTTAAGATTTATATTTGTACATACAGAACTGGGGTACAGGCCAGAGGCTTAGGGGTAGTGAGAGGCTTCACCAGAGACAGAGTGGGGAGCAGAACAGGCAGTTCGATGAAGTACACTGATGAAGGGAGCAGTGGGCGGGTCAGGAGAGGTATGCCACGCCATGTGGTCACTCACCTCTGGGGCAGGAGGGGATTGAACTCATGCGGAAGTGGCTTTAGCAGTGCTTTAACCCTCTGTGCCACCAGGGAGGGCCTTTAATTTGTTTTTTGCATACAAAAAAAACAACATATTTTTGTATATTATTTTTGTAGTCTGACATTTTACTGTGAGACCACTGTCCTGTGGTTGTCTATTATTTCCTTGTTGTTGTTGCTTATTTCTAACAGTAATTGTGGAATCTTTAAGACTTTCAGTGTGTAACATCATGTCATTTGCAAGTAGTGAGTTTCACATCTACCTCCAACTTTTCTTTCCTTTGCCTGCCTAATTGTTCTTGCTAGGACTACCAGTACTAGGTTAAATAATAATACTAACAGTGGGTACTCTCTTTACTCCTGATCTTAGAAAAAAAGCTTTAACGTTTTCATCATTGACTATGTCATAAGGTATGATTATTTTTATGTGTCCTTTACTATTTTGTGTTACTTCTATAGCCATTTTATTGAGGATTTTCATCAAATAAATGTTGAAAATCATCAAATGCTTTTTCTATCTCAGTGGATATAATAATAACTTTTTATCCTTCGGTGTGTTGATTTATGTGTCGCATTGTTGATTCATGTCTCATATCGACAATCTCAGTGCTCTGAGGCTTAGGTAAGAACATATATTCAAAGAAAACTAGTAGAGTTTCTAAAATTTAAAAATGAATAAATAGTCTCTCAATACATGGGGTTCTGCCGTCATTATGTTAACTAGTGAGGTTATCGGACAGGTTCGCATGATTGGCATCAACAACTCTAATATTCTCCTTCCAAATTCTTTGTTATATGCTCTGGAAACATTACCCATCACTGCCTCAGGTTATGCCACTTGAACATTCACAGTTACCTCCTTGGCTTCATTAAAGCACCATGAAGCCCTTAAATTAAATAGAAGTAGAAGGTATAAAGATTATTGTTCATTAATTACTTCAATTCTTGTTTATTAGCACTTTGTTTTTGCCTCATTAAATTTCAATCAAAACTACAACTGAAGGGAAGAAAAGGTAGTGGTTCTTATTCTGTAGCAAACTGGAGGAGACTACCTGAGAAAAGCCTCTTCTCATTTAAAAAAAAAAAGGTTCTGAGAGTGAGGAAGAATTCTCCTTTATGCAAAAGAACTTGGTAGTGCTTGCCTTGTCAGATCTCCTTTAATCTTCTCGACCTTTAAACCTCCATTAAACACTGTTAAGTATTGAGTAAAATCTAAATCCTTTACAGAAAGAGTTATGAGAACATCATCACTTGATAAATTGCTCCCTAATTATCCAATACTACTATATCTCTTTATTGAACCAGTAAAATATATGCCTGAAATAGAGATGAATTAAAGTGTAGGACCAGTGGTTTTAAATGGTGTGATATTTAATATGAGTTTGAAACTGCCTGCATGAGGTAAATACAAATATTCATACACAATGTGCTAATATTTAGAAGAGGACATTTTATTTGTTTTCTACTAAGATTCAATATCTTTATAATCTCTTCCTCGGAAATGCCCAAATCTCTTTTACATATAATGTCACATGTGATGTTCATAACTTTTTTTTTAAAGATTTATTTATTTATTCATACAGAACTGGGGTACAGGCCAGAGATGCGGAGAGTGAGAGGATTCACCAGAAACAGAGCAAGGAGCAGAACAGGCAGATCCACGAAGTACACTGCTGAGGGGAGCAGCGGGCTCAGGAGAGGTCTGCCGCGCCATGTGGTCACCTCCGGGGATCGAATTCATGTGGAAGTGGCTTAAGCTTCTCAGTGCTGTGCTTTAAGCCGCTGCACCACAAGGGAGGGCCATGATGTTCATAACTGTTAAGATACAAAGTGGCCTACACGTATCATTAGCTGGTAAAATAGGATTTATGCAATTCCAGACTCATGGAGTAACAGTGTTTTTACGTTGGAAAAGAACGGATCAATCAAATAAGCATTGTAGTATTGATTTAGTGCAATATAGTTGAGTAGTATTTAAGAAATGGTGGCATGATATAATTTTGCTTTTTGGATATTTAATGTGAGGATTTTGAAGTCCCCTGGCTGTTGCCAAAGCTAAGCATCCAGCTGCTGGACTGTAGCTAGGCAGCACTCAAAGACCACTGCTAATTGAAGCTCCCCCCTACTTAGAACAGGTACTTATTGCCAGTAGTGATAAGTTAATCAACTAATGAGTCGATTAAAGGAATAATTAAAGTGTAAAACAGCAGGAAAGGACTTGCTTTTAAAAGATGCTGTAATACTTAAGGTTAAGTCAAATAAGCTGGCTTACATTGCATCAGGTCTGTCTGAAAATCTTCACACAGTTTTTCTCGCTGGTGAAATCTACTGCATGAGTTACCCGTAATCAGTCTGACTATTTACAGTTACTATGTAGAATACGTGGCAAGCACAGTCTTTTTGTTTTTGCTTTTATTAGTAGGAGTAGTTGTAGTACTTTATAAAGGTCATTCTGTTAGGAACTAAAGTATTTATAGAAAAGAACATGAAGTGTCCAAGATCATGTAGATCAATTGTTCATTTAATCAACTTTCTTTATAGCATTGAGATGAAGAGTAAAGACTCAAATTTTATGTTGGTAATACCTGCATGTCTTCCAATCATCCTTAGGTTTGATGTTTATTAAATCTCTGAGATATTTCTTTCATTTGAACACAACTTTAAAACTAGAATAGGAATCAATAGAATTATATGATTAAAGGTACAAGTACTCAATCAGACACACATTTTTTTCAAAAACATTTGTGGTCACATTGTTCAATGTAGTATATTAATCCTAAAAGACGAGAGACATTCTTATGCTAGCCTCAATGGTGGTTTAGATCAAGTGAACTCAGTTCACATATTAAGTGAATCTCTTTCATTTTCTGTCTTTCTTAATTCCAAAAACAAAACAGTTTATATATTGTTATCCAGATTTTCAGATGAGGCTATCTAGGGTGCAAGGAAATTATAAACCTCCCTTACATTTACAGAATTTTTAATGTGCCTACCCACACACTGACCTAAAATTATTTGTATATACTAGTACTCACTAGCTTTTAGTGTTAGTAAAAAACTGGGACTATTTGTGAGGGATTTTTACCTTTGAAATATTGTTAATATGTTGTAACAAAAAGTCATTTTAACAAAGCAGTGAATGTGTTCACCCATTGCTAATTAGAATAACAAGACAGGTGTGTTTGATATTTCTTTACCATCTGATGCTGTTTTTTTATAAGCTTCATAGAGTATGTTCAGATTTCAGGCCCTGCCTGGTGGCACCATGAGTTGGAACGCAGCACTGCAAGCTAGCTGCAGCCACCTCAGCGCAAGTTTGTTTCCCAGCCCCAGAGGTGATCCATATGGCGCAGCAGACCTCTCCAGAACTGCCCGTTATTCCCCTCAGCAGTGTACTTTGTCAGTCAGTCTGTCCTACTCCCCATTCTGTCTTTGGTGAAGCCTCTCACCGCCCCTGCACCTCTGGCTTTACCCCAGTTCTGTATGCATAAATAAATAAATCTTAACACATATACATATATGTGTTCAGAATTCAGTCTCTTTCCTGAGTGTTAATATTGAGTCTATATTGCATTTGGCTTCCATCCGTGCTATTCCTCTGTCATTGTCTCATCTTCATTATGATGAAGATATCTGTAAATCATCTTAATACCCAGGTGATATTTTATACATAATCACATACCATGTGGAATAGTGACAAAAATGTCACCATTGTCCTAAGCAGTGGCTTTCATAGTTAGCTAGTGCATATCAGAATCAGAACGCCTGCAAAGATAGATTGCTATGCTCAATTATAGAGGTCCTGGATAAATAGGTTTGGCATCTGGTCTAAGAATTTGCATTCCTAACAATTTTTCAGGTGATGCTAATCCTGTTGGCCAGGAAACCACACATTGTGGAATATTATTGTAGAAGAAAAAGCACATTCTTTAAAGATGCAGTTTCCCAGTGTTGAATTCCTACATTCTACCTCACTATCTGTATAATTTGGAGCAAAGTACTTTGTTTCTATAAATTTCAGTTAATTAACATGAAAATAAGGCAACCTGACAATCTCCTTGGGAATTTGAATTCAGTCCATGTATAATACCTAACATTTATGGATATTCAGATATTCTGATTTGGAGTACTTTTTTTAGTGATTTATAAAAATAGTTTTGTTCTACAAATATACACAATCTATGTCTACTAGTTTGCATATATTTTAACAATTTGTCATTCTTACATTTTATTTTATTGACTTCTTTTAATATTAAATATATTTTGATAGTCAAAATAAATACATCCCTTTGTGTTTTCTACCTTTATTTGTTCACTGAAGAAGGCCTTAGACTCAATGTGATATATAATGCTATATATATATATATATAGGTAACTAAAGAAGAAATAGATTAAATGGAAATAAAAAAGCACAAAAGGCGCTCCCTGGTGGCGCAGCTGGTTAAAGCACTGCACTGAGAAGCTAAAGCCACTTCTGCATGAGTTCGATTCCCGCCTGCCCCGGAGGTGACCACATGGTGTGGCAGACCTCTCCTGACCCACCCGCTGCTCCCCTCAGCAGTGTACTTCATCAATCTGCCTGTTCTGCTCCCCACTCTGTCTCTGGTGAAGCCTCTCACCGCCCCTGAGCCTCTGGCCTGTACCCCAGTTCTGTATGTACAAATAAATAAATCTTTAAAAAAAAAAAAAACACAAAAGATAAATTATACCAAAAACTGATTCTGTGAAAATGTTAAAAAACAGACAAAATGCTAGATAGGCTCACAAGGGAAAAAACACACAAATATTATTAGAAATAGAGAAGAGTTACATCAAACAGCTCAGAAATTCAGAGGATCAGAAGAGATTACTATGAACCTTTGAATGGTAGGAAGTTGAATAACCTGGAAGAGATGGACAAACATTTTAGTAATCTACAACACAAGTAAGAAAATTAAACAGTAATCAAAAGTTCCCACCCTCCCCCCCCCAAAAAAAAAGGCCATGAACAGGTGGTTTCACCAGTTTTGTCATCTAAACCTTCAAAAATGTGCTAATCCCTATTCTTCTTAAACTTTTCCAGATATTTGAGAGAGAATACTTTTAAACACATTGCATGAGATCAGTATTATCCAAATATACCACACAAAAAAAGAAAGAAACCTACAAAATGCTTACCCTAATGAACAAAAATGCAAAAATCTTCAACAAACATCTTAGAAAATAAAATTCAACAATGCTTAATAGTTCTCACACTTGTTGTCTTTTGGCTGTATCTCTTTGACACTAAGGCTATCTTTTGAATTCTGTATTTATTTTATGCTAGTAGAGAATTGCTAAATATACCTAATAATATCAGCCTATTCCTGAAACCATGCTGGGGGTGATGCTATTAAGAAAATGTACAGAAGCCAAGCTTTGAGTGCCTCTTACTCCAAATACTTGTCCTGAACCATGTGCCACATAATTACAACCCACAAAAGATCTTGGAATGACCTGTAGTTCAGGGCATAGGCACTGAGTAGTTCCCTAGACACCTTATGAGATGTAAAAGATAAAAATAATGACTTTTTTTTAAAATTTAATACCCTGATCTCTGCTTGTATTATATATAAAGTTACTTAGTGCTATTTTATATAACTCTTTAAGTATATTGTCGTTTTAAATTTCTCTATTTCCTGCACCATTAATTTTGCTTTCTTTGCGGTAGGTTGTTCTGCTACTATTATAACCTTTACAATCCTAAGATGTCTTATTAATGTACTTTATGACTTTATGCTACCCTGGAAGTCTTAGCATTATGCTTCACGAGATCAAATGTAGGATGTAGGTAAAAAGGCAGACCTAAGCTTTGGACTTGTTCTTTCAAGGACAGGTAAGGAATAACTGGGGATGAAGAACTTCAAGGCAAAGACTTACTCTGCTTTAAGTGGGCTTCACATCATATTTACATCCCACCAAGTGACTGGGTTCCCAGGAAAATTCCCAGTGCCTCTGGTTAGCCTCAGGTCTTTCCAAGATCTTCCGTGGTTTGTGATTAACTTACACTTGGTTCAGGATGAAGGTTTGGAAAACAACACACTCAAAGACTGACCTCTACATATATTCTTGAGAGTATCTCCTCAAATGGCTTTCAGGAATGGACTGATGTTATCAAGCAGGCATCTTAGCAGTCTGGATTGACATGCTGGCTTGGTATACTCAAATGGAACTAGCAACCTTCAGACACTACAAGAGAGGAAAAAAGGTACTAGTCAGTCCTTTTGCAACTTATCTCACATGCTTGACAGCTATTTGCTTTCCATTTGATGCCATCACTGCCATTGGTGTAGTGGAATGGAACCCACCTGTCCTTTTTCTGTCTTCACTGAAGGTTTTCACACTAACATATGACTTGCATGTTAATAATGCTTCATGTAAATATTATTGAAATGTCTGTTTATGAAATGGCTATACACTGTTGTAGTTTTATAATCTCTAAAGAAAAACTCTCAGTTTTCCAGGGAGGATGACTGAACCAAATAAAAGGTAAATATCATTTGTAGAATTACTTTTCAAACATGCACTTGCATGTACACACACACAACCCTATTATTTCACTGCTACTGAATGCAATTGCACTCGTAAACTCAAATTGTAGACCTCAATTGTTTAGACATGAGAAAATCATTAGTAACTTCTATTTTGGATAAATGGAATCCCCAGATCATTTTCCTCATATTATAAATGGCATTCAAATTGAAATTAAAGGCTACATATTAAATACCTTTACATATTTTCAAAATTTAGAGTTACTAATTCTAATCACTAATATAATTTTAATGGGTGCTTAGAGTTAAATGAAAATTATTTTAAACAGACAATAAATTTTCCTCACTATACCCTTTACAGTGTATTTTAAAATTGTTATGTTTGAAGAATCTAAAAATAAGAAATTGTTATACAAGCAAAATCTGTCAGATTTAATATAAAAATCAGACTTAATTTAAGTATGAATTATCTTAAGATAGTATGTAGCTTGAATAGGTTACCATTTTTATCTTAAACTCAACATAGTTGAGTTTTTGAATTTATGCAACCCTAAAAAAGTTTTGCATGTATTTATATTTAATTTTAAATTATGTCCCTGAATATGTTTAAAAGGGACCCCATTTAACATACAAAATTTATCTTGCTCTAGCTTATATATTTATATCCATGCAAGGTATATTGACAAGATTTTTCTAAAAAAACGGATCCTTTTCTTAGATTTCTAAAGAACGACTGCTTGTGAATTTGCAATGATTTTTCCCCCAATTAAACGGTTAAACATAGGTGGAACTGAAAAGAAAATTGACCTTTCTGATGCTTAGAAAGACATTTATTCCATTTTGTGGATGTGGCTGGTTGTGACTGTTCATTCAATGGGAGAGAAACTAGTGAACAATAATTATCTTTTCTCACAGAAATGTGTTATATGAAATGTGCTAAGAGATGTGGTAAAATATATGAGGGATTAAAAATAACGTTGGGATGTAAGTGTTTTCTTCCTTTTTTGTTTACTCTTTTTGAATTATGCTTGATAGTATTTGGGTATCAGGTTTTCTTAAGGGTTACACTTAAGTCAAAATGTATTTTCCACACATAAAAGAAAATCTGGGGGTAAGAAAGTGAAAATATGGCTCAGGGATAATATCCTAAACCTGTTTGCTTGTGAGATTTGTGGGTTTGTGATTTAGAAAGTTCAGTGTTTTAATTAACTGAAAACAGCAATGTATTGTGTTCAAACAGCGCATATCTTGTGAGGTGCTCTGTGCTGGAATGGCCTATGTAGGCAATTGTGTTGTGGACCCACAATGAAAAGACTCATGCAGAAAACAGCTTTGTGAAAATTGCACCTTTGGATGTGTCGGTGCCATAAAATTGATGGAGTTAGGTGGAATAATAACTTAAAATGTTAATCCTTCCTCTCCTCAGACAGGCAGTATTTTGAGGGGCTCATTAGGCCTCACAGGAAAAAGTGATTTAGAACATTCCATTTTATTTATTTATTTATTTATAATGAGGGATGGATTTTTTTTTAAAGATTTGTCTATTTATGCATTCAGAATTGTGGTACAGGCCAGAGGTGCAGGAGTGGTGAGAGGATTCACCAAAGGAAGAGCAGGGAGCACAACAAGCAGATTGATGGAGGAAGTACACTGCTGATGAAAGCTGGGCAAGTCAGGTGAAGTCTGCCATGCCATGTGGGTCACCTCCAGGGTCGGGGATCGAACTCAAGCTGCAGTGGCTGCAATAGCTTATAGTTCTGTGCTTTAACCAGTTGTGCCATCAGGGAGGTCCACATTCCATTTATTTAACTTTCACAAAACTAAGTTTTTTTTTTTTTTGTTTTTTTGTTTTTTTTTTTTTTAAGATTTTATTTATACATACAGAACTGGGGTACAGGCCAGAGATGCAGAGGGTGAGAGGATTCATCAGAGACAGAGACAGAGCACGGAGCAGAACAGGCAGATCTACGAAGTACACTGCTGAGGGGAGCAACGGGCAGAGGTCTGCTGCACCATGTGGATCTCCTCCGGGCAGGCGGGAATCAAACTCATGCGGAAGTGGCTTAAGCTTCTTAGTGCTGTGCTTTAACCCCCTGCGCCACCAGGGAGGGCCCAAAACTAAGTATTTTTAATAAACTATGATTAGTCTGCCAGAGCTGGTGGATCTGGGAAGGAGGTGTTCAGGATCCCCCTGCTGGGGTTCCAACGGGTATCAGAGGTGTTGCCTAGAACAGGGTTTACACTTACTCTGCCCTAACTGAGAGTACTACATTAATTTAATTTTAAAAGTTAGGATTTGAGGTCCGGTGCACCAACTTCTATTTATTCCTTCAGCCAAAATTTCACTTTCACAATGGTTGTGATTCTAGAAATCTGAGTGTTTTGATGTCATGGGTTTTAGAGGAAGACCGCCATAAATGGTGTAATGCAGACAGGTACAAAGCCAGTGAATTCTATTAACAAACATATATTAGTAGTCACCAGGAGTTTTCATATGAGCTTTAAGGAAAATTTTTATTTGTTTACTTTTAATGTTTTCCCAGGAAATTAGATTTTCTCTTTCATTTGTAGTATGCATGCAATATGTATATATGTTCCAATGACCTTTCCTGATCTAGTAAAAGGTTGAGTAGCTGGTGAGTGAGTATACCGTCAAGACAATAACGCTGCTCTCCCTGTTGGTGGTCCACAGTACACAGCCACTGCAGCTCTAGTTCCATTCCCGACCAGAGGGTGGACCTACAAGGAGCGGCAGATCTCTCCTGACCGATCGCTGCTCCACTTAGCAGTGTATTTCAGGGGGTCTACCTGTTCTGCTCCCCAGTCTGTCTCTGATGAATCTTCTCATTCTCCACACCTCTGGTCTGTACCCTAGTTCTTACATGCATAAATAAATAAATTTTTAGAAAATACTTGATAATGAACAACAGAAAGATTGATCCTCAGGGCTTTTCTTATACTTCAACTCGAACATCGCAATAGTTGATTGAATAGAACACCGTGTGTGTGTGTGTGTGTGTGTGTGTGCGCGTGCGCGCACGTGCGCATGTGCGGGCACACACTTATGTATGTGATAAAGGGGTCATCATCTTATACCATCTCACTTTTTAAAATTATACACAACTTACATGACCAGAAATTGAATTTTTACTTAAAGGTTTGAAACTAGGTGGAAAGAACAAGGGAAAGAGTTTTTAAAATATGCTATCAAAATTTAAAAAATACAAAGTCTTTGTTATTCTAGTTTTTTGTCTCTTTGTAATTTTCTGAACTTACAAAATATTAGTAATATTTCCTTGTCTGGAATCTTTAAAGCAACCCTACCAGAAATAATTTGGGAATGGAAGTTTCAAAAGTGATCTATCTGTGAAGAAATGGCTGTCTGATCTAACTGTGGGCTCTCTCGCTCTCTTTTTTTTCTTTCTCTCTCTCTTTTCTACCACTTGGAGAAAAGCTGCGTGGGAAGCAAAAATTCCTCTTCTCACTATGTTTTGCACATTGTCAGAATTTATTAACACAGTATTTTCAGAAGAATGACAGGGTTATTAGACATTTCATGGCAGAAACTCAAAAACAATTCAGCATCCTGTTTGGTCAAAACTTGTAAAATTTTCAAGAACCACAGAAGCAAAAGTGGCCTTCCAATGCATGTGTTAAATGCAGACCTGCCAAGATGATAGAACTTGAAATTGGGAGAGAAAAACAGAGTCAAGTGTATAAAGCCATATTATGCATTAGCATGTGTCGGGTAGATGCTATTATAATGTATGATAAACAAAGACTCACAAAATATATGAATGCCTTTATTTAGAAAACCTAACCTAAGAACACCCAGATGGGACATGATCTATGTCTATACAATGCCAAAAAATAAATAAATAAATAAACCTTTAAAAAAATTATTTCAAAAATAATCTGCAAATTGAGATTTTTTTCCCACTTGGTATGTAAAATACTGACATATCTTTTATTTTTCCTTGTTTTAACTATTTTATAGAACTGATTATTTTATATATAGATTTATATGTCTGGCTGGTGAAGAAAGAGTTGGCTAAAGATGTTTCAGTGATGAGGGGACTTCTTGTTTGTGTTAGAGTTGAAATCTAAACACATTGATGACTGACGAAAAGAAAGGTACAGAAGAAAAACTCCAATTAAATTTCCACTAGATTCTATAAATAAGGGGCTACTTTCAACTGTGGTAGGTGATAGTAAAACAAATACTGTGGTAAATTTCCAATTACACAGAATGATGGTTACCTGTGTCTGCATTCAAGATCAGTCATATGACATAATTATGAAAAAAAATGAATTTTCTCTTGATATCTAAACTTCAGCATAGCTGTTATAATCACAGCTTTATCTGGTACCCAGAATATCTTGTAACCAACAGTGTACACTTCAACCTCCTTTGGAATTGCTTGTATTTTGGCTTCTACCCTATCCCATCTCTTCAACTTTGTGCTCCATTGCTTCTCACTTAGTGGTTGATGAAAAGCAATCGGATAAGCTAATTCTTACTAAGGTTTAATTACTTAACAGCTTGATTATTAAATCTCTAAGGGTATTTGGATTTTGAATAGAGGACTCTTGGATGTTAAAAGTCTTAATTCAATAGAACTGATTAGTGTATTTTAGTGGGGGGAAGACATTTTGTTGGGATATGAAAGGCAACAGAGAGGTAGAGTCCTGAAATACTGCTTATTTTTGAGGAACAGCAGATACAATAGAAATAGTAATATATTGGGAGGTAATATCCCACATAGGCCACCAACTGAATTGTTCCTTTGGGGAAGTCACTTTTTATCTTTGAGTTCAGTTTTCTTATCTACAAATAGAGTAATATATTTTTTGCTACCCATTTTTGCTGAAATAAAATGAGAAGTAGGCATAAGTTTTTTGCAAAGCCTAAATGCATTATCATTACTTCATTCAGAAATTTTTAGATTGATAACATTAAAATTATTTTATTTCTGTTTTTCTTTAATTCAGTCAACTGCCTATAAAGATACCCACTAAAAATTATATGATTATTTGTAAAAAGGTAGTTACATTGCACACATATAGAGCTTCCTAGGTATATATTTTTCATGATATGTTTTTTTTAATTCCTTGAAAAAACATGAATCTGTAAGAAAGAATGAAAGTAGAAATGAAAATTGAATGGTTTTAGGTTTAGGGAGAGGACAATTATTAATTATTATTGTGGTAATGCCAAAGGAAACTAAAAGAGAATTTAAGTTGTTTAGAAAATCAAAAGGTATTGAAAGGGGAAATTGTATTACTTAACATTTATAATATAACTAACATATGGTAATAAGAAAGGCAATTATTTAAATATGGTTTGCAAAGATAGAAGAACAGTAATACAACTTACTGGGCAATTTGGGAGTACCTATAAAATTTAACATGTGTATATTACCCAATAGTTTACTTTTTATTATTCATACAATTATGTGAGTACAAAAAGTGTGCTTTATTTTTATAGTGGTTGTTTACAGACAACAGAATATCTATCTGTGATGTTTAAGTTGTTTAGAAAATCAAAAGGTATTGAAAGGGGAAATTGTATTACTTAACATTTATAATATAACTAACATATGGTAATAAGAAAGGCAATTATTTAAATATGGTTTGCAAAGATAGAAGGACAGTAATACAACTTACTGGGCAATTTGGGAGTACCTATAAAATTTAACATGTATATATATACATGTATATAAGGAAACTTGTTAAGCCCACAAAAAGAAGACTGACAGTAAAAGTGTGGCTATATCACTAAAGAAGTCATGATTTGTGGTAGAAGAGCACTGATTGTGAAGACACTGGAAGTGGATGCAAGAAAGTGTATGTAAAATCCCCATCAATGTTATTTGATGCATAATAGGAAATAGGAAAGTCATGGAAAATATGAAATAAAATAAGAAGTATGGTAAATGTTTACATTTACAAAAAAAAACGTGTGGTTCTAGATTTTATGAGCATGAATAATAAACATAAATATTCCATAAAGCCATATAATAATTTTCAAATATTTAACTTGTTAACATTTCCCTATATTATCAAGATTTTTTTTTTTTAATTAACGTGACTAATTTTCTTGACTGATTTTTAGGTTGGTGAATTAAAGTAATACATACACCTATTTTTATTCAAACGTGGCAAAATCTCAAATTTCTTTCACAAATCATTAGTGTAGGGGTTTAATGGTTACTTAGTAAACTTATTTGGAATGTGAAAGTAGGACAGAAGGTAGAACATAAATAACAGATAAAGAAAAACAGGGAGTGAGTTAACACCTAGTTTCTGAATGAAAGCCCAGTTCAGAAAATTTCTACATTTAGTCAAGTTTGTTTTGTTTTAATTTCTCCAGGTCTTAAGGTTTTTCTTATGTGATTTGAGGACTAAAACGATGGATGCATCAAGTAGTTGTGACAATTACATAGAAGTCAAATGAAAAGCTTAGTGAGATGGCAAACACCATGTTTTACCACATTAAAACAAATACCCAGAAAATGAAATCTATTTGAAACATTTAGATGAGTGTTAGTCATTTTTTGGTATCAGGGGCAATAGAACAGAGATAGAAAATACTGGAAGCACTGTAATACCCCATTCTAGTGTAAGGAGGAAAGGAAACTTCCTCAAGAAGCTTAGTAAGAGCTATTCTCTGGAAGTATTTTTGTAAGAAGAATATTGGAGTTGAGATATTGTAGCTATCAAATATCGGCAGGATTTTTGTTTGTTCTAAGTAGTTTGTTACCTAATTTTTCAGTTTCCTCTTAAATACTTCTTCAAATACATTTTTAAAAAATCTTCAATAGTTTAGATAAATTCACAATCTGTTTTTTTTCTCTCTCAAGGGCAAAGTTAATAAAAGCACAAAAATATTGTTTAAAATTAACAAAATTAATTTAAAAGAATGTAACATAATGCTGTCATATCTTTAGGCAGTGTACTGAATTCCTGTGTATCTGTGTGAGTATGTGTATGTGTGTGTGTGTGTGTGTGTGTGTGTGTGTAGATAAAATTAAAACAATGGTAGTTTTAATTATATAATCAATATAAAATTTTAAAAGTGGCTCTTGGTTAATAATGAGCAATCATAAAAAAATGGTTATCATTTATTATCAGATGCAGAAACTAGTAAGCACCTAATATTTGGAACATATAGAAGTAATTCATTAAAAATATAAATATTTTGCCAAATGGCAAGTGCAGCATGATCCAAGAAGATGAAAGTATCATGAAACAGATAATAGGATCTTGTATTGCATTAAGTAGAAATATTATGTTTGCATGAAGAGTGTAATTGTTTTACCTTACACAGTTAAAATATCTTCAAAAGGACTTAGCTCTAGGAGCACTATTTTAAGAGGGGCTTCAACAAACTATGGCAATGGAAAAGAAATTGGAACAATTAATGACTTTTTATTTGAAAAAGAAAAATATGTAATGGGAAAATAATATGAATTACCAGATATCTTAGTGTGTTCATGCTTGAAATGAGTAATAGATTAGGAAGTAAAAGAAAATTATAGAAATCAGATTCAGGGCAACTACAAGGAAAAATATTAAGTAGATCTGTCAGAACTCAGTGAGTTGTTTTAAGGATTGACATATCCACTTCTGACCAAATTTTAGTGATCTTTAATTAGGTTAGACAGAGGCACACAGCATACGTTCCATTCTAGACCAGTGACTATACTCTCCACGAGGACTGTTCCTCCCTGGACTCAGCAGTATCCTTTAGTCTATAAACTTGATAAAATCTTTTAATTGCATTTTAGACACTCACTGCCTTCAATTAGTGTGCTATAGCTGCACAGATGATTCAAAGTCCTATGAATTCTACTACTTCACGATATTAGTGTTTTGCCTATATTTTATCACCTAGAATACAGACTTTATGTATTTCATTTACTTATATAAAAGTAAAGGGAGTAACATTTTAAACCAATATTGTAATGTCTATTTCTAACAATAAACGATGTGGAGATAATCTCAAATCTCAACAGAATCACAGATGGTATGTTTTCTAGACAAGTCGAATTTAAAACAATGTATTTTTACATTTTGCAATACAACATAAAGCCTAATAATAAGATATGAATTCTGCAAACACTAGTGGAATCTGCAAGTATAACATTCTTCTCTCCTAGCGAACATCCTGTGAATTCATAAATATTTACATATTACAAGTTATAATTATGTAGCACTGGGGAAAAGGGAAAATGTAACTGTATATTTTTATCTACAAGAATGTAAAAGAACATTCATAAATTACAAATGTGCATTGTTCTAGGAAGGGTAGCTACTAAGCTTTTGTAACTTAAAGCCAATACATAAGACATGATTGTACATCCCTCCATTAAGTGGTATAAAAAAAGTTATAATTGTAAGCTTGAATGACTATTGATTGGTTATTATGGTTTCTATTAATAGTTGTAAATGATTATGTATGAGTACATCATTGTAGGTATTTGATGGTAGAAGGGAAAGTTTGTATTACTTACAGAGATATTCTTCCTTAAAATACTGACAAGCATGATTATGAAAAATACTGCAAAGCATGTATTTGCTCTAAAGCAGTTACCTAAAATAGTACACTTAAATACTATCTTTTAACTGCTTTCATATCAGTTGGCTTTCCACAATAAATTTTATACCACATATTAATCCAACCATTAATAAATACCTGCTAACTAAAACAGGATTTCAGTTTAGAAATGTGTTGTGCATGTGTTATTTTTGAGTTATCCTAGGATCTTAAAAAGTATAAACAGAAATATTTTCTACACTTCCATGTTGTTTTACAAAGAAATTGTCATCATTTACTTTCATTTTTATTATTTTCAAGTTCTCTTTTCTTTTAACTTTAAGCACAAAATATTCTAACAGTTTAATTGCTTCATAACTACATTTTTGTTCATATCTCTGCAGGTACATTTATATTATTAGACTAAATTCAGCTCTTAAATAGTCTAATCTCTAAGGTTGACAGCCCTTATGTAGCAATGACCTCCAGTCATCTGATCAAATTTTGGGTTACTTACTAGCTATAATCAAATATATTCTCATCTCTTATTTGAACAAATCATTCAGAAATTGAATACAATTTTTTATGAACACTAGCAATATGTTCACTTCTCTGATAATTTTGACATTAAAATTCCATCTTAATAATCCCATCCTTCAGGCTTTGCAGACTCTTAAGGTATTAAAGCAAAAATTATCCTAAGCAGTTAGATTATAATGTATTTAAAGATTAGACATTTCATGTTGAATATTAACTGCTCCACTTCCCAGGAAAAGAAAACTATGCTGATTTTCTTTTTTGTATAATTTATATATTCAAAAGATACTCATTTAAGTTTCAAAATCATGTTATAGAGAAACATATAGTAAAATGAATTTGAATAGCTTTAGTTTTATGCCATATATAAATAAATCAGAAATATTTACAAATATTTAATTCTATTTCAAAATAACTTACTATAAAGGTATATGAACTGCCATATGGGAAATGCTTTACAGATAAGTAGTTAACACTTGTATTGAAAAAGTGAACAGGCACCCTGTTAATTCTAGGTAATAGGTAAGATATTTATTGAGTATATCCTTTATTAAGTGGAATGAGATAAATTGAAGGCAAATGTGAATTGGCAGAGGAAAAAAGTGACCTATTTTCCAGGTTTAAAGGGACATTAAGATATCATCTATTCCATTTTTTTTTATTTGAATGTCTGGAAAACTTATATGTGACCCATTCATAAGGATGAAACTCTGTCTGATTTTAAAATCTCTCCAAAGAATAAAATGCTGAAGACTTTCATGCACTTGAAAAGTTCTTAACAAAAAACGTTATCACAATTAAAAGAATATTAAAAAATAATAATAATTCCTATTTTGTTTGTATGGCCATATTTCTGTAACATATGACTCTTCAGTATGACAAGTTTTTATTCATATACAGTTTCAAGAAAATAGACCAACATTCAAATTTAATTCATTACATGATGGTTATCAGAAAGAGTAACCTTTGGGAGATGCTTAGGTTATGGGAGTAAAGTCCTCATAAAAAAGAGATATCAAAGATCCCCCTTACCCCTTCCACAGCATGAGGATATATAGGTAATGAGCCCTTCCATGAATGAGGTGGTAGGCTCTCTACATACACTGACCCTCAGGCAGTCTCTGAAACATGGAAAATGGAATTATTTTGTTTATAGTTCATGCTGGATCTGGTAATCTGTTATATCAGCCCACACAGACTAAAAAAGATTTACAAATGAAGAAAAAGTCATGCTTCCAATGAATACACCCAGTTCTGCCACTGTCATTTGCTAATCAAAGAAGAAAATAAGAATAACCAAAAAGTGGATACAAATAGCTAACACAAAGAGCTTTTTGCACATATTATAAGAGTTCTATTATCTTATTTTGTCTCTATTTTGAAGTAATTTCTACTCACTAAGTTCTAATTCTTATCCATAAAGAAAAGGCAGATTGATAGATTGATATTAGGGGTGTGTGTGTATGTGTGTGTGTGTGTGTGTGTGTGTGTGTGTGAGAGAGAGAGAGAGAGAGACAGAGAGAATTAGTAACATGAATTATTTATGTTGATTTGACTTTATTTCGACTACTCATTATACTGTCTTGATTTGGGCTTCCCAAATGGTAAACATTAAGACAAGATTTAGAGTCCATGTTGTTTATTTCAGAGGTTATAACAGGAAACACCAAGTAGGAAGGAAGTAGGAAACTGAGAACATTTGGAGAAGTGTTTCAGTTTTTTGCTACTAAGTGCAAATCACTCCAAAGTTAGTGGCTTACAAGGACTAACTTTCATTGTATCTCATAATTCTGTGAGTTGATTGCAATCAACTTCTTGATTTTTCAATTGATTTCTGGTGGGATTTTTCTTGGAATTATAGTCATTATTGACTGAGGCTAGGGTCTTGGCAAGATATTTGGACATGGGCAGGCAGAATCATTGTATCTGTAATTTTAAGGCCTGTTATTTTTTAGTGTGACTTATTTCACTATGCAGAATGTGGCATGAAACATAAATTTATTTGAAATTTGAAAATTTCAGTTTGGATGAATATTTATGCGTTCAGAAAATAAGTGTAATTTCCTATTACACTTTTATTTAAAGTCATGTCATGTGTCTGTTATTATTCATTTATTCATAAAACATTAGGGTGAAAATTTTAGACTCTTATAATTCCTACAGCAAAGTCTAACAGAGAAAGAATTGTTGAAGCTTTACCACTGCATTGAAACATAACAACATAAAGGGATGACTTTACTATAGGATCACAATGTAGTCCTTTCCTAATAAATGTTAGTATTTCAGAAATCAAATTTTACTTTTGGTTATCTTAACTTTAGTCAAAGATAATCAAAATCCTTTGTTTTCAAGGGTATTTCAAGATATATGTGTGTGCATACACACAGACAATTTTAAAATTCTTATGTTTTCAACATAATTTAGGTTAATATTTAACCAAATGATTCTTTTACATATAACTCTTATGATTTAACAAAATAATTTAGTAAAATGATTATTTACATATAATTCTTATGAGCAATGGATTGATCTCAGCCACTTCAAAATGTAAGTTTGGGTTTCTCTCAGCAGCAGCTACCAGCCAGATCCCCAGTCACCATGGCATAGTCCCGGTCACCAGACACCCTGGGCACAAGCAGTGACCACTGCCGGCACCGTCTTCCCCAGAGCATCTTTCACAGCCTTGTAAGCTGGCTGAAGGTCACTCCTGCAATAGCTAACAACCCTTCTGCTAGCACAGTCAAAGCCGGCAGTATACTTTACTGCTGACCCAACCACACCAATACTGCAGGCAGCATGTGTTCATGGTACATACTCACTAGCAGCTCTAAACAGTCACTTGCCATGACTAGACTCAAAAGGCCACACATTGAGCACACCCAAGTTCACAACCTAGGCCAAATCCAATCAAATGCCTGGAAGCTTTGACAACCCTACCCACAGGGCTACACTGACATGAAATTGAAGATTGTAGCACAGAGAGGCGACATACCTAGAGTGACTAACTCAAAGCCAGAAGAGATGGTGCTGCTGGACTCCAATCAACATTACCAGTTACATAAGACTAAACCCTGGAATGGGTAGAGGCATTTGCTAGTATATGATAGCAAGCATAAACCCAGCTAAATGGAGAGCCAGAAGAGCATGTTCAAATGAAAGAGCAAACAAAACTCCAGGAAAAGACAAGACAATAGAACTCACTCAGATAGGGCAGCAGAGTGGAAAAAAAAAATTCAATATAAGGTATTTGGAGGATACATCAATGGCTATATCCTCTAGACAGAAAATCCATAAGGAAATATCAGTCTTAAGTGATGCATTATACCAGATGGATTTAATAGATGCATGCAGAACATTCCATCTCAAAGCGGCAAGCGGCAGGATATACATTCTTCCCAAGTGCACATGGAACATTCTCAAGGATATATCACATGCTGGGACATGAAACAAGTATAAATAAATTTAAGAAGATCAAAGTCATACCAAACTCTTTTCCAATGACAATAGTTTGAGGTTAGAAATCAATCACAAGAATAAAACTAGATCTACAAATACATGGAGATTAAACAACATGCTACTGAATAACTATTTGGGTCACTGAAGAAATCAAATGATATATTCAAAACATATATGAAAATAAATGAGACTGGAAATACTACATACCAGAATCTCTGGGATATAATAAAAATAGTCCTAAGAGGGACATTTACCTCAAGAAGCAAGAAAGCTTTCAAAAAAAAAATAATAACAACTTTTTTTTTAAAGAAATCAACATGATTGTCAAACTGTTGGTTAGAATCACTAAGTAAAAAAAGAGAAAAGTCTCCAATAAAAAAAAATAAAGCACATAAATACATTAGCCACAAAAATGCATTAAGGAAAAAAGAGAAAAACCTTCAATAAATAAAATAAAAAGTGAATGATGAGCAGTTAACCACAGGAATACAAAAGATCATAAGAGACTTATGATCATAAGAGGCTATGAAAATATGTATGCCAACAAATTGAAAAACCAAAAATAAATAGATAAATTCCATAAATCATATGAATCAAGGCTGAATCAAGAATCCCAATCATAAAGAAACAGAAAATCTAAGCAAACCAATCACTAGTGAAGAAACTGAAATAATAATCAATACCTCCCAAGAAATAAACATCTAAAACCAGGTGGCTTCATTGGCTAATTCTACCAATTATTTAATTAAGATCTAATTTCCATCCTACTCAAAATTCCACAAAATTGAAAAGGTGCAAATTGCATTCTAAATCCTTTTGTGAAACCAGCCGTTTCAAAACCAAATAAGGATAGCAAACAAAATATTAATAAACCAAATTCAGCAATACGTTAAAACAATCATATACCATAATTAAGTAAAATTGAATCCAGGATGGTTTCAACATATGCAGTGTTAAGAATGGTTCAACATATACAAGTCCATCAGTCAGTTATATCAAATTAGCTAAATGAAAAACATATGATCATCCCAGTAGTACAGAAAAAGCAGCTGATGAATTGCAGTATCCATTTATGATAAAATGAAATGTTCAATATAATGTGTTTAGAAAGAACATATAAAAATAGTAAAAGCTATATATAATTAATCCAAAGCAAACAGCATACTCAATTGGAAAAGGTCAGAAACACAAGGGTTGCCCATTCTCCTTGAGTAACACAGTATTAGATGCCCTGACCAGAGTAATTAGGCAAAGAAAGAAAATAAAGATATCCATTTTGGAAAGGAAAAGGTGAATTTGTCACTGTGATGGCATGATAGTATATATGTAAAAAAAAAAAAAAAAATAAGACTCCCCATAAAACATGTTAGAAACAATAAATAAAGAGAAATTTCAGGCTAAAAGTCAATATACAAAAATCTATACATTTATATTTGCAATGAAAAAACAGAAGGGGAAATTAAGAAAACAACATCATTTAAGTTCCCATCAAAAAACATAAGACACTTTAGGAATAAATTTCACTTAAGAAGTTAAAAACTTATGTGTTAAAAAATGCAAGACATTTTTGAATTTGAAGACACAGAAAAATGAAAGGATTTTCATGTTTATGGATTGGAAGATTAAATACTAACCAAGGGGTCATTCTACTTAAAGCAGTACACAGATTCAGTACAATATTTAGGAAGCTCCCAATGACATGCTTCATTAAAATAGAACAAAACTCCTACAATTTGTATGGAAACAGAAAATTCTTTGAAAAACTAGAACACTCCTGAGAAAACAGAACAAAAATGGCACTATCATGCTTTCTCACTTTATATTACAAAGCTACATTAATAAAAATAAAGTAGTATTGGAATTACAACATATAATTCAATGGCACTGGAATTTGGCATATAATTAAAGGTAATAGAATTGAGAGACCACAAATAAAGCACTACATATATGAACAAAAATTTCTGAGAAAGCAGTCTAAAACTTACTAAGGGAAAAGGAAACTCTTTCATAAATTCTTCTTGGAAAACTAAACTATTACATACAAAACAAAAACACTACCTCACACCACAGACTAAAACTAATTAAAATATATTAAAAATCTAAAAATAAAACCTAAAATCATAAAATACAGAGAAAAAAATGGATGCTACACACTTTGACACAGGACTTAATGTCTTTTTGGATTCATGCCCAACGGTAAAAGAAACAAGAGTGACCAAAGATGAAAGGAACTATATCACTAAAAATCTTCTGTATAGTGAAAAAAATATTGTTAAAGCAAAAGATCATCCTACTATTATGAGAAGATATTTGCAAACCATATATCAGATACGGACATCAGACATCAGATATGGGGTATATATGTATACATATATATATATATGTATATATATAAAATATTAGATATGGGATATCCTAAATATATACACAATTTATGCAACTCAACAACAAAAATCTAAAACTCAACTAAATACCAAAGAATAAATACAAATGGCCAAGAGACATATGAAAAGATCCTTAACGTTGCCCATCACTAGAGAGATATAAATTAAAACCATACTATTTTACATATAATGGATTTGAATGTCTATTATCAAAAAGACAAGAAATTATAAATATAGGCAAGTTATGTGGATAATAAGCAATACTGGTGCATTTCTTGTGGGCACTGGTGCAAGTTAATGTGTAAAATCATATGAAACTTCCTCAAAAAAATAAAGTTATTATATAATCCAGTAGCCCCACTTCTGGGTATTTACTCTAAATATCAAAAAAAAAAAAAAGTCAGCATTATTGATAGTTGCCAAGATCTGGAAGCAACCTAAATGCCCATTACTTGATAAATGAGCAGAGAATAAATAGTACGATAGAATATCACTGAGTTAAAAAAAAAAAAAAAAGATGCAATTTTGCCATTTGCAACAAACATGGATGTATCTTGAAGGGATTATGCTGAGTGAAATAAGTCATAGTGAGAAAGTTAAGTGCCATATGATTTCACTCAGAGGGAAGGTAAAGAAAGTATAACAAAACTGAAGTATAACAAAACTAAAACAAACCCTTAGACTCTGACAATAGAATGTTAGTTGCCAAAGAGGTAGTGGGATAATGTTGGAACAAGCAGAAAAAGGTGATTAGGTGACTGGATATCTGGTGACGGGTGTGGTGTGGTATATACAGTTACTGAGGTGAGAAACTGTGTACCTAAAATTTGTATACATTAATATTGCACATGTGTATATACATATATACACACATATGTGTGTATGTATGTACACATTTATGTTAGTAGTTTACAACAAATAACTTTACAATCCCTTTTAATCTTCAAAAGTACAATTCCGCTTAAGGTTAAAAACATGGATTTTGCTAATTTTACACTTTTTTAACCTCTCATAAATCAAATATAATCAGCTACCTGTCTAATGTTTACTATGATGCTATGACTAAAATAATTTCTTCATTTAGAACCCATTTTAAGAATAGCTGTTTTAAGTCGTTTACATTCCAAACAAAATTATCACCCCTCCTAGGATTTATTCATTCATACATGCATGTATTTTCTTTCTTTCATATAGAACTGCTTATCTACTGTGCTCTTTTCTATTTTACTATGGACATTTTACTTATTTAAATAATTGTTTGTAAACTAGTGCAATTGTTCAGAAGAGTTTGGCATTTACTCGTTCATCACTTTATACTAAAGATGCCATCATTTTTGTCTCGTGATTTTTTTTTTTTTTATTCTATCTTATTGAGAGGCTTGGGTGGATAGGTCAGATGGCTGATTAGCATGGACTTTCTATTTATTCCCTCACCAAAAGTAATAAGTGCTATTTTGTACTGAGCAATGGTGCATGATGACCTGGTAAATGTTGTTTGATTAATTCCATCAAGATTATTTTTACAGGTTTTGTTACTTTTTAAAATATATTTTACTTGCTTGCTTGCTTTCCTCAGGTGTAGTCCCCATAGTATTTCTACCACCAACTCACCTGTGCATCGTCCTGTTGACCCTTGTACTCTTTCCACTCTCATTTTGATCCCTTTCTTCCCTCTTCCCCTGCAGGATGTCTCTGATTAATAGTTGTCTGTTTTTTGTTTGTTTGTTTGTTTTTATTGTTTCACTGATCCCATATCTGGTTCCCCTCTCTTCCTCCTATAAATGAAACCAGTATTTTTCAAGAATTTTTAATGAAATTAGAATATACCTTTTCTTCTATAGTTAGGTAAGGTACTTTCCATTTTCCTCTACCCTATGATTATTCAGAAAATGTTGGGATTGTGTTTGAAGGTGGGTGTAACTGGAAGAACTGCATGCCTTTTCTCTAAAGATTTACTGGATCACTTTCCTAGGGCAGAACTTAGAAGCTCCTATATGTTTATGACTCAGGCATACTAACTTCTAAGAGACCATCAGTGATGTCTAAAATGTTCACCATTTCTCTGTTAATACACACACATAACAGCCTGATTTGTCTTTGTATCACGGAAAACATTTTTTTGTTAGATAATAATCCTATTTATTACATATATAAAAGAGGGAAAATAATGTTCCCAAGAATTCTATGTTCTCCTGTATGCTATTAATTCCATCAAGATTTTTTTTTACAGGTTTTGTTACTTTTTAAAATATACTTAATTTAAGCCTTGCAGCTAACTTGAATGAAAGTATTTCCAAACCACTATTGTAATTAAAATTTGTAATCTATGATTTTTTTTAAAGATTTGTTTTTTTTATTCATACAGAATTGGGGTACAGGCCAGAGATGTGGAGGATGATAGGATTCACCAGAGACAGAGCAGGGAGCAGAACAGGCAGATCGGCGAAGTACACTGCCGAGGGGAGCAGCGGGCGGGTCAGGAGAGGTCTGCCACGCCATGTGGTCACCTCCGGGGCAGGCGAGAATCGAACTCATGCAGAAGTGGCTTTAGATTCTCGATGCTGTTCTTTAACTCGCTGCGCCACCAGGGAGGGCCTGTAATGTATGATTTTTTTAATTAACTTTTTTTAAAAAATATTTGTTTATTTATGCATACGGAACTGGGTACAGGCCAGAGGTGCAGGGGCGGTGAGCAGCTTCACAGGAGACAGAGCTGGGAACAGGACAGGCAGATCAACAAAGTATATTGCTGAGGAGAACAGCAGGTGAGACAGGAGAGGTCTGCTGCGCCATGTGGTTCACCTCAGGGCCCGAGGATTGAACTCACACTGAAGCAGCTTCAGTTAGCTTGCAGTGCTGCATCCTAACCCTTTGCACCACCAAGGAGGGCCCTGATTTTTATATTTTTAAATTTACATGGTTTTGATAGGAATCACTGCTTTTTACGTTTGTCCACTTTTTTAGTAGAAGAAACAATTATGACCATGTGCCCACATACTCCATGCTTTCTTGGTTATAACACACCACATATTCTGCCTTTCTGCATTGCTAACATATCTAACATCAGCACTTGCACAGCATATACACAAGAGTTTATATGTAATGGAGTGTTCTTTTCCTCCTTCACTGTTTGCCCACATAGTGACAAACATAGTGCAAATTTTCTCACTATCTATGCACATTCCAAAATATGTGGAATCACCACATATTTCAGTGTCAAGATATATGCCTTTTTGACATCCTAAATAGATTCTAACTGCCCAACAGCATTATAATAACTCTGCTCGTAACATGTTTCCCCTTCTATAGCAGACCCATAGGAACATTTCTCATACACTATTGTAGAAGCTATTACTATCTTGTGTTACAAAGAAGTGTATATATACAGCCCATTTCCTGTCAATATATTCTGAATGTTTACTGAATGTGTGTCTAAAACTGTTTTGCCTGTTCACAAAAAGAAAAAAGGAGAATGTACATCATATACATAACAGAAATTATACTTTAACACACACTGAAGTTACACATACATAAAGTGGTAGGGAGTCCTCATATCTTCTTGTCTAAAGAAGGAAGTTCTCTTTTTATAGAGTGTATGGGCACTCTCCCACCCCATAACCTTAAGACCCTGTAATGGTGGCCTCAAGTTCCAAAAAGTCCTGGGAGAACCTTCTGCATGAACACTGTCAGATATTTTTTAAAGGTTCTTTTTTGCCCTACACTAGGAAAATCAGAAACAAAGTGAACAGTGTTTTGTCCATCAACAAACATCTACCTAATAGCAATTTTTTTTTTTTTTTAGATTCTGAACTCCTTACAACAAGGACAATGTTGTTTTGTTTCCTTTTTCCATCTTGACTTTGAAATGCACAAGGAACATTTATTGAATGAATGACTAAATGAATGATATATAATCAGAATACATTTAAAACAGAGTGAATCAAAATAGGTAAGTATCCAAACATTTATGCATTTATTACGCTAGAAAGTCATAGTTCTATTAACAAGTGTCTATGTAGCAAAAATAATCTTATTTGCTGTCTGCACATCAGACTATGGAAAAACTACATATGTTGTGGTAGAGGAAAGTCTTTGTTTGCAGGCCATGAGGAGACAGATGCAGGAGTGTCTGTTTTGAAACTTCCCTGAATTCTGACTCCCTTCTTCTCCTGAGACCCTCAGTTCTGACAAGTGACCTCTTTACCTTGTATTGTACATATTGATCCAAAAAATACTCAAAAACCTGCCGTGATATTCTGCTTTCCAAACCACACAGGGCCTCAGACTTGACCTCCAGTCTCTCCAACATAGTGCAGCTACCCTTCCCTCTGGCATGTGATGGATATGTCTTGACCCCCATGATATTTGATGTTTAGAATCAAATTGTCTCACTATGCACATTCTTAAACTAACAAACACTTTCAGTCTTAAGGATAGAAGTAAGCAGAGAAGCTAGTCACCACAGGTTGTTAAGGAGAAAAACTTTATTAAATGTTAAATGGAGGTAAATTCAGTGCCAGTGTTTCAATAATAGGGTTTATTTTATGAAAAAAAAAAGGCAAGATAGAATAGCATATCCAGGGGAAAATTTGTGGAGCAGTATTGAATTAACCTGAAAATGCATAAATGTTTGCTAACCTGAAATTCTGTTAGCAAACTTAAAAAATAAAAGGAAATAATTGGATAAGTATCTTAAGAGTCCTGATTAAATTAACAGAATTCAAGTTTGACATCTGATACATACAAAATTTATTTATATATAAATGTGCACTCAAGTGCAAGGTTTATTTCTTCTTTAGAAAAGTATATCCACTTGATATGGGAAGTTACCCCAATAGGGCTATTTCCCAAAGGCATTCTCCCTGCAACATTTGGTGAGAAAATAAAGGGATCTAAGCTTCCTGCCCAAGAAGTCCAATAAAGTGTAGCTGATCCCAGCACAGGCTCTAAGTCACAAACATTTACAAGCATTGGTTGGTTCCTCACAAAATTTCCATATGCCCTTATTTACACCTCTCTTAAGGCATAATTTTGACTCACAGTTAAATAATCTGTCACAGAAAGACTGTAAACTTTTTGAAAAGTTCTGGTTATTATAATATTTCTGCATTTATATTCCATCACATCAGTATTAAAGGCTTTCAGTTACAGTGCTGCTGGGGATAAAAAGCTAAAATGCCTTTGCTCACAGGTGCATTAAATCCTATTAAAGAATCTTCCTTATAGCACATACCTCATTACTGCATACAAAGGGCTGGATTATAAAATGAAGGTGAAGTGTACAAAGTATGATTTGCTATTACTTGGTGTGCATATGCTGAAGTCATTAGGTTTTACACTGTACTCAAATGATAGCAGGTTTCATATTCCTATTGAATAGCTTCAGTGGAGAATGCTTCTGAGTCAAGTAGACTGACATGGGGTTATGTCTCTAAATACAGGGGATGAGAAAACTTCTTTAAGTAGATTTACACACAGACGAATGTTCTTTCCTTCACAACTTTATTATGCAATAGAAGCATCAGGTCAGAGAACAGACCATCAAGGGGGAATCAAAAATGAAACTAAACTGAAAGGGGAAAAAAAAAGATATAAGGCTAAATTAGGTGATTTAAACATTTTTCTTTAAGCTTATACAAAATCCTCTGGCCATCAAATCCCGCATAATACTTTACTGGGTTTATATGTTGCAGACATATAAATATTAACTACTTCAGAACTGGGATGGTTGAGCTCTCTAGAAATGGAGAAGCCTTGTTCGGGAGAATTTCCTTCACATTCAGGTAGCTTGATTCAATTTCAATTATCCTACAGGAGCCATTTAACCAGCCACAAAAGGCAAGTGCCAGTAAAGCAGCCCATTTTGAAGATGTAGTAATGAAAATAATTTCTTTCTTTAGAGAGCACAAACCTTTAGTTGTCTACATAATTTGATAGCATAAGGGCAAGAAGTTAAAAACTGAAGATAAAGCCAATGAATTGGCTTGTAACTCACTACAGATACTATTTAAGAAAGCCAGATATTCTCCTATCCTATCCATTATTCAAGCAGCCTCTTCTGCTCTTGGGTGTCAGATGGGGAACTGATGAGTGTGTTCTGGTGAAGACAGTAAGCGGATGTTAACTTCCCACTGAGAGAATTTCTCCAGGTCGAATAGAAAACGTTCTACTAATCATCTACCCCATGAAAATGCCAGCTGCGGCCCGTGGTAGGATTATCATTCTCGTAGACCTCTTACCGAGCTTTTAGCTAAATGAAAAATCTGCCATAGCCTAGGGAGAAGGCATCGAGCAGATAAGAAAGAACAGTGTTTACTAAGAAGCTGTGCTGGTGCAAATAGAACAGGTTTTTCTGTGATGTAAAAATCATAAGGAAACCATTAGGTTAAAAAAAAAAGATCAATGTATTTACACGTTTCATTTGCAGCAGTTTTATAGGCTCATTAATTTAACATTTCTCTCTACCTTCTGTCCTGAGGGTGTCTTGTGATTTGTTATTCCATTGCTTTATTTCTGTTGCAACACTTGGTTACATACTGTAAATTGCCATATTGCAGAATAACCCAAAGTTTTAAATATTATCTCTTTTTTTTTTTTGTTTTTCTGGGAAAAGGGGGCAAGTGGGTTGAAAGAGCAGCTTTATTTATTTTAAACACAAACGTGTTTAATTTTAAAAAATAAAAAGGTCTATAACTCCTTGTAACTCATTTAGAGAAAAAGCATATATTATCATTAGAGGAACGACAACACAGGGCAGGGACAGGTAACAATTGTCCCTATATTCTGTGCACATCACACAGATATCCAGAGGAACCCCACGACTATGCCTATCTCCAACATTTCCTTGTAAAGGTAAAATTATCAGAATACTGCTGTGCTGTATATAGAAATGGTCTGTGTTTTGAATTTGGCAAATAAACTCTTATTTCAATCCGGTGGATCTGGAATCATAGCCACCCACAAGCTGAAATGTGCATGATACTATATAATATTTTGTTCCTTTAAGAAAAAGAAAAACAGAACACAATAGGACAATCCTTTCTTTTTTTGGTTTTAAATTTTCTTTTATTTATTTTTTATCGGGGTAACATTGGTTTATATTATTATTGGTATTTTAGAAATATAAAGCTCTCCTCAGGTAGTCTATGTAATTTTGATCTGCTTAAAATCATAGAAATCAAACAGGAAGACTAAAAGTTTTTGTTTAATAATGGGGAAACACTATTTATGGTAGTTTTTTTAGAGTGTTATCATTATAATTATTTATGGTAACATGAAGCAAAAGATGCATGTCTTTTTGTTTTATAAAGCATATTGGCATTTATCAACATGTTTAAGTACCTGTTGTAATATTATTATGATTGCTTCTGTTAAACTATGAGAATGAGGACATCATTATCATTGCATGTGATTAGTTATTGTTGAGGAAAATTTTTCAAGATAACAAATTTGGAATAAATTGACTTAGTACTATTCTAGTAACAATTTTACTATGTATTAAATTATATGTATGTTTGTGAAGTGAATAAGCTTTAAATTTGCATAGAAGGTTAGGTCTATGCAAATTTTGAGGACATAAGTAACAGCAAAATTTTAGTGAAAAACAAGTATTAGAGCTGCATTTGTGGACATATTTGTATTTCACTTACTTAACACTTATAATGATAGACAGATAGATCTATGTATGTGGTTTTAGGTCCCTGGGATAGATGAATGAATAAGGCATAAGCTCCTGACCTCAAAAAGCATACTTTAGTGGGGGAAGTCAGTCATTAAACCAATATTTACAGAGTTAATTTAATTTACTATTTAGTTGGTTGTGATTAATGATCCAAAGCAACAAGGTGCTATAGAAGGAGTTGAAAAGAAGATATCCTAACCATGCTTGTATGTAATTGTGAGGAATTTTTTTTTTTATTTCAAAATGTAGATTATTTTATAACTTTCTCTTTCAAACCAAAGTTAGAAAGAAAATTGAATATTTTAAGCCTACTTAAGTATTTAATAGTGAGAGGTAAATAAAACAAAATGCTACTATAAACTACACCAGAGCAATGTATGACATGGGAGCAGGATGGAAGATTTAACAAAATGTAGACAATCTTAAAGTTACTATTTAAAACAGTCAGTACTTAGATATTTATTTCTATGAAGCATTACTTACATAGGATTCATGAACCAAGTGAACTTTCAGATACTGCCTATGAGCAAGAGATATGACATATTTTATCTTGTAATATGTGGAACTTTTTCCAGTTTCATCTGACAATGATTCAAGAATAGTATCAACGAAAATGCCATATATTTTATCCTGGCTGAGGTGATTAAGAGAATTCTGTTTATAGATAGCTGTGTTGAAAATATACTTCATTTAAAATTAAGACCCAAGAGATATGTCTATTTCTTGATTTAAAGTTAAAACTTTTCATGAAATTTTTTTGTCACTGTAGGTACTATGTGATTAGATCCAGTGAATGATACTTATGATTTTAAGATTTTGTTGCTCCAGATTATTTTCTTATTTTTCAATGTGAAACAATGATAAGGCTGTTGCTGGTGTGTCCTGGTGGTGAGTAGAAGTCTGTGTAAATACAGGAAAAATGTATCAGTCCTTTATACTTGTTAAACAATCTCCATCCAAGCACATTCCACTATATTTGCTTCATAAGTGAAGAAACTAAAGTCAAAGGATACATAGCCAATGAATGACAAAGCCTGAGTTACAAATTACATCCAACTGATTCAAGTCTTTATCCATTCAACTTTGGCATTTTTACTTATCTCCATCACTATTTAATAATTTCAATTATATCTATGTATAATTTTAAAATAGAACTTTTTGGTTTAAAATCATTGGGAACTTGTACCTGCTGTATATTTGAGTTTATTTCAGCTGTTTATGTTTTAGCCATTTTCAACATCATTATGCTCAGCATATAAAGTGATTTTGCCAGATTTTATCGCTATCCCTTAACAAGCTTGGCAGAATCAGAAAATTTAAGTAATTACATTTGAAATATTTTCAACCTATGAAACACCATCTCATCTCTCAACAATTTGAATGGCTTTCTTATTTTAAAATAGTTTCTCTACAAAAGATGAATGAGAAACTGAATTAATTTAAAAAAATAAAGGAAGAAAGCTATGGTCTTATAATTCATAGATGACCTGGTAACAATATTGAAGTCAGTAGAGTTTTTCTATATCTTTTAGATCCTCACAGGAAATTCTAATATCCCATTTTAAAATGAAATCTCAGGGATCCTCGTGGTTACTGCAGGTCTGTCTTACTAAGTTAGTAGACATTATATGAGTGTTTATATTTTAAGAGAGTTTAATGAAAGTACATAAAAGGTCATTTAGTTTGCTGTAAATAAGAATTTTAGGGCTATTTCCAGCAAGACCTTGCCTACTGTTCTCTTATTTGTATTACTTGCTTCTATAACCTATCAAATTAAAATGCAGGAAAATCATCACAAACACAGTGACAAATGGATTAAGATACTGTAAAGTATTTTGAACTTCAAGAGAAATAGAACTAGGTTCTCAGATACTATTGTTACTATCACTCACTTTATTTAAAATTAATTTTAAAATTTTGAATTTTAAAAAATCTTATATGGACTATTTTTACCTCTAAAATTAAATGTGAAAGACTCCATGTTATTCTGAAATGTCTTCAAGTGGATCCCACTTGTGCTGTTTTTAGTGCAAGTATTGTATAATACTGCATATCGGATGTTTTGTAAAATAGATATAATAATCTTTAGTGCTGATTTAAACTTACATAGCAGAGAGAATATGGGGAAAAAAAGACACCTCTGAAGCTTGTTACAACAAGGATATTCTTTCATTTGCATTTATCCTCTTGCATCACATGAAATATATGGTATAGGACAACTGGGATATCTTACCATCTAGGAACTATTCCAGAATTTAGGTACAAAAAATTAAGTATACTCCCAAAGCATTTAGGTTACATTGAATTTACTTTTTCCTCTTGTTCTTTACCATGTTTTGAGTTGCTTTATCTTGATGAAGGTTATACTAGTAAGAATAAATTTTGGCAAGAAAAAAATAGTGTATGCTTTATATATTTTTTAAATTATTTTTTTAAAAAAGCCTACATAAAATGATAATGGTTTTTTGGAAAGGGGAATTTTGATTTGAAACAAGTTGTAAATGAAACAGTATATCTCAATCAACATTTGGGATTTTTATTTATGGCTATATTTCCCTTGGGAATGTGGTAATAATGACAGCTTCACTGACAACATAGTTTTCTTTTAAAATTAAATTAGTTTGCATAACTCCCAATAGTTCTGTCAGTGTGTTGCATTAGCATTCCAAACATTGAAGATTTCTAAATAAAATAGAATCATCCAAGTGATTGAGATTTTAGTAGTTCAATATTTTAATTTTATGGTGGGAGGGGGGACAAATTCTCCAAATTAATTAATTGCTATGATTTAAAACAGATAATTTATTGTGATTGAAATTTAGAGCTTTCAATTGTGAGAAGTCAAAAAGAAAGTTGGAATACAACAGCTTTGTCAACATGGGTGCATCATTAAAATTAGAATTCTCTGAGCTCTATTCTTAAAGGAGTATCCAAATTTATAGCAACTAACATCTAAACTTTGATTTTTCTTTATACCTTGATTATTTATTTCTGATGCTTATGCAAGTGTTTCCAAAATCTTTCAGACTCCAGTAGTTTAATATAAATCTAAAAATATTAAAAGCATCTTGTAGAACATTAGAAAGCAGATTAAGTACATTGGATGTGTACATTTTAAAGCAACTTCAACACAACTACCTTCTGCTTGCTTTGAAACACAAACACACACAAAAACTCTGTCCTTAGTTGGTTTTACTCTATGATGATTGCTTTTATAACTGGCTTGTAATATAATTATTAGATTAAAAATTTGGCTTTCAGAAAATTTTGAAGATAAATGTTAAATTACTGATAAGTTGTAATAAATATTACTATAATGCAGTAAGAGATGAGTTATACATTGATATTTCCCTGTGCCTTTTCCTATTTTCAAATCACATATTACTCTTTCATTTGTAAATTCAGTGTTTTCAAGGAAATGACTGCAGGTGTCATGATTGTTCCAAAGGTATTCCAAAAAACAGCCTCATTTCAATCTCTGAAACATTAGATATTTTATGCAAACAACAACAACAAAATCAACTTTTTCATTTTCATGGGGCTTGCATTCCTTAAAATGAACAGGAAAGGATCCTATTAAGCTGTGCAAACCACCACTAGCTAACATTGAAAAGTTGCTCATGTTTTGGTAAAGTGACACAACATTGAATAGGAAAGATCTAGCCTGGCATCCTGATTCTGTCATTTCTCTGATGAATGAATCGTGCCCTCTAAAAGTCATAGTATTCTCAAAAATGGGACTGATAGCAGGTGTCATTCAGAATTATAAAAATCAAAGATTTCTATTTTCAATGTTTAGTAAAAGATATTTATAGATATGCTGCATTTGTCATTACAACACACATCATCCAAAAAAAATAAATTTAAAATAGCAGTACTGCAAGCTCTTCAAAAATAAAACATATAAATAAAATGAGTTAAATAAGAGGCAATTTTGCCAAAAAAAAAAAAAGCCTTCTGGAGAGTAAATTCGGGTTTAAAAGCATTGAAGTTAATTGGAAAGCTTTTTTGTATGACTTTGAACCCTAACACTGAGCTTTTCATTCTACTCTTTTATTGGAATGTACGCTTTAAGATTCAGATAGATGATATTTTAAATTATGTTAATGGAACAATCTCAATTCTTATATATTATTCTCTCATCTGCACACAGTGGGTAAAACAAATGTACATATAACATGATTATTTATATATACAGGATTGTCTTTCATGAGGTTTATTAGATATCACACACACACACAAATACACACACCTATGCTTGAAGTTATTATTAAAGTTCACAGGTGAATTTATTCAGCATATTTATAATTGCTTAAATAATTGTTCCAGTAAAGAAGGTATTTCTTTAAGGTGACTTGCAAAATTTTAAGAGTAATAACTTCATGAAGTGATATGAGAGGTTTTTAAAGCCTATGATACCTCTAAACTACTGAAAATTTGGAGGGTCATTTTGCATGTTTTGATAAAAACATGTATATTGTACACAGACAGACAAAATGAAAACTATTTATTTAAAGTATTCCAAAGAGACCAAGAATGTGAATAGGATCCTCTTTGCCTACCCCCCATAATTTCAGTGCAATGTGATTCGAGTTTATTTTTGCCAGTATTAGCGCAGCAAAAAGTTTAGTCTCATTGTAACTGGCATAACTATATATTTGAATTCTCCATTGATTTGCTAAGTTTGGGATATTTTCATGGTTTAGGCTTCTGTAAAAGATTTTTTATCTGAGAAGTAAAGGGGGTCAAGGCATTTGTAGTATTTCATATATTAATTTTAACACTTTAGAACAGTCTGAATTTCAACATGGGTCATTTAAATAAGCCCATATAAAATTCTAATGTCCTAAAGTTATGCCTGATGGGTAAAAACAGAGAGATAGCTTCTATTTCATCCCTACATTATTAATCTTAGTATCTAAAAGACCATAGTAATAGCAAGTTGCTGCTACTTATAGCAATCATTTCATAAAGTTCTGAGCTAATTATAGAAATGGTTATAAGCTTGGACTCTTGAGACAGATTTAGATGAGTCCTTTTTCCAGGAAGACATCTCTGGAAGTCTTTGTCCCAGGGAATCCTGGATCTCTCACAACCCTTTTAGCCTTGTAGTATAAATGCATCACTGTCTATCTGCTTTTCTTCTTTGTGAAAAGGAAGACTCTAGAATGAAGATGTTATGTCTTATTTGCCTTTATATTTAAAGCAACTAGCACAATGTCTGACTTGAGATTGCTGTTCAGTAAATAATAAATTCATTAAGCTCAATTTATTTAATGAAAGGTGAGTGAATGAATAAATAGAATGACTTTAACATATTTATGGTATTTTCAGAAATGTCATGCTATATGGGGAACAATCTTATCAGTGGTTCACAAGATCACTTCACACCAATGTAACATTTTCAATTATAATATAACATTTTTCTTTTTTTTTAAATTTATTCCTTACTGAGGAAACATTCATCTCAACAGGGTTATAGGATCCCACTTCTCACATGTTTGTTGCATACCACCCTTACCACCAAAGCACCAGTAATCCCTTCCCCTTACTTATGGTTCCCTCAATTTATAATCAGATTTCTAGGATTTGTAGTGATTTAGTTTTGTCTGTTTTTGTTTGTTTGTTTCTCTATATCCCATATGTAAGTGAAATCATGCAATATATTTGTCTTTTTCTTTCTAACTTATTTCACTTAGCATAATCCACTCCAGTTCCTTTTATGTTTTTTCAAATGACAAGTTTTCATCTTTTTTTTTTTTTACCCAATACCTGAGTAGTATTTCATGGTGTACAAATACCACATCCACATGATCCACTCATCTGCCATTGGCACTTCATTTGTATACATACCTTGGCTATTGTAAACAGTGCTCCAATGAACTTAACAGTTCATATATACTTTGAATTAGTGGTTTTGTGTTCTTTGGGTAGACCCTTCAATCATATAGTAGATCAATTTCTAATATTTTGAGAAGTTTCTATACTATTTCTATACAGTGAATGGGCCAGTCAACATTCCTATCAACACTGTACTAAGGTCCCTTTTACTCTACATCCTCAGCAATTAATGTTTCTGGTCTTCTTGAAGTGAGCCACTTATACAGGTGGAGGTGGTATTTGCTTGTACTTTTGATTTTCATTTCCTGGATTACAAGTAATGATGAGCATATCATCATGTCCTGTTGACTACTTGTATGTACTTTTTTTTAAAGAAGCATCTATTTATATTTTTGTCCTTTTATGGGGGCTATTTGTGTGTTGGTGAGTTGTATGAGCTCTCTATACACATTGGGTACTAACCTCTTGTTGGACATATGATATGTAAATATCTTATTTTCCCATCCACTATCATGTCTTTTAATATTAAAGTTAGCTTCTTCTGTTGCAAATTTTTTTTAACTGAGGTAACATTTATTCACATTTATTTATTTGTTCTTTATGATTCAGAGATACAGAATTTCCCTTTTCAGATTCTCCTGAATCCTTTGTCATAAATTAACTGGTCTCATAACTATGTGTTTTTTCTGGGTTCTCAATCCTATTTCATTAAGTTGTGTGTCTATTTTATACAAGTATCATACTGTTTTGAATACTGTGTTCTTTTTTAAAGATTGATTCAACTACTTTTGTAGATGGACAAAATATCTAGGATATATATTTCTCTACCTAATGAGAAAAATATGATTTTTTTTAAAAAAATAAACATTCCAATTATTAGACATCCCTGAATTAAGTATATTTTTCCAACTTGTTCATTATTTTTGTGTAGTCACCCTAAAGTGGGTAACTGTTAGAATTTTATGTGTATTATATTTAGGATTTTTAATGCCAAGAATTACTTCTCTTTCCACACTTACCACAAATTGGCTTAGGTAAACTACAACAATTTATGTTTCAGCTTTCCCCTGGAAAATTACCCACCAAGCAAGATCAGTGACCCCTTCTCTTATCAACACTTATATAATCCAAAACCTTCCTTACTGAATCACTATATTAATAGGTTAGTCAATTGATTATCCATTCTCCCTCCCGTTTATAAGCATATCCTCTGAAAGCAAACCCACATCTGTTTGCGAACATTATATACCCAGCATTCAAATTGAGGGCTCAAAACTATGTTGTATTTATAAATTAGTTAATTTAATTCATAATTCAGAGATACCAGGACTCTTTCAAGTCTGCAAATCTCTACACCCTTTGAACTTAACACAGGGACTGTTTATCATAAATGGCTAATAAGTATCTATTTATAAAAATAAAGTTAACTATTTTTAAACTTGATAAGTTTTTTTTTTTTTTCTACTAGTGTAGTTACTTTACTACCATGTCCAACATTGGCCCTAGAGAGAAAATACGTTCTAAGTTTTAAAAATCTTATAGCAAATGAACTTTTGGTACTCAATCTGTTAGAGGACTGTGTGCTATGCAAAAATTCATACGATAATTACTTATAAAGTCAGTTTTTCAGATGTCCCATTTTATAACTGAATAATCATGATTAATGTGAAATGTATCTCCTATTACTACTCCTTCAAAGGAGTATTACACACATTTAGAATATAAATTGAGTATTGAAGTGATTATTGGTTAAAGGATACATTTACAAATATCTTTATACTAATATGAAGTTATACAATAATATTGTGGTTCTATATCTAAATGCACATGACTTCAGACAGATGTAAAATGGAATATTTTATAAAATATAGTACATACTTACTCGAGGCCATTAAAAGTCTAGAGAAGACAATTTATTTATCCCATGTATTACAGTCTAATGCAGTGATATCTCATCCACATTCACTTATTCTTAGATATTATCAAAGTTTTGGTCTAAATACATAGAATTTCAGAAATTCTTTACTTTCTTCTTTTGTTCTTTATTCTTGGTAGGAGTTAAACTCCTAAGGCCAGATATAAGGGATTGTGCATTCTATTATCAGAGAAACAGCATTGTCAAAGACCATTAATTCTTAGACCAGCTCTTTGCTGAGTACTTTTTGGCTATCATGGTCGCTTACCTTTTATGAAGTCTGACAGGCCTCATTTGGCTTCCATGGTTAATGATCTTATACCTTGCCTTTGTTTATTAAACAAAATTCTTGTATTCCATAGCTTCATCAAACCAAGCCAAGATTTGCTCTAAGTATTGTCTCAGATCGCTACTACCTCATATTGGTCAATAAACTTATGATAGATTTTTATTTACTATTTCAAATAATGCAAAATTAAGTGATGTTTCTTCAAGGAACCTACTAGTTATTGCTCTGACATCAGAGCAAGAATAGGACACCAGATTTCATAGTCCTTTCTGAGCTTAGAATATTAACAGGATTAATATTTAATCCTGTTAAGATTAGCATAATTAACATTTCCTTGCTAAACTTTCCCCAATCTTCATTTTATCTGGGGGTTTATGCTATATTGCACCTGTTCATTATATACAAGTATTTGAACCACAGAGCCAGAAAATTTGGTTTTCTACAGATTTATTCATCCCTCTCATTAATTTCCAGTTTCTCCATGTCTTTTTCTATGCCTCAAAGGGACTTTTCTTCTTCTTTTGGATAAAAACTTCTCTGATTCACCCTTTTTTTGCACTGTAATTCTGTAATACATCTAGCCATCAAAATTCATTTTGGAGGGCCCTCCCTGGTGGTGCAGCAGGCTAAAGCACAGCACTAAGAAGCTAAAGCCACTTCACCATGAGTTTGATCCCTTTCCCAGGATGTGACCCACATGGTATGGCAGACCACTCTTGATCCACCCACTGCTCCCCTCAGCAGTGCACTTCATCAGTCGGCCTGTTCTGCTCCCCACTCTGTCTCTGGTGTATCCTCTCAATACTCCTGCACCTCTGGTCTGTACCCCAGTTCTGTATGCAAACATAAATAAATCTTTAAAAAAATTCATTTTTTTTTTGTAATGGAAGATGGAGTCTTAAGATTTTGTTGCTTCTGACCATGATGGATGAAAATTACCATATTTAATGCCCCCAACGCATAACAAATAGAAAATCAGATGTGGGTTTCTGTGTGTGTATGTGAACACACATATGCAATTTTGGAAAGAAATTAACAGACAAACACAACCCAGAAAGCTGTGTAGAATCTTGAGTCTTTTGCAATACACAGGCTGGTATAGATTATACCAGGTCAGGAAAGCAAATAGGAAGTCATAACCTAAACAATTAGAGCTCACATAACAAGGAAAATTTGGTCTCAAACAAGCCAGTTTTGAGGCCTTCCTGATACCTCATTTTTTTTTTTTTCAGAGGAGACTGGAGATTAAGATACTTAGCAATAGAGCTGAAATACAACTGGAGCAAAGGCAACTTAAGACCAAATTATAGGCTATAAATGTGCCATAATGACATCAAATTAATAATCAACAAATTTAATTTACTATAATACAACTCTTTTTAAAAAGAAATTTATGAAAATCAAAATACTGGATGACATAATGCACAGTGCTCAGTTTGTAATAAAAATTAAAACAGGCTTACTAAGTATATTACATTAGAAGTATGTCACCAAGGAGAAAAAATAATTGACAAAAAGAAACCCCCAAGATGAAAGATAAAATATAAATAGCAGAAAAGACAAATGATTTATGTAACTGTTCAAAACAGTTGCTATCATTAAGAAAACAAATGAGAGAAAAATATGAAAAACTAAAATTAGTTTCTACTTAAAATATATATATAAAAACTTCACTAGAATTATATAGCCTTTGACACTGCAGATGTTCAGATCTGTGACATTATATCTAATAATAATGCAATTATATCTAATAATAATGCAGCTATATCTGATAATAATGGACACAGGGAAAAAATGGTAAAAATAACAGAACATAAGCAAATGGCAGTATATTACTTGCTTAATTAAAATTCCAAAGGGTAGAACACCAGAAAATGTTTTTTAAAGGAGATAATGAGCATCAATATTATAAATTTAATGATGATTATCAATCCACAGATCCAAAAATCTCAACAGACATGAGCAAGATAATACAAAGAAAATTTCAGTAGCTAAGATATGGAAATAATCTAAATGTCTAAAAACCATGTGACTGGATCACTAATATGTGGTATATATACACAATGGAATACTATTCAACAATCAAAAAAGAGAAAAACATGCCATTTGAATGGAGCTAGGAGTGTTATGCTCAGTAAAATAGAAGACAAATGTTATAGATAGAAAACTGAGACAACAGAATGGGGTGAAAACTACTGGACATGTTATTCAGGTTAAAGTTTATTTTTTTATATGACCGGATCAAAAAGATGTGGTACATATACACAATGGCATATTACTCAGCAATCTAAAAAGATAAACTCATGCCATTTGAAGCAACATGGATAGAGCTGGAAAAGATCATGTAAGTGAAATAAGCCAGAAAGAAAAAGAAAAATACCAAATAGTTCCACTCATAGCAGGAATGTGAGGGACCATTGGAGGCAAAAAAATAAAAAGAAAAGAATATACATGCATACATACATACATACATATGGGTGTGTGTGTGTACATTTATGATATATAAATGTATATATATATAAATGTATATTTACATACATACATACATTAGTAAAAATGAACATCAACTAACAACTATAAACCAGAGACATTCTGCAGGGGGAGAGAGGGGAACAGGATCAAAATTGGGGTGGGAAAAACACAAGGGACTATGGTGATGGTACATGAGCAAAGTGGTGGTGGGAAGACCACGGGGATTACAATTGCAATGGAAAAATGTACAAAATGAAGAATGATGTAATATATATTATATATAACTAAATAGACATAAATAATAATGTATATGTAAATAATAAAATTTCATGACAAAATAAAGTTTTTATTGTTAATTCTTTTAAATGCAATTGAGTTAAACTGAAAGGTCAAATAACATATTCCTAGTCAAAAAAGAAAACAACAACAACCTACCAAAAGGATACAAATACATCTCTTATAAAATAAATACACATGAAATAAAACAGAAGTAAACAGAACACATGAAAAATACATGAGAAAGTACAGACAGAAAAATGGTTGTGCTATACTTTAACAGTCTTAAAGTAAAATTAAATAAAATAAAATAAAAGTGAATTGATTTGTTGTAATGAATTAAAGATGTTTACTATAAGTACTAGGGAACCAACACAGAGAGAGCACCTGTTCTGGTGGCACAATGAGTTAGGCACAGCTTTGCCAAGCTGGCCACAGCTTCTTCAATGTGAGTTTGATCCTGGACCAGGAAGGTGACCCACATGGTGTGGCAGACTCTGCTCACCAGCCTGCTGCTCCCCTCAGCAGTGTACTTCATCAGTCTGCCTGTTTTGCTCCCCACTCTGTCTCTGGTGAATCCTGTCACCACCCCTGCACTTCTGGCCTGCACCCCAGTTCTCTATGCACAAATAAAAAATTAAAAAAAAAAATCAAACAGCACACAGAGAGACAATAAAGGTCTTGGGAGAGAAGGAAGATACAGCAGGTAAGAGGAAAGAAACACAAATATTAAAAAAAAAGCAAATATAAAATAATATGAAATGCTAAACCATCTTCATCTTATTTAAGACAATGATATCAAACTAGACAATGACAAAGATGGAGAAAAGCAAATTTATTGCTGAACTTTTCTAAATTTACCAATAAAATGCACCTATATGTACTTCTAACTATATATGAAACATATGTCATGGAAAAGTACAGTTTATCCATTAGATGGAAAGGTTTCATTATATTTGCAAATCAACCAATGCAATTCATCAAATTAAAAAAATGAAAGGGAACTAATATAAACCACTCAATAATGAAGAGAAACACATTTGAACTATTCCATATCCATTTGTGGTAAAACTTTTCAGCAAACTACAAGTGCACTGAGACTCTTTCAGTCTAATAATGGGAAAGAAAAGAAAGAAAAAAGAAGGGAGGAGGAAGAAAACTCCAGCTGACAGCATTGAATATTCTCTCTCTTGATCTGGAACAAACCATGTACGCTTGCTCTTGTTCTTTTCTATAATTTAGTTGAGGTTTTGTCCATTTCATGTTAGCAAGAAAAAACGATAAATGTGATGAATTTGAAGTATATAAGAAGTAAATAATTATTTGCAGACCTTATCAGCAGGCACATGGAAAATCCAAAGAAATCCACAAAAGGTACTCAAGAATGTATGTAATAGTTACTGGAACTAACAAGGGAATTTTTTAAAGTGCAATATAAAAGACCAAATATAGCAATCTATTTCCTGTATATATACTATCAGTTGGTAATTAGAAATTAAATCATTAAACAGTATTAAAATTATGTTGCAAACTAAAACATTTCATGGCAAATTTGAGCTTTGCAGTTCATCCATATATTTGAAACTATTATTACCACTGGTTACAGAGAAGACAATGGAGGCAGAAGATGGAAAGCTAGTGCAATTTTTTAACATGTTAGGGGTTTTATTCGCTCAATTTCTCCCAATATATGAAGCAACCAAAAGTAAAATCAGGTTTAAAGGAGATTATTAAATACAATGTTTAAAATAAGCTTATTTATTGTTAATGTTTAGTCTCTATATTTCTGCCAATTAAAATAAAATAGACCTATTGCAAACTAAGTGATATTTCACATGCAGTTTTGGCTCAATATAAGATTTTATTTGAATAAATAAATCAGGACTAGCCTAAGAATGTTTTTATGTTATTTCTGAAGAACTGCATTTAATTATTTTTGATATTTTTGGCAACAATGTGTATTTATATATTTCTGAAAATCTTATAAATATATGCATGTATATATTTCTATCTACTACATGTTCTCAGAATGTGTCTTCAGCTTTCAGTATTTTTAAATGTTATGTTTGTCTTAATTTAACCTTTGAAATAAGATTAGCATTTTATTTTACATTTTGCCACAAAAGGCAGAGTTTATAATTGCTGTATTCTCAATTTGATTGTTGTTAAATTTTAGCCCCTAAATAATATTTCAGGAAATGAGCAAGCTATTTTTTCAGAAGCTTTACATATTTAACTGCACAGACTTGATATAAGATTGCTGATAATGTAAAACCACATCTGATAAGTAATAAAATTAAGTCATTATTAGTAGGTACACTTGATTTCAGATGGAAGATGTGTTAATGGCTGTTAAATGAGGTATAGTGTATAAAGATTTATATTATGAAAGGTGTTTAAATGATTTCAGGGATAAATATTACAATTAACATAATCACAGCCTTCTGATTTGCAATGCTGTTATTTTGCAAGATAACTTTATACAGTAGCAGAATTAATACTTAGAGAAATTTGCCTTTGTGAGTTGTAAAAATGACTGTTTATGAATAAAAAATAGAGGATTTCAACAATGTATTAGACCTGTCATCTTCCAAGCAAAAAATCTGCTCCAGATTTTAAAATATATCACTATCTACTGAAAGTATGGGAATTAACTCTCATGTTGAGTTCATTACACTGGATAATTTAGAAAATATACTTTAAAGAATTAGTTTCCAAATTTAGTAAGTTTTGGTCATGATATATAGGTTATGTAGATTTATAATTATACCACAGCTATAAATTTGATTTCTAAAATTATTTAATGTAGGGTTTAAAATCACAGCATGCTATCATTTAACATGAATTGAACCAAAACAATTAAAACTATTCATCAACATCCTCAGCTAGATATTTTCTACATTGCTCCATATTTTGTATTGTTAGGTTGTTAGAGGACCTACAACATTTCATCTGGTCATGATCTCTACTCTTGTAAAGTCTAGCAAAAGATATATGCTACAAAACCCATTTTGCCTCTTACCAGCTTTTTTGCTTTAGGACAACTTAATTTTGTTATTGAGAAATGTGTACAGTAAATAACTATGGGAAGACGGATTCTACTGATAGTCAAATTTCTTCTTTAAGATGTGACTCTCTCCCTCCCTGGTGGTACAGCGGGTTAAAGCACAGCACTGAGAATCTAAAGCCTCTTCCACATGAGTTCGATTCCAGCCTGCCCCGCAGATGACCACATGGTGTGGCAGACCTCTCCTGACCC
>NW_004567103.1:64548732-64563196 GCF_000260355.1 Condylura cristata | reverse complement strand
AAAAAAAAAAAAAAAAGATCTGTGACTCTCTTGTCAGTCCTCAAGAGAACTTGAACTTTCCTTATTGGCTCTGCATGACAATTCGGCCTTTGGGATTTACCCTGCGTGCAGACTGAATGTGCGTACTGAATGTTCTTAGTTCCCAGCTTCTCATTTTCCCAGACATTTAAGATTTTTATAAAGTGTAAAAAAAAAATTTTGCATTGTAGATAAATACAATTGATAGAAATTAAATTATATTTAATATCCCAAAGATCGACTCTTGTTTTATTCAGTACCGGGAACCTGTTGAAACTGATTTTGGTAAAAGTATACACACAAGCATAATTTGACACATAATGTAATGGACTCCCCAGAGTTCTTGTCAAAAATTTGTAGGATCTAAAATTGTTTTCTAATCATAACCATGATTATTAATACTGTATCTTCTGTAAGAGCAACTGAAGCACATTCTAGCTTAAATGAATTTCTTTAATCTTTTTGATTCTTGTCATTCTTTTTGAGAAAAAAGTTTACAATGATTTAATAAAATTATGGGTAAAATATCTTTCTATTGCCTGCCAGTGAAAGTTTTAAATCAATTTTAGTAACTACATTCTTTGTGCTGTTTCTTCATTTATCATGACTATCATAATCATCAGTCATTTGAAATGATCATATTCAGCCAACTCTTTTTTTTTTCATGCTATTACTTATATATTTCCTTAAGTTTAATATCAGGCATTACTAGTACAGCTAAAATATGCTATTGTAATTAAGGATATTTTAAAACTTTAACTGTAAATATAGAAAAGTGGTAAGACACTTCTGTCATGTTTAGAGAAAATAATATACCTAGCGATTCTATGTAAAATGACATATGTAATCAAGAACAACTCCTTGATGTAAATGACTAAAAAATATACTGTTTCTCTAGTGTTGCTGCTGCTGACCTGCTTACTCATGGTTGGAAGCAGTTGTTTTGATTACGATTTTCTCTGAACAGCCACCTATCATTTTTATGCATCTGGATAGTATTTTTAGTTTATTACAAAATCATTTGAAATATCTGTTGGGCCTTATGGTTTATACAATAGCAAAATGACAAGTGTTTTCAAATAAAGAAGAGAAACATTTATTTCTAACTTGCTGTTTTAACTGTCAGTAACTGCAGCATCAGGGTTCATTAAACAAGAGCTGGTTTTCTACAGATCCAGAGGAAATAATTTCAAGTTTCTGTGTTACTAGGTTTTATTTTACTACATATTGGTTGCTACAAATAACTAAAAAAAGACAAGTTAAAAAAATCTACAATAATGGCAAAGAAAGCAATTGTTTCACAGTTCAGTTAGATGGTAGAGATTCATACCAGAAAGCATTCTAGAAACTCATCAGAAAAAGCATTTCCAAGCTTGGTAATTTCAGTGTGGCATATTTTTATTTTAATAGATTTTTATTAAATTCATAAAAGTTAATGGACTAGGGATTAAGTCATTATGAACTCTGTCCCAATTGTGTGTTATTAATAGCATCACAATAGTGATGCCTTTGTTAAATACTTTCATTCTAAATGCTTTTCAGTCAATCATGATTTTTCATCTGAGAGTTCTTACTTCACCAATTCTTCTAGATGATTTTGCCTTTTGCTTTTAGTTGCCAGGTTGTTAGATACTTCAAAGCTTGATGTTAAAATCATATTATATAAAGTTTGTAATTTAAAAAACACAAACCATAAAAATATGTAAGACTTCCTTTTTGTCTTTGTAGCATAAAAAGACATTACTGACCATACCTTTATAATTGTACTGGTACACAGAATTAAGAATGCAAAATTTGATCTTCTCTTTAAAATAGGAAAAAAGACTTCTTTATAATTTTGCTCTGTTTCTCTTAAAAATCAATAAAATAAAAATGTAATTTTAACTTAAGAGAAAATTAAGTATTATTGTGTCAAGATATTCTCTACTTTTTAGGACCACAGGTTTACTTATTAGCCATTTATAGTTATCATTATCATATATACACCACATTCTGGGACACATATGGATTGCTAATTAAAGAGTTGTCTCCCTTACATAATCCTTTTTTCCTAGGAATATTTAATGGAAAGTAATTAGAGGTTGGGTTATATACAATATCATTGTGACTTAAATGTAAAATGCAGCACTTATTTGTTCATAACTGGACATTTTGCTGGGTTTGATGGGAACAGCTGCTTTAATGGTTTAGAGACATCTAGCTGTGTATATATTTCAAAGTAAAATTTGACCTAAGTGATGTAACATCTAGAAGACACACTTTGGGGACCCTAATGCAGTTGGGAGTCTTGCTTGGATGCCCATATATATTTTCTTCCACTACCAGAACTCAAAGAACAAGCCCTAACGCAACTTATTTAACTCCAGAGTTTGAGAGTTCAAGTCCTGTTGGCAGGATTAACCTTCTTCTTCTGGGCAGAGACATCATAATAGCATCTTTTACTATAGAATCCCGTAACAGTGTGTGACATACCATTCATCAAATAATAAAATCGGAACCACATTTGTGGTATAACTTAACTGTGCATATAGAGCTTTTGTATTAGTCCACAGTATGTCCTGAAGCTAAATTTGATTACTGCTCCTTTAGCAATATGTTTAAACTAAGTTGAATTATGTAAAGTTGTACTTATGGCTTAAATGGCACTCTCCTGTGTAATGTAAATAAAGTAGACACTGTGGTATACAACTATATGCATAGAAGAAAGTATAACAGCAGATTGTTTTGGTACCCAAAGGTTTAATGTATCTTTTTCTGGGAAATCCCTGATGCATTTAAAAACTTTTTCATTATCATGTCAATAATAAGCATTATCTAAATCAAGCCTGCAAATTTTAAACTGAAAATAAGACAACATATTTTCATTCTACATATAGTACTGAGTTTCCTCCTCCCTTAACCCTTAAGGAAAATATTTTATATGGAAGAACAAATTAAAAGTAGTACAAGCATTCACTGTCAATAAAATACATAAAGGACTCATTATACTAAAAAGGTAGTGAGTTAAAACATTACTAGGCTTAACAGTATGCATACATATTTATGACTAATACATAAATGATGGGTTATTTAATAGGGATTTAGGGATGATGAAATTGAAGAGATAAAATGTAGACTATGTCCTTCCATCTCTCCCTAGGTCATCTCAGCAAAGAGGATTCTATTCTAAACTGTCCAGTTCTTACATTGTATTCAACTTCTTTTTTAATAATCACTATACAATTAACTTAAGAAATATAAATTGAAGTGATAAAAAACTGAAACAAAATTCTGCTTTCAGTCTTCTCTAACAGCAATTAGAAAATCAGAATGATTCTCTAATTAGTTCAGGCTAAAAACTGACAGATTATGTAGGGACACATAAGTGTTTAGTTGTACTAAAATTGATAATTTAAGGAAAATATACTTATTTATGGTAAATATGTTTTGTAATGATAATATAATTGATAGAACTGGATTTTAATAGAGAATACAATGCAGTATATACATATATTGATTTCTAATGATGAGGAAATTTATATATCATAATGTTGTTATCTCAGAAAATATATTCTATATGTTTAACAAACACAGTTAATCCATCTATTAAATAATTCAAATAATTGTTATCAAACTTGCCAATTTCAGTAGCATTAGAAAAAATAATTCAAGTCCAATTGTAAGATTAAAAAATGTTAAACACTTTTCAAAATTCACGACTTATAGAGATAGGCGGTGATATGAGATGGTGGTGATATGAGAGATTTACTATCTTATCACATTTATTTATAAAGCAGAAATTTTTAACATACATAACTTCTCAAGAATCTAGGGAAGGAGAAAATAAATAAACCAAATAAAATGTTACTAGAGTTAAAAAAGAAAATACTGGCCCTCCCTGGTGGCGCAGTGGGTTAAAGCACAGCACTGAGAATCTAAAGCCGCTTCAGCATGAGTTCGATTCCCGCCTGCCCCGGAGGTGACCACATGGCGTGGCAGACCTCTCCTGACCCGCCCGCTGCTCCCATCAGCAGTGTACTTCGTCGATCTGCCTGTTCTGTTCCCCACTCTGTCTCTGGTGAAGTCTCTCGCCGCCCCTGAGCCTCTGGCCTGTACCCCAGTTCTGTATGCACAAATAAATAAATCTTTAAAAAAAAAAAAAAAAAGAAAAAAAAGAAAATACTAAAAACAGTACTAAAATTAACATTACCTTTAAATAAATCAAAAAGATAAATTATGGGTGCTTTAGTGGTGGGCATGTTATGGTAGCACACATCTGATGAGGTATACACTGTTATCTCTATATCTTACACAATAGATATTATTTACACAACAAATGTTATTTCAATGAAATACATTTTTTGAGAGGAAATGAGAGCAGAAGCAGAAGCATAAACAAGGAGAAACCTAAATCAGCAATACCAGACTAGGACTTATTTAACTTTTTGTTGCAATAATGACAAGCATGCAATACCATTGTCAATGCTGATGCACAACATAAGACACCAATATCTTTCCTCAAATATGGCATTAACAACAGTTATGGTAACATGATCTTTCAACCTTAAATTAATTAGGACTGTTTTGTTACAAGGTATTTAAGTCTTATTTTAAGCAAAATAAATGGCAATATAATAATAGTAATACTGGCTGCCTCACAAAACTTAAGGATTATGCAATTGAAAAACAGAGAAATAGAAAAGGAAACTAGCAAGACATCAGAAAGCCAATTAAGGGTGTCATTTCTTGAGTTCTTTCTGACCTTTAACTCTTTCACTGCACATTAGTTAAATCTATAGCCTGAGTAGCATGGCAGAATAGTAGTATTAAAAATCATTCTACAATCTAAACAAGAATATATGGAGAACTAAAACTAAGGCAATTCATTTTTGTCATCCTGATAAATCATTTCCATTAAAATGATATGTTTTATAAACTTCTAAGACTGCTTAAATTATTAAGCAGTCATTCTTAAAATTATTTTAATAACAGTATGTTATTATGTTCCAAATAGCTCTGAATTTTTTTCTCTTCCTTCTTGAGGCCATCATGCTTTTTTTTTTTTAACTGAGAAAGAACATTCTCCAGTATTCATAAACTAGCTCAATATTATCACCTATGCTTTGTATTGATATGAGTTTATATGACACACACCACTAAGAGTTGGTGCTCTCTTGTTAAGCATCACAAATTGCACTGTATGTAAATATCAAAAAAGACCAATCTGTGACCATGATGGATTAAGATAAAGAAAAAAAAGCAATTCCATAATCATGCCTGAATGCAAAATATAACCATTACCCAAGACACAAAGTGATCAAATACACCTTTACCCTAGAGAATATGAATTACTTGCAATTCTTTAACAATTATACTTTTAGCCCTGTTCTTGTCTATCCCTGTGACAGAAGAAATTTGTTAAAATATCCTATTTCAGAATACTCCCACTATCTAAAGTTACCTGATAAAGTCCAGAAATTATTTCTTTCCCTAATTAAATGATCTAAGACAAATTCCAATCCTTATAGAAGTCTTTAAAAATTTTTCTATTGAAATGTCTGATATTGAGCATTCCCTTAGTGAAACAATAAAATTACAGGTTGCTTTCTGGAGGGTATTTATGGGAACAAAGATATATTAAATATCTCTGTTAATGAAGTTTATGAAATGTCAGAAGAGACAGATTAAACATTAGATCAAAATTCAAATTAAGTATATCCATTGCTGATCCCCCCTTGAGTCTTTGCCTTTTCATTATTTTTTCCTGAATTCCTCCTTTTCTCTGTCCCTTCCCTTTTTCTTGTTTCTATCTTTAGCACTTCCTTCCTGTTGGAGCACTTTTTTGATCAATTATATGATATGCATAAAATATGAACAAAACAAATGTGGCCTTGTAATTGCACAGTTCCAAGAGTTTTGATGGATATACATATTCATACAGTCATCACATAATAAAGATAGCAGAACTTTTCTACTATCCACAAAAGATTCCTTCCACCACTTTACAGTTTGTCATTTACTTAGATCTGACCTCAGCAACAATTCAATTTTCTTTGTATCATTGATATGAATGTGCATTTTCTAGCATTTAAGATGCTATATTTTGTATTTTTAGCATAATTATTTTTCAGATTTGTTCTTCTGAAAAACTTTTTAAGAAGACTATACTTCTATATTCTCAAGCAGAATATGGAAGTATCATTTCTTCCCCATCTTCACAACCACTTATGTCAAAAGATAAGCTGAGACATAAAAAATGTAAGTGTTCATTTAAGTGTGAATTCATTGCAAACTGGAAATGTTTAAGTACTCCATTGAGTAGGAGGGAAGATATTTGCATAGAGAGAGTTGCCAGAAGTGAAAGATGGAAATTGTTTGATTGACTAGGGCTTGAATTGTAGTTGACATTTTGTGATAGGTTGTCCTTAGTGTTTTGAATTTGTAACCCAGAGGCATTTATAGGCTACTATTGCGGCTTAGGTAAACTGGCATGACATAAACTGTTGTCAATCTAGTGGAGTTCTTGTTGAATTTAACATTTCACATTGTTAAATTTTATATTTTATATATTTCAAGAAATGTGTATCTCTATCTGCATCTTGAAAATTTTAAAACCAACCCTTGAAAACTAATCATAAATTTAGAGTATCCAGGAAGAGAAGGAAAGTGGGAATTAGAGGGAGAGAGGGAAGGGGAAAGAAAGGAGAGAGAAAAGGGACCATGGTGGAAGACTATGAGTGATTTGGTAGTAGGAAAACTATGGTGCACATACCGAGGGGGAAAATCCTATATTATAAAAACTGAACAAGGGGGCCCTTCCTGTGCTCAACAGTTTTAAGTGCAGCAGATCTCTCCTGACCCACCAGCTACTCTTCTCAGCAATGTACTTTAGTGGATCTGCCTATTCTGCTCGCCACCCTGTCTATCCTATATTATAAAAACTGAACAAGGGGGCCCTTCCTGTGCTCGACAGTTTTAAGTGCAGCAGATCTCTCCTGACCCACCAGCTACTCTTCTCAGCAATGTACTTTAGTGGATCTGCCTATTCTGCTCGCCACCCTGTCTCTGGTGAATCCTCTCACCCTCCAGCATCTCTAGCCTGTACCCCAGTTCTTGTATGCATAAATACATCTTTTTAAAAAATGAACAAAAATGTAAAATAATGGCAGCTAAATAAAAGTATATCATAAAAAAAAAAATAAGTGTACCTCATTGTGTTTTTAAGTTACATTTCCCTAATGGAATGTTGTTAACGTACTTTTTCATATGCTAATAGTATAATTTTATCCTCTTTTTTGAACTGTCTGCTCAACTCTTACTAACAAATTAATGACTTTTATCTTATTTTTTGATGTAAGAAGTAGTCCCAGGTTTTGTTTATAAGTCCTTTGTCAGATATGTGTATTATGGATAATTTACACTATTCTATATCCTTGTTTTTTTTCTTATTTTCTTTTTTTTCTGTTGAGTAGCAAATAGTTTTAATTTGATTTATTTTTGTTTGTCTTTTCTTGTAACACCCATAAGATATTTATATAACTTTGGATTGCAAAAATCATTTTTCCTTTCTCCTAAGTTGCCATACACTCTTGTGTAAGTTTATTCATATATTTCTTTTCACTCTCTTAGTATCTTTAGGATTCATTAATCCTCCTTTTATTTCTGACAGTTCAATTTATATGTCTCCTCTTCCTCCTACAGCCTACCTAAACAAATATCTATCAATTTGCTGATATTTTTTAAATCTATTTTTGACTTTATTAAAAATAAATATTAGAGACAACTTAGTAACTGTCTTCAGCAATAGAATAGGACAGATAGGTTAATTGTGCTATAGTCATTCCAAGGAATAATATTCAGCTGTAAGAATGAATATACATTGCTTCTATAGTGCATCTGTTCAGCCATTAATAAAAGCCTTAAACACACAACAAAAATTCCATATTCTTTGTTTTCTGAGTCTCAAGTACTTATGAGACAATGAGAATTTCATAACATATTCTTTCTTCTACCTTCCATATTCATGACATACTAGCTACAAATACACAGTGTTGTTCATCAAGGGCCCATAAGCATCATTTCATTTGTCTTTGCATAATCAAATTATTCCCTCAACCCATAAATCTGTATGTGGGAATTACTGTTCTTACCCATCAATCCAAATTCCTTTCTCCCACATATAGTATTTATTAAATGGATCAAGGGAATGATCCTTCAAATGAAAATGGGTTTGGCTAGTCGCAATTAGGTCATTAATATATCAGCAAAGTTACCATTCTTCAAAAACAATAAGAATATAAATCTTTAAAGAGATTTACATTAATATAGACCTGCTAATGAGCAACCGTGGTGTAATTGCTCAAAACATGTGTAACTTTGTCATTCAATAAAATTTGCATAATATTTTAAGGTCCACATTTTTGTAATTATCATAGAAATCATTTATAGTAGTGAATGTCTTTCTGATTATTGACAGCTTCTAAGATTTTTTTTCTCAGTTTTAATAAAATTTAACATGTTTTTCAAGGCACTATAGTAAGGTATTGTAATATATTAAGTAGAGTATCAACTGTATATGGAATACCATCAAATTTATTACTAAACCATTAATATGATCCACAATCTTTTTTCACACATTACATTGAGTATTTATTTGCTAAAAAGGTGAGTAAAAATGTGATATGCATATCATAAATTTAAATAAATCTTTGGAGGGAAAACACATTTTTGAAAAATTAAAATTAGCAGAAATACAATTTTATAAATAAGTTTACATAAGCAGAATTTTTGTAAAGATACTTAAAAGTATTTTATTTCCTCAGGCTACAGACAAACACATTTTGAAGTGGTAAATTTTAGGAGATAATAAGAATTAAATTTTATTCAATATAAAAATTTAAAGGCATTATTAGTCAGAGACAAATTCACACAGGTATTCATTACCAAATGAAAGAGAATACCTGTAATAAACCTGTAGTTTAGTTTTAAACTACTGTTCACAATATCTGAGATAATGTAATACCATATGTGATGAATATCAAGTTTAATTTGTGGTTCTATGGATTAGCCTGAGGAGGGCAAATAAGAATCAATAAAACTTTTATATGCCACATAGGGCAAAGAAAACAATCAGCTCAAGAACATATATCATATAAAGCTAAGTAGTTTACAGAGTTAGTTAACATAAAAATAATTTATATAGCATTAACCACTACAGTAGTGTATATTAATAATTAAGACAATTTACCTAACTGATTCACTGGATTTAAAACATTAGACAAGAAAAAGAATATTGAATTTTATGTTTTACTTATTATTAATTATGACTGGCCAGTCATTTGTCTGAGTAGTACAGGCATATGTAATTCATATGTGTGCACACACATGCATTGACATTTTTACTATTCTATTATTTTTCAAATAAAAATGCACTACAAGAAAAGTAAATAGTTAATTGAAGTGCAAACAACCTATATTCCATCATATAGGTAAGGTGTTGCACTTCAAAAGCTTCTGATATTGATATGAATTTCTTTGTGACTTAGCCCATGGCTTTGATTCAGGGGTTGTGACGGTTATCATGGCAAAAATATGCTAATCAGTTGTTTGGTCAAATGCTATGTAGGTATGAGTCACATTTGACTTTAAGTGAAGTGTAATAATGTGGGTGAACCTCATATAGTCAGAGGCATTCTCAAGATAGGTTATTTTTTGGTGTGTAGATTATTTTGAGCTAAAGCTAATGGAGGTCCTATGGGCTCACAAGAAATTTTAACACTTCTTTAACTACCTAGAAGAATAAAAATTGCAGATATTACCCAGAATTAATATTTCTACAAAATAGCCTATCATAGAAATCTATCTATGTGATAGGGCAAACTCCTAATTACAGACTATCTGTTTTTTTTTTGTCATACAAGGGGGCTCCTCACCATGTGAGCCCCTTTCTTCTCTCCTATACCATTTCTTAATTTTAGATACATACCCCTATTTCCTGATATTGATCATGGATCTTCATTTCTATACAGATTTCACACACACACATACACAATTAATTATTTCTCCCCCTCCTAAATCTGTCAAATGCTAGTTTTATTATTTGACCAGTCTAAAAAGAACCCAGAAGGGTAGGGTGAAGTTTTCTTCCTCCCTAACAATGACTGATTTCCTTATTTTTTAAAGCTGAATAGTGTTCTCGTGTGTGTGTGTGTGTGTGTGTGTGAATAAATGGTATTTGTAAGTTTGTAATGAGGGGCAAATGACACAATATGTGAAAATCATACCTTAAGAGTATCTTTCACTGTGCACTTGAACTTGAAAAGAAAGTCACTTCCAACTATTTCAGCAATTAATTTTAAAGAGAAAAGTTAAAAAAAGATAAACCATTGTAAAATTAGTACATGTTACCCTAAAACTCTAAACATTATTGAAGGGTTAATAGTTTACTTAAGTGAGCAAAACTTGAAAGTGATCGTCATAACAATGAAATAATTTGAACTTTAAATGTGACAGACATAAAGAGATGTGAAGCTATGACAGTTCTTAACTTTTGAGACTTGGAGTAATTTGTTTAAAAATAAATTTAGATATGGACATACTGGACAATTCTCACCTCTCCCCAGCGCCTTTCTCTACCTCATTCCCCAGTTTTCTCTTATATAGCGATCACATATTTATGATACCTAAGTAGAAGATGCACTTTTTCTGCTTAGTTGTAATTGTTACTGAGAACAGCAAACATTTGCACTTGACTGCATAGCTCTTTAATCTTCATTGATATTTGTCCAGTTGAATTTATAAAGTGCTTTAAATCTACTTAGGAGATGTTATGTAATTACCAGGTGGTGTTACAGTCTTGTTTTTGATAGATCTTTTGCCCTGCCCTGTAGTAGAATCACCTCCCAATTTCACCTGCAGCAAGAGGTGTTTAATTTCTAAAACGTTCAAAGGCTAAAAAACTAATCAAAAAATGTAAATGCATATGTTATAGAATGGTAAATATATAAAGCAAACCAAACCAAGCAAGCAAGCCAACAAAAACCTCTGGAGTTATAATTAACGAGGTGTACACAGTAAACTCACTTTAAGAAGGAAGTCAGATAAGCATGTCACTACCTGTCATCTGTGGTCAAAAAGCCATGTGACCTCATCGTTGGGGATGGGGCTAGGCTAGCTGACTTTGCCAATTAACCCCAGGATGGATAAGTCAATTCATCCTGGATCCGTGTTTTTTTATTAACTAAAGGGATAAATAAATGTTGCCAGTGTTTGTGAGAATCAAATGGTGTGCTATATGTGAGTTTACTGTATTTATAGCATTTTGTATATTACAAAATGCTATATATATATATACAGTACATTACAAAATGCTATATGAAAATACAAAGATGTTTGTTTTCCAATAAAAGCATGGTTAATTTAGGGATAACATTTTCTAGGATTCTTAAAAAATATCCACAGAGAACACTTTAATTGTTTAAATGAAAAATCAGTCTTGTTTATGTGTGCTTTGTTATTTGACCTACATCTTCTCCTTCTAAATATTAATGCTACATCTATGCTTACATACAGGTTATAACCACTTTCTCAGGAAATGCCAGTATCATATTATCAGATATTTTTCAAAATCATTATTGGTTGTTTTCTCAAGTTGCTTGTTTATAAGGAGAATATCTAAGAGTATTGTGGGTAAATAACCTGTCTCTGAACTATTTCATAGGTGTTTTAATTAGCAAATGTGATCAACAACATAAATATCCAAATTCCATATTTAAGAATGTTCTCAGCAATTAATATCATGTTATAATAGCATTCTCTTAGAACTTTAAAAATGTGTCTGTCTAGACATTTACAGGGGTAGAGTGGAAAAATGGGGGGAAGGGGAAGTACACTGTACTATGGTGATGGCACACCGGTGAATTGGTGGTGGGAGTCCCATGGGGCTTACAACTGAGATGGGAAAGGCAGAAAATGATGTAAAAATAAATTATTATATTATTTTAAAAAACTGAAAAAAAAATGTCTGCCTCTCTTAAAATCAGCTCTAAACAAAGGATTCTAAAACTGTTTTTGATAACTTGTCAAAATAAAAAAGACAAGAGAACATTAAAGATACATTGGAATAAAAATATCTTTGAAATGAGGATGTCATTTCTTCTCTAATCATCTATTGCCATTAAATTGGAACACTGGTTGGACTTCAAATATAATAAGAGGTCTCTTAAATTCAACTGTCATATTATGTTACCCTATGTGATTTTATGAGATGTTGTGTTAGCAAAAGATGGGAAAGCACTGAATATAATTCACAGTAGTATAAACTAGATAGCGTGGTCTGACAACTGAATTTTAAAAGGGAAAGTATTTACAGTAGTTGCATATCAGATATACCCATAAAGTTATAAATCTAGCAGAGAAGTTTAATATGAAGGTCAAAAAGAATATATTTTGCCAAGAAAGAAGTGCATCAAATTCGTGAAAAGATTCAAGTTGTGTTTTGTAGTTTCAAGATACTTTGTTTCAGAAAGATAAGCCCTCTGTTTATATAACAAAGAAAAATAAAGGAACTTCAATTTTAACAATACTACCACCAAACATTTTAAAACCATATCCTTACTCATCTGTATTTCCTCCTGGATAAGAAAGGGGAGAACATCTCTAGCTTTGAGCAATAGATATTTTACATGGCAAAAGCCATCTCTAAATGAAGATCCTTTTAAAGTAGGCATATTATTTTATTTAAATCATCAATATTCTGGGCATGGCTACTTTACGAAGAGAAGATTCATTCCTTGTTGAAGCATAATTGCATTATCAGATATTAAGAAAAAGCCATAAACCACAAAATGGAAATTAGCCTTCCAATGGCCATTTTATATGCTGAAGATGATTATATTTTGACATTTTTGTTGTCAACCATGGCAGTAGCATGCTAAGATGGGAAACCCAAATTTCAACATCACTCCAACCTGAATAAAATTTAAATATATGAACACTAAATTTAATAATCAATAACAGATTTTTAGTCAGATAACCATCTATTTGGCAGTTAATGGCACATAGGCAAATCCATCTAAGCAATCTCCATCTTCATTAGTGTCACAGCTTTGCAGAATCTTTTAGAAGCAAGAAGATATTTTCATGTTTCCATTGCTCTATTGTTTTTCAGTCTCCATTAAAAAATTGCAATGATGCTACCACTTTCTCTTCATTGTCTATTCAGATTTGTAAATGGAATTTATTGCAAGCAATGTCATTTTACAGATTAAATTAATGTTATTATAAAGAGCTTTAAAACTCAAAGATATTTATGAATCATGCTGAGGAAGGATCTGTACTCAGTTATAATGATTAATATAAGTCTCCAAGTTTTTGCAGATGAAATCGCCACCATATGCATATTTTGTGCTCAAAACAGCAAACTAATTCTAAAAGAGGAATGAAAGAAGCAATGTACCATTGATAGATTGGGTGGGATTAGTGTGTCATTGGTGAACTGAGTCAAATTTTGTTTTCAAAGATGGTCATGCATACATAGGCACATTAGTAAGTATCATAATTTTTTATAGATGAAAGTATTTTATATTTGAACATATAAAATTTGTTGTAGATCATACAAGTTTCCCAATTAATTTCATCTCTTAGCAATCTGATGTTGCTAATTCCTATTCCTGTCACTAATAGGTAGCCTCTGTTCGATTTCTATGTATGAAGCAGCCATGAAATCTGCTTTGCCCATTGGAAAATAATTCTTCTAATCTTCATTTGAAAGCAGGATTATGCGTGACCTCAGGTGACATGAGCTGAAGAATTTCCTGGCTAACCAACACAATCATGAAAAATCGTACATTATGGTAATTTAAATCATGATTTTTTTTTTTAGGGATTTCTTTCACAGAAATAATGAATAAACAATATCAAAACTAAGGTGAAGATTGAGTGATAATAAGATATAACATCAAACATTCAAAGGTTGCTTTTGTTACTTATATGATTTATAAAACTCATGACTCAAGAACTTACCAATACTTGAAAGTTATCTTGTTCTAATAAGGGGGGGATGCTGAAAATATGGGGGAGAAGATATAAAACACAATTATTTTCTCTAGAGTAAATCTTGACTAACAGGAAGTTTTAGTCAATCACCCATAAAATAGGAAATAAAGGGACTTCCTGAAGATGGAGGCAGAATAAAGACTCCATCCGAGATGACCGCGTCCAAGCCTGCAAAGGAATTGAGGATTGAAAACAGACTATAGACTCACTTACTACAAGTTTTAACACAAACGAAAACACCCTGGACTCACTAGACGGTAGATAACTGAGAGGGAATGGGCGATTGGGGAGCTCCCAGAAGGGAACTCCCGGGAAAACCCAGGCCCCTGGAAGTTCCGCGGGCTGCAGGAGACGCTTTGCCCCACACTAAACCCTGCAGGTAAAGCTGGACGGCTCAGCTCAGTGAGTGGAG
>NW_004567103.1:64509743-64542508 GCF_000260355.1 Condylura cristata | reverse complement strand
GGGGAGGGAGGGAAATGCACGGGACTATGGTGGTGGCACAGGGGTGATTTGGTGATGGGAAACCCGCGGGGATTACAATCGAGATGGAAAAAAAAATGTGCAAAATGATGTAAAAATAAACTTTGTAAACAAAGTAACAAAAAAATAGGAAATAAACACAAAGTAAGATAATATTAGGAATGCTTTAATTTGCAGGTAATTTTTAGTTATGGTTAAAAGTAGCAGTTCTCCAGTGAAGGGAGCAGTTTAAGTATTCTGATGTGATTTCCATTCTAGATAAACTGATATGATTAGTCTGTGTAAGACTTGGATATCAGGATCAGGTAAAGAACATGAGTATATTTAGTTAAAGACAGGTTAAATATCTCCTTCATACTTAGGTACTTACAATTTATTTCTATCCATCCATCTATCTATCTATCGATCGATCTATCTATCTATCTATCATGTGAAATTATATATATATATATATACACACACACACCACTTTATTTTCATTATATTTAATATATATGTATACTGTCTCTGATTAAAGACTGAATATCTTTATTAATCTGTTTTCTTATGATAATGGGACATGGTTGCTCTGGTGGAGAGTGTGGTATAATAACAATTGAAGGTGTTAAAATTGCAGGTTTAATATGCTGAATTTATAAAAGTTTATATTGCATACATTTTTCAAATATGGTTAACATTTTTGACTTTTAGGCCATACTATTATTTCAAATAATATAATCCCTAAAATATTTCAGAAGCAAAGTACTTCTCAAACTAATAATAATATAAACAGAAAAACTTCTATCCTAGAAATAGAGGTCATTTTAATAAATTTTACCATTTTATCTTATTTTCAAATCATATATTTTTTTTATTAAGAATGTTGATGTACAAAACTGTATGTGGTTGGGGGATACTGATCTTCACTTCTTCATATGTATTGCCAAACCATGCCCACAACCAAAACACACATAATCCTTAAACTAGTTCATTATTTTCACCCCTTTGTTCCCCAGCCCCTCTTTCCATTTAGTAGTCTCTTTTTTGCAGTCATATTTCTAGGGTTTGTTTTAAGTTTAGTTGCGTCTGTTTTCTTTCTTGATATTTCACCAGAGTGAAGTCATCCACTGTGTGTTCTTCTTCTGACTTCTTTCACTTCGCAAAATTCCCTGGAGATCCACTCCATGTTGTCACAAATGAGAAGATTCCATCTTTTTTATAGCAGAGTAGTATTCCATTTAGTTTTTATGCTATATCAGCTTAATCCATTTATCTCTCATGGAAAACTTATTTTGTTTTTATAATTTGGGTATTACAAATACTGCTGCAATGCAATCGATGTGTATACATCTTTTCCAATTAGTATATGTATTTTCAGAAAAATACTAGGAGAAGAATTGCTGTGTTACATATGTGGTGGATACCTTTAATTTTTGAGAAACTTCTATATTGTTTCACATGGTGACTTGAATAGTCTACATTTCCACCAACAATATAAAACCATACCTTTTTCTTCACACCCAGTCAATACTACTTGTTTGTGGTCTTTTTGATATAGGCCTTTCAAAGATATTTTGTGGTATCACATTATGGTTTTGGTTTACATTTCACTGATGTAAAGTAATGATAAAGATTTTTTTACCTGGATGTTTTCTTTAGAGAAGTGTCTATTTAACTTGTGGGCTCAACTTTTGTATTGTTTGTTTCCTTTTTGCTGAATTGTACAAGTTCTTTGCAAATTTTCAATATTAGGCTCTTTGAAGATGTAGAGCAAATTACTAAGAAACTATTAGAAGGAAAAAATTGGAGGTTAAAGTGGAAAAATCAACATTCCTATATACTATTAGTGAAGTAGTAGGGGGAAAAGTGAAGAAATAATTTCATTTGTAGTCACATCAAAAGAATTAAATGCCTTGGCCCTCCCTCATGGTGCAGTGCATTAAAGCACAGCACTAAAAAGCTAAAGCCACTTCAGCATGAGTTTGATCCTGCCTGCCCCAGAGGTGATCCGCATGGCATGACAGACCTCTCCTGACCCTCCCACTGCTCCCCTCAGCAAAGTACTTCATTAACCTGCCTGTTCTTCTCCCCACTGTGTCTCTGGTGAATCCTCTCACTGCACATGTACCCCAGTTCTGTATGCATAAATGACTAAATCTCTTTTTTTATTTAAAAATAAGAATTAAGTACCTAAGAAAGACCTATATAATAATAATAATAATAATAATAATAATAATAATAATAATAGTAAAACTATGACATTATTTTATGTATTGGAAAAAACGATACAAGATCTGGAAAGATATTGTATGCTCATTCTCATGTTTACAAAAATTAACATTGGTAAAATATTAAGCTTCCTCAAAGCAATATGTGGATAAATTGCCATCCCTATCAAAGTTTCAATGACTTTCTCCAAATTGAGAACACATTACTACTGTCATCAAAACAGAATGGCACTGGAGTAAAAATAATCATATGGACAAATTGGATAGAATTAAGAGCTTAAAAATAAACCCACACTTATATGGATAATTAATTTATGACCCAGAAGCCAAGAACATATGATGAAGAAAGTGTCTTCAACACATGATATTGGGAAAATGACTATCACTTTCAGAGGAATGGAACTAGACTACTATCACACTCTGCATAAAGTTAATTCAAAATGTAGCAAAGACTTAATATTAGATCTAAAATCATAAATACATAGAATAAAAGACAAAAACAATCCAAAATATTCTTTAATCTTTTCACCTAATTGTGGTTTACTTAGAGGTTATATAAATTCTGTGTAAGTTTGAATTTCAAGAGAAATTTCTACTTATCAATAGATGATAATAATAATGGACTTTTTTTTTAAGATTTATGTATTTATGCTTACAGAACTGGGGTACAAGGCATAGGTGTGATGGGTGAGAGGATTCACCAGAGGCAGAGTTGGGAGCAGAATAAGCAGATGTACTGAAATACACTGTTGAGGGGAACAGTAGGTGGGTCAGGAGAGGTCTGTCATACTATGTGGGTCAGCTCCCTGGCAGGGGATCAAACTCGTGCTGCAGTGGCTTCAGAGAGCTTCATGATGCTGTGCTTTAACACATTGCTCCACCAAGGAGAACCTAATAATGGAATTTTAAAGTAGATTTAATTGAAGTTTATGGTACACAGGTATAGATTAATTTACTTGGATTAAGTATAATATATATGCATATATGCAAATATATGATCATTAAATAAAAAATTCATTTTCTCGTTGAAAATTTTACTTGAACTTTTTATAAAATTGCTTCAAATAATATAGTCTCCTCACAATTATTGTATTTTTATAAAGCTGAAACTTTATGAAATATATTGTATTTTATAAAGCTGTAATTATTGTCTTCCCAAAGATTTTATACTTTATTCTTCCTATTATGAAAATGCTCATTATTCATAATTTTCCCATTGAAGGGTGGTCAATAAATGCAAATCAACATTTTGAAAAGTATAAATAAATCCTAATCTCCTTCTATCCCTTTTTATTTTCACTGCAAGAATTTGATAAACATTTCCTTATTGTTTTTGTCTACTATCATAGAAAACATTGACTATTTTTTTATGCCAGATATTAGTATTAACATGATGAGTGCTTAAAGTTTGAAATTTATAAGAATTTTATGCAGAGCCAAACGCAGCTCCTAGAATTAAACTCTGTTGCTCAGATGCAACTGAATAGTACAGTTTTGATATACTATTCCATGGTAATACATTTTGGAATTCTGATTGTGGTTACTTCATATAAGGACCCTGTGATAACCAAGCAGCAGAATTAAGTTGACAAACTGTATTTTTTAACAAGAGAGAGGGACCTTTCTTCTGGGTGACCTTGTAACACATATTCTGGCACCAAAATACAATGTGCTCTTGTCAATAATTTGACACTTAAAATATCCACTATCAAGCACCACAAATGGACTTCATGGGAATGCACACATTCTCATTTGGAGAAATACATATTTAGTGTCCCTCTGGATCCTGATGAAAGACAAAAGTCCTCCAATTCTGCCAGAGAACAACTGAAGATAACATAGAGCTGCTATTTCCTAGAGAACTCTTGTTCAAGTTCTGTCCTGACTCCAAAAAGAGAATAGGTAGCTACATCCTTTACTTATGTAATACTATAGTTTATATTTTAATCAGAATATGTCTTTGTAATTTGGAATAACACACAGTTATTATTTTATCACTAAAAAGTAAATTGATCCGAATACAGTGTTCTTTTTACTAAACACGACTTGGTAATCCGATAAAATTTTCATGTAATATGGGAATTGCTCTATTAGTTTAGCTTTGGAAAATGACAATACACATTATGTTTAAACATTAAAATTATAAAAAGTATTCTGAATATATCTTATAAAATAATATCCTAACATAATTTTCATGCACAATACATTTTCTAGTTACAACAGGAGTTTTATAAATTAGAGTAAACTTGCATGTCTGTTTGATTATTTTTTTCTTTCTCACGTGTTGACTTTTAAATTATCTTAACCTATCAGAAAAGGGATGTGTACTGTTTAGAAAAATAACCAGACTATTAGGTTTGAGGGGATTGATCATATTTAAAATATATTCTAGTAATTGAAGTAAATTATCACAATGTAGCACACAAAAAATGGGAAGATGTGACATCCATCGTCCATTATATTTTAGGGGAATGAAATGGGGTGGTAATTTAAATCCATATTAATGATAATGGTAAGATAAACACAGATTTTAAAATTGCAGAGGCCTGGATTTTTTCTCACTGATTTCAACTTAAGCAGTTGGTATCCATTGGTTCTTATTTGAAAATAAAAATATGTGATACGAAGCAAGCAAAATGAGAAAAAGCTAATAAAAGGGAAAGATAAGCTATGAATTTTCTAAGATTTTCAGAATATAGGTGGAAAACATGTAAGAGTAGACTTGTTGTAAGCCCCTATCCGAAGAGGGTAAGTTGTGAAGTTACTGTAACATTTGTTGTTGTTATTGTTGTTTTATGAATGAATCAAACAAATAACCATATAGTAAAGATGTTTCTTGGTGGTCAGCAGAACTTGCATCTAAGATCTAGAGTTGACTGGGTTTATATTTGGAGACTTACTATTACAGGAAAGAAAGTGCTTAAGTCATTCTGCAAAAGACTCACTACAGATGAACCAAATCTATTTATATGTTTTTAAAAAGGAACATTTTCCTGAGTAGGCATGGCAATTATCATTTCTAGTGAATTTAATCTGTAGGTTTGGAGTTTGGACTAGGAATATAAAATAAGCACTCAAAGTGATTTGAATAATATAAACACACACACACACACACACACACACATATATATGTATGTATGTATGTATACACACACACATATAACACAGCGTTCATTATAGCCTTCTGTTCTTAGCCCAGCTCCAGTTCTCAACTCGGGGGTCTTAAAAATGTGACTTGTTGGGATGGATGTAAAAGGATCTTTGGAATAGACAGCAAGTGCATTTGAGGAAATAGTAGTAAACCCGACCTTAGGAACATTCTGGAGAAGGGGGATGTTGCTGCACTATTCTCTCATTCACATCTCTCATGATTAGGCCTAAAAACACAAGTTAATTCATTGGAAGACTAATGGAATCACTAATACTGTTCTATAAACACCAAACAATCCCATGAACCTCTCTATTAATATTTAAGTTGAATCTGACCAGCACCACCAGGTGGCGCCACACTGAAGTTGGGGCTTAACTGGATTTGAACCTTACTACACTCAAAGATGTTCTCAACTAGAACTGGATGATCCTAGCAATTATATTAACAACTCCATAAAGTCAGGTCCATTTTAAATAATTGGATTTTCAGATTCCAATTTGTGTGCAGTTTTGCTATACCTGCCAAAAAGAACAAGGTCTAAAATTTCATGAGTTTCACTATTTTCCTAGTCAATATCATTTTAGAGAACAAAGTGATTTAGATACTACAGAGAACTTACATAGGATACCAACATACCCTGCAAGTCACCTGAGGACTTTCTAATCCATAAAAAAAAAAACAATTAAATCATTTTGACCAATAACCCTCCCATAGTTAAATTAAAAAAAAAATTAAAACAAAACTACCCTTCTACATCCATGCATACATCCATGCATACATCTATCTATCTATCTATCTATCTATCTATCTATCTATCTATCTATCTATCTATCTATCTATCTATCTATCTACCTACCTATCTACCTACCTATCTATCTATCTATCTATCTATCTATCTGTCAGTGGAATAAATATATTCAAAAGACAGGATGAAATGAAAATTTAGAGGGCATTTGCTGACTGTAGTATTTGGGCAAAATATGGAGTTTTAGTAAGTACAGAAAGGAAGGTGAGTTTAAGGAGGACTTAAAATCTAAAGTAAAATCCACTTTAGACCAAAGACGGCAGAAGTGGCTTACAAATCTTAGATTAGAATAATACCAGTCCCCACAACAAAACCATTACAATGTTCAGGAACTTATGGGTAACTTTATGGTTTAATTGAACTCTAAAAAAAATAGAAAATAGGTTAAAAATATCCCCAAAATTACTATTAGACATCAGGAATTATTTTGATCTATAAGAATTATGATATTGACACAGAGATAAGAAAACTGTAATGAAAAAGGAGAGTTCATGTATTTTAATATGTGGATATGCCATTTATGATAAAACTGTAACTAGAAAGGGAAACATTGAACCTCATCCTCACACAAAACTTATCTTAAGTACATATCTCAGTGTAAAATGAAAAACTATGAAGTTTCTGAGGGTATTGTAAAAACATTATCTTTTTACTTTGGATAGGAAACCTTTGGATAAACTACCATTTTAAAATTAAGAATGTGGTAGGAAAGCTATGGAAACAACCCAAATGCCCAAAATAGAGGAATGGATCAAGGATATGTATATGCAATAGAATATTACTTGGCAATAAAAAAGATAAGCTCATGCAGGTCACAGAAACATGGAGGGAGCTGGAGAGGATCATGTTCAGTGAAACAAACTAGAAAGAAAAATAAAATACTAGGTATTTTCAGTTACAGGAGGAAATTAGGGGGCCCAAATAAAGAAATCAAGGGAAAATAAATAATTAAAATAAAGTAAAAATCGAATTCAAGGCCCTCCCTTGTGGCACAGTGGGTTAAAGCACAGCACAAAGAAGCTAAAGCCACTTCAGCAGCATGAGTTCAATCCCTGCACTGCAGTGATCCACATGGCGTGGCAGACCTCTCCTGACCTGCCTGTTTCTCCCCTCAGCAGTGCCCTTTGTCAGTGAGCCTATTCTGCTTCCCACTCTGTCTCTGGTGAATCCTCTCATCATCCCTACACCTATGACCTATACCCCAGTTGTGTATGCATAAATAACTAAATATTTAAAAAACAACAACAACAAAAACTCAAGTTCAACAAGTAAACCAGGGACATTCTACAGTGAGGGAGGAGGGAGTTTGATTAAAACAGGGGTGGGAAGAGTATAAGGGACTAAGTGGTGATGAATAGGTGAATTGGTGATGGGAATTTTAGGACTATACCTGAGATAATAAAGCAGACATTGTATAAAATGATGAATGATGTAAAATATGTACAAAATAATAAAAAATATGGTTTATCTCAAATATCATAAAATAATAAACATAAAACTGCACATTGAAAACACAATGAAAATACACTACTTACCTCTCAGATTGACTAGCATTACCAAGTGGTTGTTAATCATATGAAACATCTGGAATTTTCATACACTGTTGCTGTACATACAAACTTATCCACCTTTTGGGGAATATATTATTATAATTGGTTTATTTACAAGAAATGCAAGTTTACTTCTGATTGTGCATCAAAGAAGTAACTATATTTTTTTCTTTGAATAGTCCCATACAGGAACAACATAACTTTCAATCGATATTAGAATAGAAAAATAAAATATGACATGCTAGGCAGTGGAGTGGTTTACAGGAGTGCTACTTAAAAGTGTGGCCCATTAACTGATACTGGTATGAGAACAGTTTGACACTAGGTAATATGAACATCGTCATGAAGAGAACAGAAATTTAGACCAGAATTTAAAAAATAAATAACTACTTCACTAGGCTTTGTTTGTTTGTTTTAGCAGGATTTTCTCAGGGAAGTTGCAGCAGGTTGATTTACATTCTTGTGTGTTCATTTACATTCATACAGACTAATCACTTAAGAAACAATTATTTTGAGTAATATGGATATGCAGCAAGGAAAATGTACAAGCTATATCTATATACTATAACATAATCCCCAAAGCATATGTCTAACAACAACAGCAGCAACAAAAAACACTAGAAATTCACACAATATGTTTCCATGTACCTAAATATAAATTAGAAAAAAGTAATCTATATTAACAAGCATGTTGAAACAATAAAGGAAATGAGAAAATTATTATCATAAAATCAGGATGTTGGTTTTCTATAAGGGTATGTATTAAATGTTATCATAAAAGAACTAAAAGGGAATTTCAGGAGTGCTGAAGTTTTCTCTTCATTTGGTTTTATTGTTGGCTGTATATTTCATAATTATTTTTAGTACTCTAAATGCATGCTGTATGAAACTTTATATGTGGATGCTATATCATCTGTAGAAAACATAAGAAATCTGCTTATAATGGCAAAAAAGGAAATATGTTTCAAGCAAAATAAAAAGGTTACAAAAGGCATACCTTGAATAGAAATGAAGAGGTTTATTCTTTATCAAAATAAAAATATATCTACCTGAATTGAATGATGTAATGGTATTTTTAAAATGTAGACAAACACATTAGGCCAAACTGAAGAATCCAAATGAAAGCAGATTCAAAATGATTGCATATTGTCCTAAATTTCCTGAAAGTAGGAGGGGGCTGAGGAATAAAAGTGAGGCAATAGGAGAAAGTTCCATAAATGAATGAGAATAGCCCTGTGTTAGTCATTCTTTAGGCATCACTGGAAAAAAAAGTTTAGCTTTGTAACTACAATTAATGTAAGAAAGAGAAACAAGGAAGGTATGGAGGGAGGAAATAAAATATTAATTAAGTAACCCCAAACTTGAGGAACAGGAATAAAACAGAAGAGTTACCTATAAAGAAGCATAATCATAAGTCATAGAGAAGAAAATAATAAAGAACAACAGTGTATTATGACCTGATAAGTAGACCAAGTGCATAAAAATGATGGGTGACTACCTATAAATACCAGAAAAAATAAAAGCTGCTTTTTCCAGATCAGCACTGGTTGTGAATGGGGTGGGAGTCTCCACTTGTGGCTTCTAGTGGTTGGGTATTTGTGTTTGCCTCCATATTTGCACCATATAACAGTGTGATAGGGCCAGATTGACTATTATAGACATGTCTGTCAAAAAATGAGAAAATGGAAAGCAAGTAGCAGTGATCTTAAGCAATTTTAAAATCCATTGAAAATGTGGTGATAGACTTGACAATCCACAGTAAGCAGAAAAGACATACTCATTGTGAAGAGAAAGGTCAAGCTTGTGTTCTCTCTGAAATTCCCTCCACTGCTTTGACTCTGAAAGCAATGATCTATGAGAGGTACTAGGCCAAAGTTTTTTACTAATCTACAAGGACAAAAGTGTAGAAATTAGAGGCCCCTCCCTGATGGCACAGCGGGTTAAAGAACAGCACTAAGAAGCTAAAGACACTTCAGCATGAGTTTGATCCTGGCTGTGGAGGTGACTCACATGGCATGGCAGACCTCTCCTGACCCGCCCGCTGCTCCACTCAGTATTGTACTTTGTCAGTCAGCCTGTTCTGCTCCCTACTCTTGTCTCTGGTGATTCCTCTCACCACTCTGGCACCTCTGACCTATACCCCAATTCTGTATGCATAAATAAATAAATCTTTTTTAAAAGTGTAGAAATTAAAATATTTAGAAGTTCTTATAGTTATTGACTACTCAAGTAAATGCCCCTGTTAAACAGAGCAGAAAGGCATGTGAGTATTGTCAATGTTGTGTGCCCAGTTGCATGTACTTGAGGACACAGTTGAATCAGGACATAACATGATATTGTAAGTTCACATATGCATCTGGCTATTAAATGTTAGAGCCAATTTATTATGACATTTAATTTCTAAAATTACTTAAAATATTTCAATCTTTGTTTAATTGATAGTTTAATATTATTAGCTACATTAGGAAAATAAACACTGTATTAATTCATATTTAACTACAATTTGTATGTGATGAAACAAGCGTTGATTCTGTGAACATAGTAGCAGGAATCAACTAAATGCTGACAATCGAAATGCTTTTCAAGAATGGAAATTAAATGAATGTGTTCAAGTTTTACTCAAAATTATTACCTCTTACATATTTACCATAATTGATGGTAAATTGCTGAAACAACATTATATTATTTGTGGAAATGTAATAGTTAATGAGGCGATTACACTTTCAAAAGTTAAATGGCATTAACATAAAAAACATAAGGAATTAAGTTCAAAACCAAAGAACTATATGAAAGACAGATTATTAAATTAAAAAGTCAACAGAAGCAGATGTTCAATATTATATATATATAAACATGAGCACATTGCAGGCATCTTATGAAGTAGCACTTTGGGTTGCTAAGACTGAGGAAAACATAAACAATTGCAAAGGCATTAGTGAAATACTGCATCAAATGTTTGCTTGCAAATCCTCTGTGACTGCTGCTAAGAAAGCAACTTAGCTACCACTTTTCAATGACAGATCATATCTGGACATGTTCAGATACTAAGGGTTGGCTAGAAGAACAAATGATGTTGTCACGTATTTTTCATTATACCCTGATGAACATAAATTGTTTAAAATGGCATTTCTTTTACATTATGGTGAATTTAAGGTTGATGATTTTATGATGGGAGGTTTCTCATTTATTTTTGCTTGATTTAACAAACACAACTAGCACTTCACTCTGAAACTATGACTTCTTGCATGGCAGATAAATGAAGTTTGGAGGTTAAATTCTGAATACAATAATAGTCTACTAATATAGCCACGATGGAGGAAACAATTCTGAAATAGTACTTAATTCCTCATTAAAGAACTTGTACCAGAATGTACAGTCATTAAAAATGTTGTATTTAAAAAAGCCATTGCACTAAACGATGTGCTTAGTGATGTAGTAAAATTATATATTATGTAAAGGTCAATGGGTTAAATTTGGTATTATTCACTAAGCGATAAAACAGTTATTATACATAAGTATTATTACAGGTTGAATTATGAAGTTGATTGAAGTTGAGACTACCAAGAATGTTTGCTGTAAGAAGAGATGCCGATGTTTTTGTCAGGTAACACACCAGTTTGATCCCAGCTGTGAAATAGATGTGGGCAAAATTTCATATCTGTTCCTTTGTCTGGTATTTTCATTTTTAGTAACCCTATTGCCAATCTAATAAAGTGCAAAATATCTTTTTAATGGATAAAAGTCAAAGAACAAATGCAAAAGTGAGATGTTGGGGGCTTTCTACAGATTGTAATGTCATATTCCAAATTTTATCTGCTAAAGCACTAGTTGATGACTCTGAGTATACATCTGCCAAGCTGATCATGAAACACCATATACATTTTTTCAAAATATTTGTAAAGTCTCCATTCAAAGAAAATCTGTTCAATATGAAATTCATGAATCTAGAATTAATTTATTTCATTAAATGATAATATAAACTAAGCCATAACTGTATATCATGGATTATTAGAATTGCTACTTATGAAGCGGTGATACTTCTTTCACTAAAATACAAATTTATTATTTGCCTTGTATAAATGTATTATGGTCTCTCCCTCTTTTTATCTTCTTCCTACCTACATCCAGTCATCAATCTATATATCTATCACCTATGGCTGGATCTTTGTGTCAACTTATTAGTAGTCTTTAGTATCATGGACAAGAGTTATATTATTTCTATTTTTTCTGTTATATTCTATAATCAGAAGAGAGGTTATGTGTTGTAATTCATATTGTTGTGAAATAATGGTACTTACTAGTAACCACAGGAATGGTCAGAAGAGGGAAATGCAAGCACAGAGTTTTCAATAGACATTTTGTACTCCTCCATTCATAGGAGTTCTTGTAAGCTTGTCTAATAAGTGAATTAATATAAAGACTCAAAGAAGAAAAACTAACAATTTTCCAGAGCATGCAGGATCAATCACACATAATAATTATGCAAAGTGATAAGACACATATTATAAAAAGTATATACACACCAGTAAGCAAACAGTAGCAGAAACTTCTAGGAAGGAGGAAAATAAGTATCAACTGATGATGATATGGGAGAAGAAACAGGATACCCAGAATAGTAAATTTTCTTCTACATTAGTCAAATACTTTGGGCCTAAAGATTACAAAGTTCTGGTATATCTGTGCCTGTGCTGGTCCCTCTTGTCAATGAATTATCTGCAGGAAATCACTTGGCCTTGACAGTCCACTGGCACACAGAGCATATTAGTAAGCATCTTGTCTTTCCTTTTCAATTTTATGCTTTTAAACTTTTCTTAATGCCAAATGACTCAAGTGAGACTGCAATCCAAAGAAGGAATGCTTAATATCACAAAATAGATTTAGATGAATAGACCATTTTAATAGTGTGATTCTGTTTCCAAAAGCTGCTTCAATTCTACTGGAAAGTATGATGGGTTAGGGATTTCTCCTGTGAAACTTCATGTTGGGTTAAAAGAAGCACACTTCTTACAGTGACATAGTTAAAGCACCAAAAACAAATGTATGGGGTCAAGAAACTTTTGGTTTCCACCAAGTCTTTTTATCTGAAATGATCTTTGTGTTCACTTCATATCATATAGATGTCTCGCCTTCACAAAATGTATTCTTTTTGTATTCCTTTGGTCTGTGTATTGCTTTTGTAACCCTAGCTTTTCTTTAAATGCTGGTGAATTCACCTGCTAGTCCCTGCCATCACACAATTAAACATATTTATACACCACTGGTATCCATTATGCTTGTGCATATTTTTAGTGGTGGATGGAAGTGTAGAGGTGTTCATTCTCTTTATAGTACACTGTCAGTAATCAAAGAGAGTTGAAGCCTATAGTCATGTCGATTTGAGGGTCAATTTGTCTCCTGTGTGTCCTCACATACTTCAATTTCACCATTTTCTGACAGAGGATTTGCCAGGGATGTATACAATATATATTCTGAGAGTTCCCACATTTTGAGAAAGAATTCAAAGCAGTAACTCCATCATGTTCAGACATTTAGAGTACAATGAATGATAAGGACTCTAAGCTGAAAACCAAGAAATTTAGATTACAATACCAGTTCTATTGCTTACTAGTTAGAGGGTAGGAGCATGCTAATTGTCTATTGTGAGTTTCCTACATCATAAAACAATAAAAAAATATGCAGTTAATGCATCTACATGGTTAAAGTGAGCTATAACAGAAAAGTGTGGGAAGATTTTTGTACATTATTGGGTCCAGGTCTAGTTTATGAGTATAATAATTAGAATGTGAGCGTACCTGGCTCTGACCTCTGTGACCCCTTAGATCTCCAGGATTGATTCACTGGGTGAATTGGCTCACTAGGTGGGTGACCTCTTTCTCCCTCACCACTCCATGTACATTGCCCTTGAAGTGTACATCTTGTTGAGGAGAGCTTTCCTTGAAGGGAGCCTGACAGGTTGCTCCCTGCTAGACAGGCCATCCAGACTCTCAAGGATTTGTAAATTTTATATGTATGTATGTAACATGTGTGTATGCATGTTATCTGAACAAATGCATATTTGATTGGTTAGATTGAAGCTCTTAGTTTTCAACTTGTGCTATTAAAGCTTTTAAAGTTGTCCCAATAGAACTCATTTGATTCTATGTAAGTCCTCTATAATGATATTTAAGCCAATTTAATATTTTGAAACTTAAAACAGATATATCTTATAGAAGAAAAAGAATAAAGATCAGAATGATTATTTGTGTCATTTCCCTTTGATTGAACACAACTTGTGATTTTTTCCAAACTTTATAGAAGATGATATGGACATGAAGCATCATCGTGGGATTTTCCCATGGGCCACACACAGTAGGTATTACAGGAATGCCACCTTGCTGGTTGGTGACCTTGTTTTCCATTGTCCTTTATCTGCATTGACAATGTACTCAGTCTACTTTTTGGCTCTCTACGTGGGGAATCATTAAATGCCTAAGAGGATCAGATAGCTATATTTTAGCTTCTTGTCAAATATTTACATGTCATGGGTAGGGTACTGCAAAGAAGTTGTGATTAGTTGCCAAGGACTATCAAGAACTAAATGCAATTGTTAGTATTTAAAGGTTTTTCTGTTTATTTCTGAAAACGCAGAGGATAAACACTGTCAGTTCAAAGTAAACTCCAACGTGCATATAATTTTCAAAGATGGCAGTCCTCTAGTTTTGCATTGTTCGAAACACGAGGCATAATGCTAAGATTTTCAGTCAGCTCTTTGGAATTAATGGTGCCATGTGTGAAGAATCAAACAACTGCCTTGCCCTCTGGCCATGTTGAAATGAATTAGAAATTTCCATTAAAGAGTTTAAGATCTAATGGAGATTCATAAGTGAAGAAAATAAAACTAAACAGAGAAAATGCCATCACAATTGTGAAGAGAGAAGATTCTGAGTTTCCTATATGAGGCATACACAGTAAAGCAGAGCAACCTGAATCTTGGGGGTGAGGGCATGGAAAAGGGAACACAAACTACTGTTCCACAGGATACTGTTCTGAGTGGTGTTGAGAGACTTTAACTGGAAGCAACCATTTGTTTCAGTCACTTGAGAGCTGTTTACTAACCTTGCCCTCCATGCCAAATATTTTTCCCTTTCCCACTGATGTGATTAGGAAGCTAGTGCTATCTAATGATGACTCCCAATTGGTGACACATACCACTTGCTCTTTGTATTTGTTAGTAAACCAACCTCCTTGTTCCAAGACAAAGGTAGGAATACTGAAGCCCTGCATATTTTTGAAATGTGTTTTCTTTATAAGAGATGAAGTTAGTTTCCTCTGTATTGCCTGATGAATCTTTCTACTCTCTCCCTTTCATTCCTCTATATCCCAATCCACTCCCCATTCTTTTATCATCAATTGGACACTCCATGTTGCTTAGAAAGAGGAGCATTTTTAAGGTCTTCAACGAATACAATTATAAACACTGCCCTTCCTATTAATAAAATACACTATGAGTGGGACCAGAAACAGAAAATGAAGCATAACAATATAAATAATAGAAATTAAGAAAAATAGAAATGAAATACATGCTGGATTTAATGGAGATTTAGGGGAATGTTTTGTATAACCCAGTAGACAGAGCACTGGAGTAAGAGTTAACAGATCTGGAGACTGGTACTTTCTCTATAAGTAATTAATAATAACACTGAAAAATTGATTTTTCTTACCCTAAAAGTGAAAGAAACAATTCGAAATGTGGCAAGTGTGAGATAAATGCCAACTATTTACTATAAGACTATACAAGGTAAGTTTTTTTTTCTTTCTTTCTTTCTTCTAGGATTTGGAAGAATTCAAGATTTCATGGAGAAAATAGCATTTGAACTGGCCATGAAGATTATGATGAATTCTAGTAGTCAGAAAAGGAGAGAAGAGAACCATTTCAAATAGAGTCCATAATAACAAAGGAAAACATATGCCATTATTCAATAGTATAGAAGGGTCTACTTCAACATAGGCATGGAATGTGTACCTCAAAATTATTTAATATAGGCCCTCCCTGGTGGTGCAGCAGGTTAAAGCACAGCACTAAGAAGCTAAAGCCACTTCTACATGAGTTCGATTCCCGCCTGCCCCGGAGGTGACCACATGGCGTGGCAGACCTCTCCTGACCTGCCCGCTGTTCCCCTCAGCAGTGTACTTCATTGATCTGCCTGTTCTGCTCCCTTCTCTGTCTCTGGTGAAGCCTCTCGCAGCTCCTGAGCCTCTGGCCTGTACCCCAGTTCTGTATGTACAAATAACTAAATCTTTAAAAAAAAAAAGAAATATTTAATATAATATTTACTATGATGATTCCCTGAAACTTCCTTAAGTGATGTTATATTTTCTTGGCAATTTGAAATTCCATTAAAATATCTATGGTATCACAAATAAAACAATAAGGTTCGGGGCCATATGCACAGCAGGTTAAAGCACAGCACTACAAGGCCAAAGCCACTTCAGCATGAGTTCAATTCCCACAGAGGGAGGTGTCCCACATGGCATGGCAGACTTCTCCTGACCCACCCACTGCTCTCCTCAGCAGTTTACTTCATCAGTTGGTCTGTTCTGCTTCCCACTTCCACTTCAGTCTCTGTTGAATCCTTTTACCACCCCTGCACCTCTGGCCCACACCACAGTTCTGTTTGCATAAATTAAAAAATAATAATAATAATAAAAATAAGCTATGATTTGTATAGAAATTTCTGTAGTTCCTAATATTTGCATTTTGAAGAATTGTCTTATTCTGCAAAGGTCATGATTTCAACCAACACTGAATGAATAAGGTCCAATTTCTTTGAGTTATTCTCATATCAACTCCATATCAGTGTTAGTTTTGTTCACCTTGGGTTTTTCCTATTACTGTGCTGTTTTGTATCACCATGTAGGTGAATGTATCATTGATTCAACTGTTGAGTTGAAACCTAAAAGTGGGGAAGAAAACAATAATTACAGAAGACACATCATGATAAGATACTAGTGTCAAAAACAAAACAAAACAAAAACAGAAATATGGTAAAACAACTAACTCTGGAAGAATAAAGAATAATGTATTTTTCTCAATAATTTTGCCTAGAAAATTAAAGAACAGTGATTATATATATATATATGTATATATGGAAATCAGGTTTTACTGAGTTGTCAATCACTGTGTTGTTGTTTGCTATATAACATGACAGAAAGCCTTCCATGCTTTTACTTTTTCTTAAGAAAATAAACAATGAACGGTAACCTCTAAATAAACTAGCCAAAATGTTATATTGGCAAACTTTTCTGGCAAGTGCCTCCTTTCATAAGTACTGTGTCATTTCATTGTACAGAGTTGAGAAAGTGTTACTACTATGGATGTGTAATATCATCTACTTTGCTTTGCAATTGGATGAAAACTTTAAGTACCGGTACATAGAAATATGCAAGCAACATGTTAGCCTGAGAAACTTTGTTTGCTCATTACTAAAAAATCTTGCTACAACAACAGAATGTTTCATTTAGAGAAAATCTATTTTCTTTGCTGTCACAATAACTCCCAAAAAAAGTACATTAAGATTAGGACTCATGCACCACTGATGTATTTGACAAAGAAGTACCAGTATAGTCAATGAAAGAGTTTACATCTGAATCCCAACATTATTCTATTTGTAGAGATCAGCTGGCATTAACAATATACCTAAAACTCTTTGATTCCATCTTGAATAGAGTTTTGAAAACTGAGACTATTGTTATCATACACAATGACAATCATACGGAATTGCAAATTCTTCTTGGGAAAATATTTTACTTTCTTTCTGAAATATTATCTTTTGTGGGGAAAGTTGTAAATAGGGATGAGACACCATATGTCTTATTGAGGCACTGAAATTGACAGAAAAACAGTACCTGCATGAAATCATGAAGACTATAATGACTTTCTCAAATAAAATGAGGCTATTATTTTCTGAATATAGTAAGCATGTTAATTGCATGCTAATTTAAGGATGAGCTGTCAGTATTACTTCGTATTGATAAAAGACATAATCACCCACTTGGTTATAAACATATATATAACAATCCAAATTTGTCTAAGTGTTTTATATGGGTCATTCAGTTTCACAAATTTCAGAAGAGGCATGTTCACATTAATTGAAAATTTGTTGTGATTTTTATCATTGAGTTGTATTCTTTCACCTAACCTGAAAATGAAAGTTATATGCTGCTTGAGTTAGTATTTATTATTTTACTGAGTAGTCTGAATAAAAGCTTGCTGGATCCAGAGTCTATTCTCTCATTTATTCTCCATTTTCCCTATAACCTCATTGGCCTCATTAATGTTTCCTGGACCTGAAATTCCTAAGACATTATTTACTAGCAATATTCCTTTGGTGGGGATTCTCTTATCAGGATTTGTACTTTAAATTTTCCACTCTTTCAAGATATTGCTTATACATCTCAACTTCTTAGCAAGGACTGGTTTGAGACCTTCACATTTGCATGTTTCATGTAGCAGTCATCCCTCTCATGCTGTTCTACTATTTTACAGTGCTTATTATTTCCTAGTGGACTGAATAATTCACTTATTGGCTTATGTATCATTTATTATCTGTATTTCCCTTTGTAGATGTAAGTTCCTCATGGATAAGAAACTTTGTCTATTTCCTATGAACTCAGTGTATACAAGTCTCTAGAATATTTCAAAGCAAATAATGGATGTTTGACAAATATTTTATTAATTTAATTAGCTATATACCAAATAGTTATACTGTGAGTTAAAGATGTTCTGTTGAAAGGAAATACAAAATGATAAAAGAAACCAACTCTTTGTGGACACTAACAAATGACTTACACTGTTAACAGCCCAGATGTAGATGCTTTAGTAAAAAGTTGAAAATAAAATAATCCTATTCCTGATACTTCATAATGAACATATTTGTAATAAGACTATGATATGATATTATGCTTTATTTTGATAAGTTCACTCATGATGAAATCTTTTTAAGTTGGAGAAATTTGGCAGTATTTTTTTGTCAACATCCATTAAATGGTTTTCATATGCTAACTTTTTTTTTTTTTTCAGAAATCATAGCATATTGGGTATTTTTTAAGAAGCCCTAAGAAATGTTAGAGACTAATGTCTAGACCAGATTCTGGGTAAAATTACTATCAAATAATTGGTAAGAATTATGAGAATCAGCATCAGAGGTTTTATCTGGAGATGGCTGATATGACAAAAACGTTGAAGTTATCTCCTAAGTTTTCCCTAACTATTTCCATAGATTGACTAATTTCCCTAGATTGACTAAATATCAAAATGTTCTGCACAATTTTCTGCAACCATATAATCCTTTATACCTCTTTTTTTCATCATATTTGCATTCCAAGTTTATTAAAGGATAACATAATTACGCCTAGTAGATAAAATGGAAAATACTATAATAAGATAATATACACTTTAATAGATGAAAAAATAAACACTAGTACCAAATTATATATACAGATATAGATAAAAATCACCTCATTCTTAATGAATTTACAATCTGGTAAAATTAGGAACAAACTGGCCCTCCCTGGTGGCGCAGCGGGTTAAAGCACAGCACTGAGAAGCTAAAACCACTTCCGCATGAGTTCGATTCCCGCCTGCCCCCGAGGTGACCACATGGCGTGGCAGACCTCTCCTGACCCGCCTGCTGCTCCCCTCAGCAGTGTACTTCATTGATCTGCCTGTTCTGTTCCCCACTCTGTCTCTGGTGAAGCCTCTCGCCGCCCCTGAGCCTCTGGCCTGTACCCCAGTTCTGTATGCACAAATAAATAAAATCTTTAAAAAAAAAAAAATTAGGAACAAACTAAACAAGAGTTACCAAGAAAAAAAAAAAAGAAGAAGTTTACTTAAACTTCAGTCTATTCACATTAGCCTATTAACTTGGATTCATTTAGCCTATTAACTTGGATTCATTCATTAGATAACTGTTGTCTGATAAATGCAGCCATTGTAAAACACTGCCATTCAGGGAAGGTAAAGGGAGTGGAGATAAACATAGTTGTAGTATCAGAAGAAGTACCAGGAAGAAAAAATTAGGAAAAAAAAAGAGAGAGAGAGAAATTATCATAGTGCCCTGAAGGGAAAATATATGAGAGACTTAACATATTGCACAACTTATACTTCTGCTCCATGGCAACTAGGTCTAGCTGAATGTCTGGGGTTAAGGCCCCCTGATAAAAGCCTAAGTTGGTGGGGAAAGCTAAGAACTGAGTTGTACCTATCCTGAGATTGATGGTACAGTTAAAATGTATCCCTTGACTTACAGATTTACTGTCATTATTATTCTTTTTTAAGTAAAGCAGGTCCTCCAATAGCATGATTTCATTCAACATCACTTTCTTTTCCAACGTTGATGAGAAAACATTAATCAGGAGTTTACTGAACTGATATTATTAAAGAACTGCTTTCTTTAAATGTCCTTTTGCTTATAGTTCCAATTTCCAAGAACCTACTAATGACATTAAATGATGATGCAGTTCGGGTTTTCAGAATAGACAAATGATTCTAAATAGATAAGATTAACATGCATGATATACAAATGTTATTTTCTCTGATGCTGTATTGATTTTTTTGGTAAAAATATAAAGTCTAAAATTGATTGCTAAGTGGAATGTCAGAATGAAAAAAATACTTGAAATTTTGAATTCTGTGTGTGTGTATGTGTACACATGATGGTGTATGTGTGTCTAGTTGGTTATAACTTATATCTTATTTCCTCTATAATACTATAGCATATAGTAATTAAAAGATAGAGTCTTTAGTCACACTTCTTAGATTCAAATTTACAGTACCATTATTTACAAACTGCATTATTTTGGGCAAGTTTCTTAAATGTTCTATGTCTCAATGAACATACAAGTTAATATTCATTATGGCCATAGGCCATGGGCCATAATGAGCATGGTCTACTTAAACGACTTACATGGTCAGTTCTTCCTCAGTACTATAGTGTTTGTTTCAAAGAAAAACAATAAATGAGATAGGTGATGATGTTCAGAAATCCAGGTCAACTTAGCTCCAGAGACTATCAAAATACTCTTGCATCACCTTTCCTTATACAAAATACTCTGGCATCACCTTTCCTTATACAGGTAAAAATATTTTATTCTAAATTAAACAATAGTGTGAAATGCAGGAATCAAGTTTCTGGCTTTTCTTCACTTTCCTTCTTTTAAAACTCACCCCAAAACTACAAGAGTAAAAAAAAGAAATAAAAACATGAATTTGTCTAAAACTAGGCGTCATCTTTATCATTACCTCACTATATCTAATGACAGAAGTAAATAGCAAAGGACTTAAAGTGGAGAATGTCAAATCTATAATCTGTTAGGAGACGTCTGCATAATAGTTCTCAGTGCATAGTTTCCTATAAATTGATGGAATGTGAGGTGTCAGGATATTAGTCGGCATTTGAAAACTGAGATTCATTGAATTCAGGGTAAGCATCCATTAGACTAAATTTCTTCCTATGAATTATCATAGCACCAATATTGAAAGTCAATTGAACATCTATTGTAGAACTTATTCTGTATGACATTCGTCACAGGTCAAACCACACTTTCTCACTTATTGTAGCTTTATAATACATGTATCTTTAAAAATATCTAAGATCTTCAATTTTGATTTTTTTTAATAAAAATATGTACTTGTATTAATTACTTTGCCAATTTCTACCAAAAAGGGGGGAGGGGGACTGTTAAGAGATTATATTGAATGCATAGAAAAATTTCCAGGGCCCTGAAATCTACAGGTAATTTTAATTTTAACAATGGTGCAATGGTAACATGATTCTTCTGATACATTAATTTGATATTTCATTTAATTTCTTCTAGCAACTTTATATAATCTTCACAAATATTTTGTTAATTCTGTCCCTGGGTATTGAATATTTTTGTCATTAAAAATATTTCTATTTCAGGCCCTCCCTGGTGGCGCAGCAGGTTAAAGCACTGCACTGAGAAGCTAAAGCCACTTCCTCATGAGTTCGATCCCCGCCTGCCCCGGAGGTGACCACATGGCGTGGCAGACCTCTCCTGACCTGCCCGCTGCTCCCCTCAGCAGTGTACTTCGTTGATCTGCCTGTTCTGCTCCCCACTCTGTCTCTGGTGAATCCTGTCACCCTCCGCATCTCTGGCCTGTAACCCAGTTCTGTATGAATAAATAAATAAATCTTTAAAAAAAAAATATTTCTATTTCAACTTTATGTTTGTTATTACGATATGAAAATATACTAATTAGCATATGTTAGTATAGTATTATTATATGTTATTAACATATTAGTATATGGAAATATAATACATTTAAATAACAACTGCACCCTAAAATTTTTCTAATATCACTTATTAATTTTCAGCTATTTTGTACATTTCATAGCTCTATAATATCTGAAAGTGATGGTGCTAAAAACTACTTATTGGTATATGAAATGCACAAATTATTGCTTTGATTGGTAGTTATGGTACAATGTTGACCTTAAAAAGCAAGATTAATCATCTTTTATTTTGGATTTTCAAAGAAAAGTAGTCAGTAATTACTAGCTATAGGTTCCTCATAAATTCTTTGTCAAGTTGAAGACGTATTTCCTTCTGTTCTTGGTTTACTCCAAGTTGTTGTTATGATTGAATGCTAAATTTTGCCAAATGCCTTTTCTGCACCTATTGAAATATTAAATAATCACATATTTTCATTCACATCTGTTAATAAGATAAAGTAATTCATCTGGTTTTTTAATTCTAAATCTACCGCATCTCTCAGAAAAAGTGACACATTCAAATTTACACACTGGTTTCTGGGTTACATTGTATTTTTTAAAAATTGGCCAATTTTGTTTTGACCAGGTTAATATCTCCCAAGACTTCTTCACAGACAAGCCATTGGTTAATATCTCCCGAGATTTCTTCACAGAGAAGCCATTGGTCCATAGATAACACTATACTTCTAATATCTTATTCTGAAGATTCTATGGGTCTCACTTGCTACGAGATTTTCACTCTGTTGGCTTGAGAGATCATAGCCTAATCCTCAACCAGTGTTCCTGCTCTCCATTCTAGTGGGTAGTTCCTCTCCCACATATGCAGGTCAGCACTCAGCTACACGAGGAACCTTCTGGAAAACGATGATTTGAGAAGTTGACTAGCACTGATTAAGACAAAGAAATATAAGAATTAGACAAAAACATTTATCTTATTTGGAAGTGAACTATTTAAAATTCACTTTGATGCTAAGTTTGAATATATTGAACATCCACTTTAATTTCTGGTTATCATGTAAACACTATACCACATAAAGACTAAAATCAGCCAGCATTATAAATCATTATCAACAATGTGCTGTTCCTGTATCAGAAACCTAAGGAAATATTTACTTGTAGCCTAATAAGCACTCAGATTTGATTTTTAAATTAGTCAAATATTTTGCTATAATATCTTGAAGTGATTGTGCTAAAACTACTTTGTGTATGAAAAAGTCATTTTTCTGATATTTAATGAAAAGAAATTTTCTTCTTTCCCAGGTTACATAAAATAAATGTGAGTCAAGGAATTTCCAAACATATGTAAATAACTCAAATAATGTTAGCTGATATTCATTAAGCTTGTACTATGTGCCAGGAGCTTTACACACATTATTGTGCTCTGATCTAAAGAACTTTGGAGTTGACGCAGAGTATTTGTTTCAATTGCTTAACTATGTTAAGGGGAAATTCATACAAGTTTTCCAAGTCTGTTTAACTATCTATAAAGTGATTGGAATGCCACATAGAGAAACTAACCATGAATATGTTCTAGAAACCCTGCTAAAATCCTGTGATATATATTTGAAGACATACTACCATGATATTTGACTATTCTTTTTGATATTTTTAATTTATCCATTACCTATACTCCATAACTTATTTCATTACGATATGTATTTGCATATACATAAATATGTAAACATATGTGCAATATGTGTGTATGCACATATACACTCAGATGCACTCACATAATTTCTTAATATTAATTGTCTTTTAAGAATATTAACAAGTGGCCCTCCCTGGTGGCGCAGCGGGTTAAAGCACTGCACTGAGAAGCTAAAGCCACTTCCGCATGAGTTCGATTCCCGCCTGCCCCGGAGGTGACCACATGGCGTGGCAGACCTCTCCTGACCTGCCCGCTGCTCCCCTCAGCAGTGTACTTCGTCCATCTGCCTGTTCTGCTCCCCACTCTGTCTCTGGTGAAGCCTCTTGCCGCCCCTGAGCCTCTGGCCTGTACCCCAGTTCTGTATGTACAAATAAATAAATCTTAAAAAAAAAAAAAAAAAGAATACAGGCTGGCCCTCCCTGGTGGCACAACTGTTAGGATGCATCCTTGCAAGCAAGTTCTGCCACTTCAGTGCACGTTCGACCCTCAGCCCCCGACTGATCCACATGGTGCAGCAGACCTGCCCGCTGCTCCCCTCAGCAACTTAGTTCATTGATCTTCATATTCTGCTCCCCACTCTATCTCTAGTGCCTCTCACCACCTACTACACCTCTGGCCAGCACCTCAGTTCTGTAGGCATAAATAAATCTGAGAGAGAGAGAGAGAGAATGATCCACCACATTGTATCATTTAAAAAAAGAAGAAGAATGAATGAATACTAACAGTTCTGAAGCACTGAGATACCACCTGCATTCTCTCATACTTTGTCTGGGGTCCCCATTTAGCTCCTACCAATACCCGTCCTGGTTGGGAAGGATTCTGAAATCTCAGAATCCTAGAGAACTAGAGAACTTTTTCTTCTTCTTTCCTATTAGGTATAGTCGGGCTTTCCTATTAGGTAGAGTCCTTCCTTAATTTTAACACATTAAAAATGTTCTATAGCTTAGGACAGTGGAAAGAAGTTGTCATAAAATGATGACAATGTAAATGATGAACAGTGGCAGACAATTTTTTGAAAGTATTTACCAGATACTAAATTTGCACTCTTTAACTTTTGTTTATGTTTAATTTGCAAAACTATTCTGAAAGTAGAATATATTTGTATAGTTTTGCAAATTAAACATAGACAAAAGTTAAATGCTTTTTAATAAAGAAATTTAATTTATAAATGACCTATATTATAGCATATTAAATTTCCAGCTAAACTCAATACTATCCTAGTTGTACAGTAGATACATTATGTAGTTGATAATAAAGCTACACAGATCAAAAATAAAAGAAAAAGAATACAGAAACAATGGCTGAGTCTCTTTAAGGGACCTCTTTTCACATATGAACATTCCTACCTATTATATTATCTTTCACTGTAGCACAACTTATTAATTCAATAAGTGGGAAAGTATCTCTCACTAGAACGTGATACAGGCATAATTGTACTTTTTGTGCTTATCAGTTGCCTCTTATTTTATCTTCAAAACTCACACTAAAAAAAAAAAAACTTCTTATCAGAATGAAAGAAAATTCAGTTTCTCAGACAATTCTTGAGTGCTAGCAGCAGAGTGACAGAGTCTCTTGTGTTGCTCAAAAAAATTACCTTAAATTCCAAGATCAACCCCCATGAGTTTAATTTTATCACAGAATGGATGTCCTGTCAAATATAGTCCCAACCAACATAATCAGTAGCTTTCAAAGTATGTTTGACACAGAGAAGGACTAAAAACAAGATAGGAGTCAGAGAAACAGACATCGATGGCCTGTCAAATTTTTTTGTAGACATCATGCTATTATCAAGGCACATCAGGATAAAATAAAATGACCTAGCTGACCACAGGCTTACAAATGTCTTGGGAAGGAAAGAAAAACGGTGAATCAAAAGGTAGCTTTGTTGCACGTCCCCCCAGGCCTTCTTATTGACAGGAATGACAATGGTCCCAAGATGCACCATTATCTATGACCAGCAAGCAGACATCAAATGCTCCTGAGCTATATCTGTCAGAATAGAAAATTCTGCTCAAAACAGACAGGGCTTGTTACATTTTGTTCAGCTAAGGTTTGTCAAAAGCCAGGGTCACTTGTGTGTGCCCTGCCCTGAAGGGGAATTGTAAAGCAAGGGAAGTACATGATTCCTGAATGTTTCTTCTGCGAGGAGACTCTGAGTCTGCTTGACCAAAATGTTTTGAAAGTCAAGTCATGACTCAAAGGAAGTGAAAAACAAAGTTAATAGTCTGTCATTTAACTACTTAGGAATGAGGTTCACATGCTAAGGAGGCAGAATTTAAAATGCTTCTTACATTTAGAGAATTTTTGTGCTAAGTGTGATTTGTTATTTCAAACTCAAAAGGGAAAATACTACTGTTACTGAAATTAGAGAGAACAAGTTAATGTGTTCTGGACAAGCATTTTATGCCAGGGCATTATGGAGTTTATTATAGTCTGAAATATTTATAGTCATAAGAGATTCTTCTAATTTACTTCTTCTTGACTAAAGAGAGATTTTATATACAAATGTCCAGACTCTGACACTTAAGTAAACTCACTAGCTTAGGGAAACATCTGTTCACCACTCACAAGAAAATACAAGTTGATAGTATTCTTTAATTGACTTCTTAAAAAAAATTAACACAAACTTTTTCAATCCTTTTATAAATCTGAGGGTAAGAATGTAGCCACCACAGAGACTGCTTGTGAACAAAGGGATTTTTCCCCTCGCCTCCCTTATTCTTTTCTTTCTTCCTCGAGTCATTTTTTCCCCTCCACTCTTCTCTCTCTCTCTCTTTTTTTGTTTTTGTTTTTGTTTTACTTGTCAATTTGTAAGTTCATATTTTCTAGATCCAGAAGCAAGTTCAGTTATACTCAAACATATTATAAGTGGCCTTATTTAAAAAGTTATAATGTGTTAAAATATGTGCAAATATTAAGAATATCACTTACACGCTGTTGGTCATGATTTTTGTAACCAATGTATTTTGTAGAAGTCTAATTAATTTTCCATATTTAAAAATTGGGACAGGTCTCACACTCACCTTGATTTCTGTATCCCTAAATGAAGGGGACATGAGCATCTAGCAGTGCTGAACCTGACTGCCTGCATAGTGACATTTGTCTACAACACAATGGTGAGTATCTTGACTCCTTGATTTATGATCATTTCTTAAGATGTAAGTGCATCACAGTTATCAGTAGTTTTACTTCTCACACTTATCCTTTACTGGCTTGAGTTGCAATTTCTTCTCAATTAAAATGAATAAATAAATTGACCAATTTCCCTCCCATACTCTATATGACTATACAATTCTAATTAGAAAGTGACATGTCCTAATATAACTATGCAAATCTTGATAATAATAAATTTATCTCCCCATTTTTGGAGCACAAGAGAATATTTGCTCACTCTTATGGATTCTCCTGACTCTGGATGAATAAAGAAGGTAATATCTCATTAGTAGAGAAAAATCTTTGGCTTTTATGTTATTGAATAGTATAGATGTGAAGAATGTACAGGAGTATAAATTCTAAAGCGAATGGGTGGACCAGTGTTACATATTCTATAGTAAGGAGAGAGGAGGAGGAAATATCACATAACCAGAAGAAAATCATTTTATCTTTTCTTTCTAAGTTTCTCAAGTAGAGAGGACATGTTCACTAGTTGACCTAAATCTTGATGATAGCCCCTTCCAAACTACATTACTCCATCTTAAAAGTGAGCAGAGATTGTGTTTTGGTTAGGAACATGCACAGAACTGGACAGGCCGGAGGTGCAAGAGCAGTAAAAGGATTTACCAGAGTCAGAGTGGAGAACAGAACAGGATGACTGAAGAAGTACACTGCTGATGGGAGCAGCAGGTGGGCCAGGAGAGGTCTGCTGCACCACGTGAGTCACCTCCAGGGCGGGGATCAAACTTATGCTGAAGTGGCTTTAGCTTCTCAGTGCTGTGCTTTAACCCACCACCACCAGGGAGGGCCTCTAGTTAATTTTAGTGTAGCTCTGTGATAATGACCAATGTCAGTCATCAGCCTTAACTATTTCTCAACTATAAAGCTAATAAATACTACCCCTATTCAATCATTTAAGTAAGAAAAATATTTTTTCTTGTTTTGTTTTGTTTTGTTTTTCTGTAAAGAAACATGAGTTGGAATAACCTTTAATTATTGGGAGCTTTAAAATTTTTTCCACATAACATCCCTTTCCTCTTCATTGATTAAAGAAAGTATACTAGACTTGAAGTCAGTAGATCTCAGGTTTAAATATAAAATAGGTGAACTTTTATCATTTTATTGTCAAGAGCCACTCATGCTGATATTTCTTAATCATTCTATCAATAAAATGGGTCAAAATCACTTTCCTCACTTACATTACAATACTGTACAAAGTCATTTGAAAGTACTTATGCAAAAATATTAATATATCATGTTTTAAGATATTTATAAAAATATCTTAAATAAGAAACATAAAATTTGAGAGAAAGTTCCTGAATTTACAATAAAACATACAAGTTTATATTTTCTATTGATTATTCACCTGAAAAAAGATGAGTTTGGGCCCTCCCTGGTGGCGCAGTGGGTTAAAGCACTGCACTAAGCAGCTTAAGCCACTTTCTCAAGAGTTTGATCCCCGCTTGCCCCAGAGGAGATCCACATGGCGTGGCAGACCTCTCCTGACCCGCCTGCTGCTCCCCTCAGCAGTGTACTTCATTGATCTGCCTGTTCTGCTCCCCACTCTGTCCCTGGTGAATCCTCTCACCCTCTGCATCTCTGGCCTGTACCAAAGTTCTGTATGAATAAATAAATAAATCTTAAAAAAAAAAAAAAGATGAGTTTTAAAGTACTAGTCACTTAATTTGATAGCCTATTTGACTGAATTAAACCAATTAATTTTGTAACAAACAAGTAGTTGCTGAGTTCATGCTAACAAAAAATGCAATGTAGCACAAGTTGTCTAGTAATTTGTTAACTGACTCATCTCTAATTCTGAGAGTTCTAATACTAAAGTAAAATTGTGTTGTGTCACTGATGTTGGGGCACAAAGAAAATTGTCCTGTACCTATTTTGGTACTGCTAGGCTGGCAAATAACATCATACAGAGTGAAGAGAGAATAAAGCCAAAAGTTTAATAATAACATATATATTACCTATGTACATGAGAGAAACCAGCATGGTTAACTTACCATCTTACTAGCTTAGCTAAAATAAGGGTCGCTGCATGGGGACATAAAGGGAAGAACACTCGGGATCTTTACCAAGGAAGACACAGTAAGCAAAAGTATATAGATTTAGGTCCTGCCTTTCTTCATTGAAAAGAGATCAGGAGATTTACCTTTTCAATTGCAGGAAATTCTTACGGCAAAAAAAATTATGTATTTTTTCAAAGCAGCCTCCAACCAGCCTTCAAAGTCTATCTCATGAAAAAGACATATTTTGGGGTGGAGAGATTTTGCTCTGCTATATTTTGATAAAGTGCAAAATTCCCTTTTGGTATACAGAAATTCAAGTCATAAATTAATAATCTTGCCTAATAATCACTAATTATTTACTTCACTTTATCCAGATATATCTTGGAAATCCCTATTTCTCTCTCTAAGCATGATCACATGACCAATTCTACAAAGACTTTTAAAATCCCCTCAATTATTTTACATACTTTATTCACATTATTTCATAAATTGTTATAGCATTCTATCTACTCCACCTGTTTATATTACTACCTGTAATATAATTTCAGAAGCTTCATCACAGAAACTGTGTAGACTTCATGCTGGAACCAAAATTATCTAGTATACCATCTAGATATGAAAAATTTTAAGAATGTATGACTTTTGTACTAGAAGTCGAGAAAAAAAAACTTTTAGATAACAAGTGAAAACAAGCAAACAAAAAAAAACAGATGATATACTGGTTAATTGTGACCTCTCCTTCCTCCCCATTTACTCTCAATTTGGAACACTGTTTGGTTCATTACCTTATTTCTGTCAGAGTGAAGTCACTTTTACTCTCAATTTCTGGACATATTTTGAATTAAGGACGATAATTTAAGTCAATACTTTTGATAATCACTGATAAAAAAAAACTACCAAACGAAATACATATTTTGTTTTCCTTTTTAAAAAGAAAATATTTTGATGAAACTTATGGAAGAAAAATATTGTGGGAAATAAGACTAATTTACATACATGTGAGTGCCTGATAAAGATTTACCACTTAAACAGAGGAGAGGTGGTGAAAGAAGAAGAAGGGGAAGGCTGAGGGGAGGGAGAAGGTGGATAAGGAGGAGGAGAGGAAAAGGAAAAAGAGGAGGACTAACAGTAGTAGGAAGAGGGATAGAGGAATGAGAGGCAGGGGAAGAGTAGGAGGAGGAAAATAAACTAAATTTAGAAATATATAATAAGCTAAGGAAACTTTGGTTCAGTTCTCAAGTGGGCCTCAGACGTTTGGCAAACTACAAAATCAGAACTGTGATTTGTGTGACTTAAGTATAGACTACTGAATTTTACAAGAACTAAGGGTATATCATCAGGAGAATGGCTGATATCAAAAAGACCAGAAACAAGAAGTCCTGGTGAGGATATGGAAAAAAAGGAGCCCTTCTACACCACTGGTCCATAAGGGTCCAACCCTTATGAAAAATAGTTTGGAGGTATGTCAAAACAATAAAAATGGATCTTCCAATCAAACCAGTAATTTCATTCCTCAGCATATACCCAATATTTCAAAAATACTAATTCAAAAGGCATCTTACACTCCCATTTGACTACTTACTCTAGCTAAAGTATGAAAACAACTTAAATGCCCTAGAATAGAGGACTAGATCAAGAAGATGTGGTAAATATACACAATGGAATACTACTCAGTGATCAAAACAGATAAACTCATGCCACTTGCAGCAACCTATATAGAGCTTGAAAGGAAAAGACTAAATGAAATAAGTCAGAAAGAAAAAGACAAATGCTGTGTAGAGTCACTAATATGTAAAATATAAAGTAACTAAATTAATAGTCAGATAAAAACAAGATGAAAACCAAACCTTGATAGTTGACTACAGAACTGAGACACTAAGTTGGGGGTGAAAGAAGGTTAAGAACAATGAGGGAAGGAAGCACAAAGGTCTACTGTGGATGAAATGGTGGTGGGGGGGGTGGTGTGCTACAGTTTTACCTGCTGGTGTTACCCCAATTTACCTCATTTAAAATTAATTATTTTTAAAATAATGTCAGGACCTTTGTAGTTAACAGCAAGAAGGGCCACAACACTGAAGCCAGTATGACAGGAGCAAGCCATGAAAAGTAATACTCAGTAAAGGTGAGAGGTACAGTTCTAGAAATTAAAACAGGCTATAGGGAAAAGGAAAGAAAAGGAAGCAGAGTGGGAAGATACTGTATAAATATGAATTGATTCTAAATATGAATATACATTCATATTTAAAATGTGAATAAACTAAAATTAACGTTAAAGTGAACTTGTCACCTTGGATTAAAAATAGAAAAGTTTGGGCCCTCCTTGGTGGCGCAGTGGGTTAAAGCACAGCACGAAGAAGCTTAAACCACTTCCACATGAGTTCGATCCCTGCCTGCCCCAGAGGTGACCACATGGCGTGGCAGACCTCTCCTGACCCGCCCGCTTCTCCCCTCAGCAGTGTGCTTCGTCGATCTGCCTGTTCTGCACCCCACTCTGTGTCTGGTGAATCCTCTCACCCTCCGCATCTCTGGCCTGTACCCCAGTTCTGTATGAATAAATAAATCTTAAAAAAAAAATAGAAAAGTTTTAGGGCCCTCCCTGGTGGCACAGCAGGTTAAAGCACAGCACTAAGAAGCTAAAGCCACTTCAGCACCCTGGCCTCAGAAGTGATCCACCTGACCCGCCCACTGCTCCCCTCAGCAGTGTACTTTGTGGATCTCCCTGTTCTGCTCCCTACTCTGTCTCACCACCCCTGCATCTCTGGCCTGTACCCCAATTCTGTATGCATAAATAAATCTTTTTTTAAAAATAGAAAAGTTTTAGTTGTTAATTGAAATAAGGAAATATAAAAAAAATGACTTGAAAAATACATTTCTACTTCTCTGTGTAATCAATTGTATAATCTGTTGTAATTATACAATTTTAAATAACTGCATATACTTGTGTGTATCATTAGAAATTAAAAGGTTTTAGTGGGAATTTTAGAACAGCAGCATTATATAATTCATAGAAAAATAGTTTTCACTAATTTGGAAATTCCATCCTACATTATATTAAAAAATAATAAATAGTTTATGCTATCTTATTAGTTATGATTAAAGCTATATTCTATAATAACTATTAATATATTTTATAATATGTATATACATATATATGTATGTATGCATGTATGTATGTGTGTGTATATATATATATATATTTAAGATTTATTTCTTTATGGATACAGAACTAACTGGGTACAGGCCAGAGGTGCAGGGGTGGCGAGAGGCTTCACCAAAGACAAAACAGGGAGCAGAACAGGCACATAAACGAAGTACACTGATAAAGGGAGCAGTAGGCAGGTCAGGAGAGGTCTGCCATGCCATATAGATCACCTTTGGGTTCAGGGATAGAACTCACTCTGAAGCAGTTGTGGCTCATTTGCAGTACTGCGTCCTAACCCGTTGCAACACTAGGGAGGGCCCCCTTTCTATAATTTTTTTTATAGGAAACAAAGCTTGCTACTGCCATTAGAAAAAAAAAAAATATATATATATATTACTCGTGTCATTTCCTTTCATACTAGTTTGAAATTTAAAAAAAGCCCATACCAGGCCCTCCCTGGTAGCTCAATGGGTTAGGACACAGCACAGCAAGCTAGCCACAGCTACTTCAGTGCCAGTTCTATCGCCAGCCTGGCCCAGGAGGTAATCCACATGGCACAATAGACCTCTCCTGGTGTCGCCTGCTGCTTCCTTCAGCAGTGTACTTTCTCGGTCTGCATGTTCTGCTCCCCACTCTGTCTCTGATGATACCTCTAAATTTCCTTACACCTCTGGCTTGTACCCCATTTCTGTATGCATAAATAAATAAATCTTAAAAAAAAATAACCTGTACTTAAACTTAAGACTCAGTCATTTACAAACTATCCTTGAGCAACTTTTTTCAAAGATCAGAAATGCTTT
>NW_004567103.1:64502108-64509356 GCF_000260355.1 Condylura cristata | reverse complement strand
CTCTGGGGCAGGCAGGGATAGAACTCATGATGAGTGGCGTTAGCTTTTTAGTGCTGTGCTTTAACTCGCTGTGCCACCAGGGAGGGCCTAAAGGTAATATTTTAATTTTGATGACAACAGAATAGTTCTTAACTATTCATCAAGTAAAACTACCTGACTATACATATCAGTCCATTTATTGTGCACCCATTTTTATTTTTGTGATTGATAATTTAATGCACAGTATATACAACTACAATAATAGATTATTGAAAATATATTCTAGCTTACCTTTCCAACAGTTCCAAGACACATCATTAGTTGTGTAATATATAAAAACTAAAGATACATTTAATTTTTACAGACATTGCTCTCCTTAACAAACAACAAAACCCAGCAATTTTTGCCTGTTTATACTTAATCTAGGATATGGTTAATAGCCGAAACTTTCAAAGATTCTGGAAAGTTTTATAATAGAACTGTCATAAAAAATGGGGAAAAATACAATATAAAACATGCAGAAATATGTCAGCAACATTTTTCTAGGGAAATTTGTGTAGAATCATAATCCTTGTCTATCTATGGGAGTAGCTTTCTCACTTGTTCATTCCCAAACAATGTTAATAAGTCAAAAGAAGATACATGCTATTGCAGAAATTAATTTGAATATATAAATGGTAAATCCAAATGCTCTGAATTATTATCTCTTACATGTAAGGATTTTGCTAAATTAAAGTAGAATGTATGTAAAGAATAAATAAAATTGCAAGGGAGAAAAACAGCTTGAGGGTAGAAGTTGGGCTGTTTGGCATTTACTGATTGTTCCATGCATTTGATAGTTGCTGTAGCTATACTTCTCTGTCTACAGTATTGGCCTTGTCTATTGGAACTAGAACCAGGAAATGGTGATCTTCATGACAGCAGAAAACTACCAGAGTAATTTGGTCGAAGGGTTTTGACTGCTTAGGGAAAAAATAAATAAATAAATGTAGGGAAAAAAAGTCACTATTCTGAACAGAGAACTCCAGAATATGTTGAGGAACAGAGAACTCCAGAATAAGTCACTCTAACTAGGGTTAAATCCTACTTTAATTTGCTGAATATATATTTCTTTCTCATTCTTACTGTTTAGTTTGAATTTCACATATTAAGTAGTAGAAATTCAATGATATAAACATTGTTCCAAAGGGAGATAATGTACTTACAGCACACATTAAAATATTTTCTTGAGTTTCATAGTTAAACTGTAGGATCATAAATTTTCCGGTGGAGTAGAAGTACTAATGAAAATTCTTATACTGTAAATTATTCTTTTATTTTGTTGTTGTTGTTGTTGTTGTTCCAAATAGAAAGTATGCTAAAGCTCTGATGACAAATGTACCATGATCCTTTTAGTAAATTTTGGGGAAAAGGGATAAAAAATATTATTAACTCCTAAGACTTTGTGTTTCTGATATCTGATATAAAGAAGACAAATTTGATCACATAAGACTTACCTACAAATGGATATGATGGGTTCTTATCTTTATATTGGAATATCCAATTCATTTATTCTGCAAATATTTATTAAGTACTTATATACTAGAACAAATTTTGGAACTGTGTGTTACAGGAAAATTGCATTAGCTGGGGTTCCCTCCACAAAGTAGAACCTGCAATAAGGGCTTGAGTGCAGGCAGCTTGCTAGATATCCCAAGGAAGGAGAAAAAGTGAACAAATCTGCGTTAAAAGCAAGGTATCATCATGAACAAGTGTGGTTAAATCATGTTGGGGATCTTGGAGGTGCTGTGCTGCCTGTGAGTGAGAAGATTCAAGGAATGGAAGCAGGAGTCCCCATTTGCCAGCAAGTGTCCTTTAGAGGTCATTTGGGTGCCTTCTCAGCTGCTAACTGTCTCATTAGCCTAGGATTTTCCAGGCGTCACAGACTATAGGGGGTTTCCTCACCACTTACCTGAATCCCAGGACAAGAAGATTTTACCAGTGAGACTGAAGAAATGCTGTCAGTAAACCATGTGCCAAAATGCTATTGGTTTTGTATGCATGTTACAAGAAATGAGGGAATGAATCATATTCATAATTCATAATAATAGGCTTATTTATTCAAGATGCTGACTGAGTACTTCGTATGTGACACATACTGTTTCAGGCCTAGAGACACAGCAGTAAACAAAACAGACTACAATTTCTGCTTTCTCGAAGTTCAAAATAATGCAAGATAAGGGGGGAAAAGAGAAAACTGTAATTTACCAGGTGATGGTAAAGTGAGGTAGAGAACCCTGTAGAGCATCATCCCTGACATAATAAGTTCAAAAGTTCTCATGTGAATGAAGTTTGGCATGTTTGAGGAACAGAGAACTCCAGAATATGTTGCGACATTTTCAAACCAATGAATGAAGATGCCACCGAAGGTGTTAGAGCAGTGTTGTACATAATCTGTCTTTTGTAACCATTATTTGCTCTTCAGATTGAAATGCAATGGTCAGTCCCCCAAAAGTCCTGAGAACCCTGATCAGGTCAACCTCTCCTTTCATGTGACCTCCTACAACACACCTTTTTTTTTTTTTTTTCCCTTTTTGCCCTAAATTCAAGTACAAATTTACATTTTCTTTTAGAACAATTTGAATACTTTCTTTCCACTATGGGGCTATGTACAAGCTCCCTGGGATCAGAAATTCATGGCAGGTTTTACTCATCCTCACATTGTATGTCCAGTACTAGGTACTCAGTAGATAAACAGAGCTACTCACTTAAACAATTAAAGGTTGGACTAAGGGGATGGAAGAGAGAAGTAATAAATATGTAACAATTTAGAACTAAAAGATATATGATGAAAAGAACATTCCCTAATGCTATTTTAAGGTTAACACATATTTAAGAAATAATTCTTCTGAATTACTTATTGATATAGCTCACATTTCTAGCATTTGAAAGAATGAAAAAAGAAGTCATATTCTTTGATTTTAAATGAAAAGACATCCAATTCCCTACAGTGAATGAAGAAATTATGGAAATGTCATGTTTCCTCTAGCTGAAATTTCTCCTTTGTATGTTTTTTCTCACTGTTTCCTTTTTGCCATTCTTACCTTATTTGTATTTCAACATAACTAAAACCCATCTCTTTCATGATGCTTATTATAATAGTCAATCAATATTGATTAATAGATTGCTATATTCAAACCCCTAGGTCTGGTTAATGTGTGTTTAATTATCTTTTCTTCCTGATTTCACAGGTAAAATATTCACAACAGTAATGAATCTATACAACTACCAGCAGGAAGCTAACTGGATGATTGATTATCAACACATGGAGTCATTTTTCCACTGGCAACAAATATTTTTCTTAGAGGCAGAATATCGTGATTTCAAATAAGATGTTAACCATGTACCTTTAATGCACTATTTCAATAGAAAATTTATTGTTAAAGTGACTAGTCCATGATTTTCATATTATGTACATTTTGTCCATGCTCCTTTGATTTCTTTTTCTTTTCAAAATTCTATGCAAGAATTAAAATTTGAAATCCTAGTTCAACCACTTTAACCACTGGTAGCTGTATCGTGAAGTCCACAGAAAGAAAATAAACAAATGAATTAGTTTAACTGAATTGCCTAAATCAGAGAATTGTTATGAATAGTATATAAATATCTTCAAATGTGCCTTATAATTTTTTTAAAGACTTATTTATTTATACATACAGAACTGGGGTATAGACCATAGGTGCAGGGGTGATGAGAGGATTCACAAGAGACAGAGTGGGGAGTAGAACAGGCTGATTGACAAAGTACACGGGTCAGGAGAGGTCTGCCATGCCCTGTGGATCACCTGGGGGGGGGGCGGGTATCGAACTCATACTGAAGTGTCTTTAGCTTCTTAGTGCTGTGCTTTAACCCTCTGCACCACCACGGAGGGCCCAAATTTGTCTTATACATTTTAACAGAATCTAAGAGACTATTCTCACATCATATTTCACCTACTCTCCCACCTGCTGCTTTTTATGTGGAACATTTTTTCTTTGCCAGGGATCTAGAAGGAGCATTGAGCAATACTTGTCTCTCTTTTTATTAGCCAATGAGCATAGGTATTTTATTAAAATAATAAATAAAAGGGCCTACCTAAAAGGTCAATAAGACAAGACAAATTGATAATGGAACATATTTTTTTGTTTGTTTTTAAGTATTTATTTTATCTCTATAACCCTAAAAATGGAATTGGCAATTATAGCTCAAAGTTATTTGGCTATTTTTATTCTTGCTATTTCTGATGGAAATATTTTAAATATAATGAAACATGTGCAATTAAAATATAATGAACAACAAAAAAAATGGCCTTTTCAAGAAAAATAAATTGAGGTTAAATAATTGAAAGTCTTATTAAACAATCACATGCTATAAATAGATTGAAAATAAACATATACAGGGACCTTGTTGTGTCTGGGGGTGTGTGTGAGCGCATGTATATTGTGCAAAAATGCACACTGGGTCATGGAAAATGTTTTAGTACAATAACAGTAATACTAAGAAATTTTCAGTCTGATAGAGTGAAATAAACATAAGTTTTTATAAGAAAAATCATAGTAGATTGAGATATTTGCACTCTTCCTGTTTTTCTTATCTATAAATTGAGGACAATAAAATCTGTCACTGTAAAGTGGATGATTGCTGAGGATGCAGTTAAAAAAAAATCACATGTGAAAACACTTTGTGACTAAATAGTATATATTCAGCACGGTAGTGGAAGATGTGTTAAATAGAGGACTTCAATACATAAATAATGTGAAAATAGCAATAATAGTATAGCTAGCATTTACTGAAAATAAAGAGTTATCTACTGGTTGAGCACTTAACATGTATTACTTGATTTAATCTTCACGACAACCCTAAGTGTAACTTTCTATTAACCTTATGGTTCTAGAGAAGGAAACAGTGGCTAAAAGAATCAATATTTTTATGGAAGTTAAACGTTGATCCATGACATACTGACCTGCAAACCTAAACTAACTTTGGATTTAATGCTTTTTAATCTCTTTGTTTCATGTCTTTTCTAGGACCTCCCAGAGCTCTAATTTCATTGTGTACATCTTATCCTCCAGCATTCCATATTGTATTATAATTATTTGTATACCTATCTTCCCCCCCCCTTTTGCTATGAACACATTAAAAGCAGGGTCTGGGCCTCACCCTTTTTTATATTCCCCAAACATAGCTTTATGCCAAGCTCTTAGTAAAGAATAGTAAATATTGGCTTAATAATTGGTTGAGCACATTTCCATTTACTCTTTTAATCAAAACCACATCATCTGTAAGTAATAATGATTACCAAAATGTGCTGGGTAACTCAAATATGTATCACAGTCCTTATAAACATTTGGTTGTCAAAAGAAAAAAAATTAAACATGTTTCATTCTACTCTCAAAATAAATTATTCCTTTAAAATGTCTCAATATTTTGATCTACTTTTGATTAATATTATTTAATTTATTCAAGAAATTAATGGACATATTTGTGACTTAATGATTCAATACAGTCCTTTTTTTTTTTTTAACCTTATGTAGTGCTCCCAATATGTAAGACATTACTCTCAATGTTTTATTAGCTTAGTCTTTATAACAATCCTATAAGGAATGCCCTATTCTCCATTTTACAGAGGAACAGTCAGCAATGCTCAAGGTCATGTCACTTAGAGGGGAGAGTCTAACATCTAAGTGCCTGCAATCTGGGTTCAAAACTTTATTCCTTACCATCATACTATCACCTCTCTGTGTCACGGGGTTTGATATCAAGGGAATATCTAACTCACTGAGTTGCATGTTTTATTCTACTATTTTTGGAGAATCCTTTCTCTATAGATGCTCACATCCTACAATATGAATTTTTTTTAAAAAGTTTATTAGGAATAATTTCCATTTTGTAAAATTTACCCTGTCTCACTGTTCATTTAACAAAGGTCTATTGTATAATGTAAAAAAAAAAAAATGAAATTCACCTAAATAAACTTAGAGGTCGAGTTTATAAAACAGTTCATGAATCAGCAACATTTTCCACCTGGATGTAGAAAGACTCTGTAAGGGGTTGCATAAAAAGGAAGGTGTTTATAGACAGAGGGTGGGATAAGAAGAGAAATATTTCAGGGAAATCTTAGGGGAAGTCTGGGAGGGGATGCCTATGGCAAATGACCTCACTAATGCTGAGGTCAACTCTAGTGCACTAGTCAGCACTAGATTGACTGACTTCAAATTCCACTTCTTGGAAATGCTAAAACTGCGATGAGGTGAAGTATGAAGTCCTGGTGGGCCTGTTTCTTTTTTAAAGTGTAACCACCACCACAAACAAGATATGGAACATTTTCACACACACACCCCCAAAATGTTACCTCATGTCCTTTGCAGCTAACAATTTTGCATTGCAATCATTCAGGAATATTCCTTTATAAGCTTATAATATCTTTACCTGACTTTGGTGCCAGGTTAACATGCTCAAAGAATCTGTATTTCCTCTCCTTCACTGTTTTGGAATAGTTTCTAGAGAAATGGCTTTGATTCTTCCTTAAATGCAAGTGGAATTCTCCAATGAAGACATCTGTTCTTTTGTTTGGGGATATTTTATTAGGAATTTAATCTCATCACTAGTAGTGTGCTCTGTTTAGATTTTCTCTTCTATCATGATGCAGGTTTCATAGAGTTTATGTTCTTAAGAAATTGCCCATTTCACCCCTGTTTTGATCCTATTACCCTCTCCACCCCCATAGCATGTCTCTGGTTTATAGTTGCTTGTTATTTTAATTTTTACTTTTCTACACTTATTTTTTTTTTCTGATCCCTTATACTCCTTTTATGAGTGAAACCATCCGGTATTTTTTCTTTTTATATATTTCTGGCTTATTTCACTAGCATGGTCCCTTCCAGCTCCATCCACGTTGCTGCAAATGGAACAGGGGTGGGAAGAGCACATGGGACTATGGTGATGGCACATGAGTGAATAGGTGGAAGCCCACAGGGATTACAACTGAGATGAAAAAATATACAAAATGAGGAATGATGTAAACATATATATTTGAAATATATAAATACTTGATAAATAATAAATGTTATAAAGATACATATTTGAAAAAGAAAATAAATAAATAAAAAGAAACTGTCCATTTCATCTAATGTATCCAAAATGTTGGCATGCAACAAGGACTTTGAAGTATAGATATCTTAATCTTTTCAAAAATCAAAATAATATCCAGTGCTTATATATATATATATATATATATATATATATATATAT
>NW_004567103.1:64477899-64502008 GCF_000260355.1 Condylura cristata | reverse complement strand
TATATTCTATGTATATATTCTATATGCAAAGCTAATATCTAGTCTAATACACACACACACACACACACACATTCTTGTCTTTGGGCTCATGAACCAGCCCAAATCAATTATTTTTTTACAAGGTGTGAGGAATATTTTTTTCTTATATAATGAATATCTAATTTAAAAGGAAATTTTTTTCCACTTGACATTTTTTTTTTTGTCACAAAAACCAATTGACCACATCTATACATGCTTTCAACATCTATTTTATTTATTTACATGTCTACTCCTGGGTTAGTACCTGTCTGACCTAACTATTATAGATCTATAGGTCTTCTGGAGACCAGATAGTATAAGTCCTGCAATTTTTTTCCTTCCTTTTCAAAATCATTAACCTGTGCTAGGCCATTTGCATTTTTATATAGATTGCACAAATAACTTCATTTCTATTAAAAGTCTGACGATTCTGATTATTTTGTATTGAACTCACTGATAATTACAGAATTGATTTATCACTATTAAGCCTTTGTAATTTGTTATGGAATATTATTCTTTCATTTATACATTTGTAATTCTAGCTGTAGAGTTATATAGTTCCTAGTACACAGAACTAGCATATATTCTGTTATATTTAAACATAGTTTTGTTTCATACTATTTAACTTTCCTTTATTTCAATTTTGTATTACTTTAATACAAAAACTAAAATGTGAGTTTTTAGTACATTTGTGATAAAATTGATTTTTTGTGATTTTGTATCCTGAAACCCTGCTAATACCAACATTTATAATAAATATAGATTCTGTGAATATGCTTTTAAAATAAGACTGGATTGGCATAAATCATTATATAAGTTTAAGATATATGCATATATCTATGTACATTATTATAGAAATAAGCAAGTAAATCACAGAAATTAAGGCAAAGGATATAGTAGTCTAAAAGAAACACCTGAAAAATCTTTAATTTACTTTATCACATTCTTAATTAATTGAGTTTTATTCTACCAGTCTTACCTCTATCCTTAAACAATAAAGTGGAACAAAAGTATCATTCAGTTTTACTCTGAGTCATTGTTTTATTCAATAAATATTCTTGACCATCTGTGTTATGTAAGTCAGTTTTCTTCTAAATATTTTGGATTTAGTGATGCACAAGGCAACGCTATGTATGCCCAAGTCCTAGACTTAATTTATAATTGCAGAGGTAAAAAATGAATTGCTTATAAATTTAGATGGTTATTAAGTCAGGTGAAGTAGAAGGGATTTTGTGACAACACAGTGATTCACTTTTTGAGAATTGGGAAAAATCATGTTAAAGTTTGACAAATTTCAGACTTGCTATTCTGAATATTTATAACAAAGTACATTATGTAGGAATCAAAAAAATATTTAAAGAACAAAAATGCAATGTTATTAATTTGCTGGAGTTCTATTTCCCTAAAAGTTCTGTGCATTGCTATAGTTACCTTCTTTTTGTAGATATTATCTAGTGTCTTAACTGTATCACTTGATTCTCTTTAGGCATCTTTCCCAGTGATATATGTGAGGTAGAAGGGCCACTGGGAGTTCTGCAAGCAGCATCAAAAATAAAATGTTCAAGAGAAGTGCTTTAAAATCAGTTTTCTTTTCCAACATGTTTTTACTAAAAAGAATTGCCAATAACCACAACACAACCCGTCACATATAGTGGGAAATGTATGATGCTCAAAAATATAGAATAAAAAGCTACAGATGAAGCCAAAATAGGATAGCAAATGTTAAACCTACCTATAAAACATACAGATCTGGGCCCTCCCTGGTGGTGCAGCATGTTAAAGCACAGCAACAAGAAGCTTAAGCCACTTCCGCATGAGTTCGCTTCCCGCCTGCCCTGGAGGAGATCCACATGGCGAGACAGACCTCTCCTGACCCGCCCGCTGCTCCCCTCAGCAGTGTATTTCGTAAATCTGCCTGTTCTGCTCCCCGCTCTGTCTCTGGTGAATCCTCTCACCCTCCGCATCTCTGGCCTGCACCCCAGTTCTGTATGAATAAATAAATAAATCTTTAAAAAACGAACAAACAAACAAAAAAAAAAAACATACAGATCTTTTAAGAGGTGATTTATATGGCGATGAGTGACTGGCAGTATTCTAAGTCATATCCTCAAGGTTCCTCAAGGAAATACAATCCATATTTTTTATTTTTTTTATTAAGGTAATATTTGCTTATATGTTGGTATCATAGAGGGATAGGATCCTCTCCCACACACCTTCAGGTATTGCCACTATAGTTCACCTCCTGTCAAATCACCTTTAGTCCACCATCATATGATCCCTCCCTCATTGTGTTTGTTGGTATACGTTTCATAATTGTTTTTGGTTTTCATTTTCATAGAAATATATCTATATCTATCTATCTAAATATATTAATATTTATTTATTTTAAGATTTACTTATTTATACATACAGAACTGGGGAACAAACCAGAGACCCAGGTTTGTGAGAGGATTCACCGGAGACAGAGTGGGGAGCAGAACACGCAGACTGACAAAGTACACTGCTGAGGGGAGCAATGGGAGAAGTCAGGAGAGGTCTGCCATGTCATGTGGCTCACCTGCAGGTGCTGTGGATAGAAATCCCACTGAAGAGGCTGTGGCTCGCTTGCAGTACTGTGCTTTAACACATTGTGCCACCAGGGAGGGCCGCAATGTCTATTTCTATATTTTTTAATCAATCATTGTTTTTCAACCATGTTCAAGTTATAAAAAAGAGTGTACTTTTCACTTAAACGTTCTTCTTATGGAGTTTTTCAGTTTATATACTTTTTATTCTTATTGTACTTTGTATCTACAATTGTGTCCACAATTCATTAAAATGATCAAATATTCAAAACTGGTTTATTAAGGTTAATAGTCATTAAATGGAAAAATATCTGAAAACTTAATTTTATTTATTATTTTAATTTTACTCCTCATTGCCTGAAGGTCAATATATCACGCTACAATTTTATTCAATAGTGAGAAGAGTTAAAGAAGATTTTGCAGTGTTTTCAAAAAAGTATAAGTAAAAGCAAAATGATCAACCCATTTTAGAATATAGACACTGCAGGGAAGCAACATTTGTCATCTCAAATATCTATTTTTGGGCATTGATTTATTTTAAAATATATTTAGTGTATAAAGGAAAATTCCCATTATCATAATATGCCTTTGCTCTAACAGGAATACCAATGTCTTTAATTTTTATAAGAGCTGAAGGCAGCAGCCTATTTTTGCTTGTCACACCTTTGTTTACTGGGCTATTCCTAGAAATCTCCCATAACTGACATTCCACTGGCCACACCCCCAATATTATTTTTCACTAACTAGCATTATTCACCAACAGACTGCAGAAGTGTTTAAGATATGCTTAGCACTTACTGAGCCTCTCTTAAATACACAGGAAATATACACATTACTATCAAATCATTTTTTTTTCCTCTAACAATCTATGTGGTGTTGATTATCTGTTGGCCTAAAAAAAAAAAAAAACAGGAAGGGATAAGGGAAATCACTTTCTCAGCATCAGTTAAAAATATTTCTCAGATTTGATTACTTTACCTCCAAGACAAGAAAAAGTACAAGACTAGAAAGATACTATCTAATATCAAACATCACTTATCAGTGAAATTTATGCTAAGCTAGCAACCCAAGCCACCATGACTATTATTTTTATCAGATTATTATATTGAACACTGTCTGATATCAATGGCCTTAAATAGAGACTACAAATTAAATTCAACTCTTTGTTATAGCTATTTGTTTAATAGTGTGGTATATAATAAAACAAATTAACTTAGACTAAGGTGACTTTAATGTTGTATATATATATACCACACTACTAAACAAATAGCTATAACAAAGAGTTGAATATGTATGTGTGTGTGTGTGTGTGTGTGTGTGTGTGTATATATATATATATATATATATATATATATATATATATAATCTGGCTAATAGACTATCATAAAATATATTTCTTTCAATTTATAGGCTAAATAATTTCCAAAGTAGTCAAAGCAGGGACAAAGCAGAGACAAATGTTTTCATCAATCCTTTTTAGCTCTCCCCCACCCCCCACAACATTAAAGTCACCTTAGTCTAAGTTAATTTATTTTATCAGTAATGATTTTTTTAAATGTTGCATGTTATTTAAATAATGTTGCATAACACAAACTATAATAGTTAATAGACACTTTTGATAAATTAGTTTAATGTTTCATGGCTAACCATTGTTTCAGTCAAATCTTATTTGTATGGTTTACCTTATCTACACATTCTTAACCAAGTGCAGCATTATTTTGAATACAAAACTATAATTTTTCATAACTGGAAACATGACTTTTCAGATGATCTATTCACCATACAATAGTCATTTTCCCCCCAAACACAGTAATATCCCTCTCTCCTAGTATAAAATACAAGTCTCAGCATATTTATAGTGGTATAAGAACACTAAGTTATCCCACCTGTCCTTCCCCTTTATTTTCAGCTATTTGCTGCCATTGGTCACTAAAGTCAGACTTTACTGACTTATTTCACCTCTGGAAATTGCTGAGTTCTTCCTGTTTTCATAATTCTGAGAAGAGCTTGTAGAGAATGTTCCTGGCCAACACCTGCCTCATCCCAGAACTGCGTATGTTGTGGACATCACCAACCATGTGTGATATTCTCTGCATGCTATTTCTGCACACATGCTGTATCATCACATATTTTCTATTCTCATCTTCTCTATGACTAACTCAGGTGCTTAATGGCCTCATTTCTAATAAATAAATATCACAGATAGTTTTGTAGATAACATAGACTTTCTCATAGAAACAACTTAATTAGCTTTTCTCAGCAATCTTGCTCTTGATAAAGGAGACTCTTACTGCACTTTGTATGTTGGGCAATTTGCACTGTGATATATGCAAATAATTCAAGGAGTTGTAGCCTCTCCTGGTCACCCAGATTTCATGTTTACATTTCATTTAGAGAAATTAATCTTTCTACAAGAATTGTATATCAACATAGCAATATTGTCATGTCATTCAGTATATGTGTCCTGAAGTTGTTCAGCAATTTTGCTCTTTCTAGTAGAGCAAGAGATATATTATTTTAATGGGAATTTTCCTTTATACACTAAGTATATTTTAAACATTTTGAGCATAAACCTGTGCCCAAAAAATAGGTATTTGGTGTGGCAAATTTTGCTTCCCTGCAGTGCTCATATTATAAAATGAGTTGATCATTTTAGCTTCTCAGCAATCCATTTTTACTTTATCTTTATGTATATATGTATGTGGAATTGAATTTAATATGTTTATATTGTCTTATATTAACTGAAAGTAGATGAAGGTACAGAACATTCACAGTCTTTCAACTAAAATTCTTAGTTTTTGCCACTAAATAAAGATACCTTTTGCATATGTTTATATTATTCTACAGAATCATTCTTTGAAACTGTAGTTTCCTCAATTTGCATCACACCATATTTTTATTTATTGGCATTAGTTCTGTTTAATATTTTAACCATAACAATGTGGTTATATAATGAATTAAAATAAAATTTAAAACAAGAAACCTCCTTTATCAATAATTTTTGTTTTACTTGAAAATATTGCTCAAAACTGTCTAAACGAATGTGATTGATTTTGTGTTGCTAAAGTAATGTTGCATAAAGAAAATTCTTAAATATCTTATGTAGAAATGTACTTCACACACACAGTAATGAGAGAACATTAAAATCTATAACAAATGCAAATAAATTATTTAAGTTTTATTGATATGACCAAAGCTTATTATTTATGAGAGTTTCTCCTGACAGGATCACACAATGCTATTGAGAATACCAGCTAATTTCTAGTACATTCATATGGAATTAACCACAACAAAGTGTTACTCCAGCAATTTGAAGAGTGCAATTTATTTAGTGTTTGTTAGTAGTGGCTAATGGATCATTTAACTATAAAAAAAAAAAAAACTGATGTAAAGAGTTCCATCTAAAAACAAAAATGTATGGCTATTAAATAAAACTGAGTACCATTTTATAATGACTCTTAAATTTACTTTATGAGTGATTGGATTACCATATCTAGTGTTCTCAGTAAAACTAGATTTTGCTACCTTATATTCAGGTTATTGATTTGGGGTAATTTGCATAGTAATATATGCAAATATTTCAAGAAGTTGTAGCATATGCTGGTCACCCAGCTTTCATGTTTACAGTTCATTTTGAGAGATTAATCTTTCTATAAGAATTGTATATCAACATAGCGATATATATATATATATATACATACATACATATAGATACATATAGACATATATATGTATACACATATGTCCATATGTAATTATATGTGTGTATATATGTATGTGTATGTGTATGTATATGTATGTGCATTTGTATGTATATGTATATGTATATGTATATGTATATGTATATGTATATGTATATGTATATGTATATGTATATGTATATGTATATGTATATGTATATGTATATATACACACACACATACATATATCCTGAAGTCGATCCTGGATTCCTCCATGTCTGAGAATTACACTGTGATTTATCTTCATCTTCTTCTGAAACAGCCATGTTCTAATTGATTCCACTATCATATAACTGCTGATTTCTAATTTCTTCATTATGAATATTAAAAATAAAAGCTCATCAGATTGTCATCTCTTTTAGTTCTGTCAAGAACAAATGCTTTATTTTGATGTAATAGCATAAAGTATCTGTGGTAGAGCAGTTACAACTAAAAAGCAGTGGTTTAGCATAAAGTTTTTAGACATTTAATCAAGCATCTGGATAAAAAATATACTTTCACTGACTCATAGAGACAAGATCCTGATTACCTCTCTTTGAGGAAATGGAATGTTTGTGAAAATTATTTGGTATGTTCCACTATTGTACCTGTCACATACTTTTAATTAAAAATGTATTGATGCATGACTAAACTGTGCTTGGTGAAAAACAGACTCACTTTAGTTCAGTGCTGTAACGTACACATGGCCCAGTGGAGTAAGCCTATGCAATTATAGCACAAAGACCGCTCCAGCACAGCGAGCCTCTCACACCTTAATCTCAAGTCAGATGTATGTGTGGTGCGCCAAATATCACAGATGTGTGTGGACTCAATCAACACAAATAAATTTACTAAGCTAGTCTAAATACCTGTAATAATGTCATTTTACTAATCTATGGCAAATTAAATATGTGGAGAAGTGGATGCTGAATAATGATTAACTTCTCCTCTGCCCAGTATTGCATGTCAAATTTCACTAGACCCATCCACTTGATGCACAACGTCAGTGACTGACATGAAATGCAAATTTTGCATATTTCAAGTAGTTGTGTAATATGAGTTTGGAAAATGGATTTAAATGACATATGTATATTTTTTTATTTTAACTTTTTTTTTTTAGTATTTTCACACACATACACATAACCAACCTCATCAGTCCAAGGAACAGAAATTAGACACTTATGTTTGAAACACTGACCTTTACTGATTTTTGGAATAGTAAGGATAAGGTGCTTTCTAAATCTGGAATCATAATTCAGAAAAGAAAACCATAGCTTAATAAGTTATTCTACTTTAATTCTCTTTCCATTCCTAAAGCAAGCAAATAGATAAAAAATAAATGGATCTAATAATGGATTAACTTAGTTAAATCAGTGATCACAAATTGATTATACTCTATGAAAATCCACTTTTGAAGTGCTAAAGTAAAAACTGAGATAAGGAGGGCAATACTTAATTAGCTCTCTGTAGAAAAAAAATATTCACGTTAGGTGCTTTTTTTTAAGATGTATTTATTTGTGCATACAAAACTGGGGTACAGGCCAACAATGCAGGGGTGGTGAGAGGATTCACCAGAGACAGAGTGGGGGGCAGAACAGACAGATCGATGAGGTACACTGATGAGGTACAATGATGACCCACATTGGGCGGGTCAGGAGAGGTCTGCCGTGCCATGTGGATCACCTCCAGGGCAGGCAGGGATCCAAGTCATGTGGAAGTGGCTTTTGCCTCTTAGTGCTACGCTTTAACCCGCTGTGCCACCAGGGAGGGCCTCATATTAGGTGCTTTTACATAGGAAATTTCATTTAATCCTGAGGATAATTTTGAGAAGTAGGAATTGCTTATCAGATGAAATAACTGCCACTGTCACTCTGCTGAATTACAACAAAAACTGATTTTTTTCCCTAAACCATTTTGATTAATCTTTCTTACAGTTAAGTAGCTTAACCGTTAAAAAGGAATAGTCTCCAAGAAAGCCTATAATATGGGGAATTATATTATAGTCCATGAGTTTATGTACCTCACCTTATTCTACATCCTAATATTTAGAGTTAATATTATAATATGTATTGCTCAATAAGAAAATAGTGAAAGTTAGTAGTTCATGTGAGAATTCAATCTCAGAACTCCTTAATTCTCCAAGTTTTATTCTTTCTGGATTTAATGTATAGCAGTGGCATGGGAGGAAAGTGAATATAAGCATGCTACCATTTGAAATTTGTGAGGTAAAGTTAGGTCAATTTATATAGAATGGGCCAACCAATTCAAGTATTTTAGTTGGGAGAATAACCCTCATAGACAACTCACTATGAGGAACATGGATATATGTGTGTGTAAATATATAACATGTATACATACATATAATGTATGTGTGTATATATATATCACACTTAATATAAGCATATATGATGTGTATATGTGTGTATATACATATACCTATATAATAGATATATACGTGTGTGTATTGCGAGGCAGTGCACAGATATATGTACAATGTATATATGTGTGTGTATAGAAAGACAGTGTGAGAGAGTGCAGTAACATAAAGGTTGATTTAAAAGAGGAAAGTACTGACATGGGGCAATGAGCCAAAAAACTGTGCCTTGCATGGATAGAAGCAAGATGAGCTGTAGTTTGTTAGTAAATATAAATGGTTGGAAAATTTGCATACTCATTCAATAGCTGAGGCAATGTTTCTACACTTGATGACAAGATATTGAGAGGAAAAACATTCTTCAGAAGGAAAAATAGGAATGGGAGTGTAAAATAGATGTCAATTTTGAGCATGAGAAATTTAATGTCCCTAATATTGATACTATAATTTCAGGTCTAGTCTCCCAGTCAGAAATTGATCTCAGGCTCAGTAGCAGTGCTGAGTTCCAGCAACTAGACCACCACACTAGACAACCATGGGTTGGTGTCTCACAAAGCTTCAGCAGGAACTTTTAAGATGCTCAAGCAAGCAAGCAAAAATAGGCAAATTTGTTCAGAGAGATACATGTAAGGATAAGTTTATTAAAGAGAAAAGGAACAAAAATAAAGTGGGACTCCCAGGCCATTGTACCAGGCTACAGAGGGACCAGGAAACAGCAGTGGAGTCTTGACCCAGGGAATATTCACCTTCTTTCCCTGATTATTCTAAAGCCCCATTAATCTCTTTGTGATTGGTTAGTTCTTAGTGGCCTCACTTACTCTGTTTTAATGTCTCTGTGCCCAGAATTAAATCTTGCGTCGCAGCCCTTCTCTTAAAATCCTTTTTCTTCATTATCCTTCTTTGGACTGTCCTGTTCTCCCTAGTCCTGGGGGTATCTGACTAGTCTCCTTTGGGACTTGTTGCCCTTATATTTGGACCTTTCTTATTTCATTAAAGCTTTGCCTATTCTATTATGACCCTCGTAGCTATCCACTCACTCTAAGATTCAACTTTACTTAGGAATGTAGGATTTGATTAATGAAAGAAATATCAGAAATAAAAATCAATGAGTCATTCTTCTGAATATGAGCTCTCAGGGCATTAAGAAGTGGGAAAGGGGCCCTCTTTGGTGGCGCAGCGCGTTAAAGCACAGCACAAAGAAGCTTAAGCCACTTCTGCATGAGTTCTATCCCCGCCTGCCCCGGAGGAAATCCACATGGCGCGGCAGACCTCTCCTGACCCTCCCGCTGCTCCCCTCAGCAGTGTACCTAGTCAGTCAGCCTGTTCTGCTCCCCACTCTGTCTCTGGTGAATCCTCTCACCCTCTGCAACTCTGGCCTGTACCCAGTTCTGTATGAATAAATAAATCTTAAAAAAAAAAAAAAGTGGGAAAGACAGGCAGGACTTAAATTCAGAGAGGACCTCATTTTATTTCAAGGAAAATTTTTATGAATGATTACAAAATCGATTGAATAATCAACAATCAACATCAAGAATATAAAGAGATAAGAAAGTTTCATTTCAAAGAAGAGATGATTAAGAACTTAATTTATGCCACACTGTATTCTTATCTTTAAGAACCAGGAATTACAAAATAACTTCCATATTGTCACCCATAAAAAGATTCAGATTAACAGCACTGAAGTATAAATTGAAGAGTTATTTCACATGTTGAAAAGTTGCATTTTGAAGAGAGCAACTGGGAATGTCTCCATTTTTTTCTGACTCTCAGACTTTTAGCTTATTTTCCCTCCTATAAGAGTTATCAAATGACCACTGTATATCTCCTTCACTAATATCATAGAGTTGCTTATACATTTGTTTATTAAGTATGCATATGGTTTTTGGTAAAACATATTATAAAGATTGTGAAAAATGAAGAGAATCTATACCTTCATCAAGAGAAAAATTCCCTTTTCATAAATGTGTACCACAGGAGAGCAGAGTGGTAGATGCATGGTATTTATAATATAGAACTTCAAAGGCTGCAGAAGACCCAAACCCAGGTAGCAATAATTTTGAGGATGTTATATTTCTCATTTCTTTGCACTGTGAGACTGTAATATTGTTCAAGATTATCTTGTTTTTCCTCTGATTCTGTCAAGCTTATTTCTTTAGCTATGTTTTCACTATATGGACACAAAGGATTTTTTTTTTTTTTATCAGTGTATTCACTTGTAACATGCTACAAGTTGCCCACAAACTAAGATTTTCTGCTCACTTTTTTTTTTTTGAAAGGAAAGTAAGAGAGTGAATTTATCCTTTTGGCAGAAGATCTACTGATCAGATCAAGCAGTTAATCTCTCATTAATTTCCCTGAAACCAAAGCTCCTGGAAGAAAGAGAAATTTAGAAAGAAGAAATTGGAGTAAAACACTTGGCTTGCTACTGAAAGTATGTCCATGGTTTTCTTTCTTTCTTTTTTTTTTCTTTTAAAGATTTATTTATTTATTTAGACATACAGAACTGGGGTACAGGTCAGAGGTACAGGGGCAGTGAGAGGATTCACCAAAGACATAGTGGGGAGCAGAACAAGCAGATCGACAAAGTGCACCGTTGAGGGGAGCAGCAGGCAAAAAATCTACTATGTCATGTGGGTCACCTCCAGGGTGGGGATTGAGTTGACACTGAAGCAGCTGCATCCAGCTTGCAGTGTTGTGTCCTGTTGCCACCAGGGAGGGCCTATGCACATGATTTTCTAGATATACAATATAAAAGACACTGGAATAAGGCGTCCCAAAATACAATATTTGTGGTTACTATACTCACTGGCTTCTATCTCTTTGTTAGAAGCAATGTTTTAGCATGGATTTTCTCAACAAATTATGACTTCAAACTAACACCATCACAGTAATTGAGTCCTTCATCTGAGAATGGGGAATAAGCATATATTTCTTAACTTGTCAGTGGATTTATAAGATGATGTTGCCTCTTTGAGGAAGTGAATTACCTCTTTAAACACACATGGGACCACTTTGTTTGTAACGCCTGTGACCAATATTATTCATTTTCACTTATACAAATTATTCACCAAAAAGGGAACATCAAGTTTGAACTTGGAGCATTGTATGCTAGAAGAGATTTATGGCTAGCAAAAATTGAGTTCTAGGAACACTAAGACAGAGGGCAATCTACAGAAGGATCCAATCAAAACTTCAGGTGCTTTCTTTTAATACACTGTTGTTGACTAAGGCTTCCCTATAGGAACCATCTGTTCAACATCTTGAGAGAATGTGTGGCATCAGAGGGGCATGCTAAGGGTAAGAATTGTTCACGAGCAGTCCCTCTCCTCCTTACTGTTTCATTCATTTCTCATTACTACTGGGTTAGCAACTGTAGGTTCACTTGGTCTTCCAGCCAGTTTTCAACTTGCTAAGACCCTAGGAATTTTCTTTTCTTTGTCTTTTTTTTTCTCTAATCAGAGAAACAATCTTTGTTCTGCATTGAAAGACTAACTTTGGTGGTATCTTTCAAGTTTAGATTTAGATATAAAAATGCCCTCTCTGTTAGGGAATCTCATCTTTACTTGCATAGTAAGGATGAGGTCACCCACCCCTTTTCTATTACCCCTTCCTAGTTTACCTCTGCTGAGCAATTCCTTAAACACAGGATAAATATCCCTCATTAGTCTTGAGAATTGGTTACCATGTACATTCTATATATATGTATGTTATTAATTTTTTTTCCCATCTACTCATCAGTCTAGTGTTAATTTATTCTTAGAGCTTGCCTGAGAAGAATTCAAATGGGTAGAGGAATTTTCTCAAGCACCCTGGAAAAAAACGAGACTTTTTTTTGGAACAGAGAGATTACACCAGGCAAACAAGTGAATTAGTTATTTATAGGATCACTTTCATTTATCCATAAATTACCTAACTAGTGCCCTTGTGATGATTCCTGATTCTCTTTGGGAGAGCTAAAACTGTAATTAAGTTTTAGTTTGTAGACAGGAGGCTTAGTGTATGTGACTCCACTTTGAGCCTGTTTTCTTGATTTTAAAAGGCTAATATGTTTATATATATATATATATATATATATATATATATACATACATATGCATACACACACACATATATATGACATGTAATTGCTATTAGGTTTATTTGTCATATTTAAGTTCAGCCTATTAACCCTCAGTGATCATGAAATGTGCATAGCAAATAAATATCTGCTGAGCTTGATCCCCTCCATTTTGCAAAAAAAGAAAACTCCCCTAGACTGAAAATTAAGGAATAAGTATAATTAAGGTCTAACTCCTTTTTGATCTCTCCCTACTCTCTTCTTGTATTTAACCATTAATTGACTCCACCTGCATTCCTGGGAACTTAGGAAATTATGTTGCATCTTTTATAAAATGCTGGCAGCAGAACCAAATTCCTGCTGACTGCTGCAAAAACATTCCACTGGGAAACATCAAACACCTTGACTCCTGTCACCTACACTGCCCCAGACCCTCCCTGCTCCTGGAACTGTGGAGTCCTGTTCTCTCATGTTCCTTTCCCTGCATATAATCCCAACACTCCTACCATTCAGAAGGTCATTTATTGGGGGTGACTACCTCACAGAATCCCTTAATGATCATTTGGAATAAACTCCTCCAGGTAAAGACATTTCTCCTGGTTCAGATTTTAGTTTTCTGGGCACACGTGAAAGATTTGGTTTGGTCATTTACACTGATTTCTATTTCTTCATATTAACTTTATTTCTATATTATGTAACCATTGCTTTTTGGCTAGTTTCTCAGAAAATATTAAATTGCATTTACAGAACATTTATCTTGATCATTTTCACTTATCTTTAACAGATCAAAAGACTTAATGGCAATCCCTTGAGAAAATACTATATATTTTCATGTTCCCTTCACTTAACATAGTGAATAGCTTTATTCAGTTAAAAAACAATAGCCATCAGCTTTATCAATGAACCTTGAATTCATAAAATATTTCTTGTCCATTTTATTATAGCTGGGTATATGTCAAAAGCAAATCACCGGAGATAGTTTTCAATTATTCAGTTAGGACACACTCAGGAAAATATGTTGTGAGCAATTTATTACTGACTTTCTGAGTTTTAGACAATCTCTATGTATGCATCTACGGCTTTGCTATCTTTATCTAGTACTGAAGGAGTAGTGAATTGAAAGCATGGTCTTTTGATATGCTAATATAATCATTCTTAGAGTACAGATATTACAAAGAGCCTGTGACTATACACATTTAGTATTTATCACTTACAACCAAGTACCAAATAGAGCAAAGCTTTGAATTTTTTAACTTTCAAATGCCAAATCTTCAAACTCATGTATTAATTGTCAAGGCCCCACAGTTGCTGCCCTGTTAATGAGATCAAATTCTCCATGGTTCAAATCTTGCTCAAAATGAAAAGCTTTATACTGCTAACAGGTTTGGGCATATGTAAATGTGTTCTCCAATTGTTAGCCTGTCTTTCAATCTTATTTCAGGAATAAGTCACTCTTCCACAAGCTTCTGTGACTTTCTTGTTTCTGTCACTTCTCACTTGTTACCCAGAAGAAATTCCATCCTGTTGCAATGGGTAAAACATTCTTTATCTGCATCAAAACAGCTTTTCCTATTATTTGCATTTTCAAACCTTTTCTAAATACATACAAACATCTACTCAGTTGTTTCCAAAAAACCCCACACACACTGGGACACACCTTCATGGAACCAGCAGTGATAGCAGTACCATCGTGCTCCTCAGAGAAATTGCCAGTTCAAAACCTCATGGTACACATGGAGAGTTTAGATTATATTTTTTCAATATTCCTCCTGTACATTTATCAAAAATAAATTTCATCTGCCACTGGGCTGCCTAATTCTCCTGTATGATTAGAACCATCTGGAGCATCTCCCAATCCTCATTAGTTTTTAACTAACCAAAATAGTTCAGTGTTGTAAGAATATTTCACCATCTCCCTGTTTATGTTGCCCTCCTCATCATTAACAAATACACTGAAATACATAGGTCCCAACATCAAACACCAGTATTCTATCTTTCAACTTTTCACACAGAGGAATCCATGTTTATTATGAATCATTGTTTTAATCTCTTAGCTGTTTAATAGGCCTGGTATTCTGATTCATTACCAGTATACTTCCAAAAGACTAGCAAGAACTGGGCCACATATGTTCCATTTATCAATAGTATAGTGAGAAAGAAGCAATATTTTATTTTCTATTGACATTTTTGATAATTAGAAGTCAAGAAACTGAGAACACTGTTGAAAAACAAAGAGAATATGTGTGAAGTACCTATCATGCTACTAAGCAACGTTTTACAAGATGAAGTCTTTTATACACCAAATAATACAAGACAAAACATAATGTCCTTCTCACCTCTAAAAACAGCAACTTGTTAGGAACTTTATGCTTCCTTATAGTTATACCTTCATCATTAGTGGCCATACATTAAGTTATCTGACCTGTATCTGTACTTATTTTAGTGCATTTGATATGGTAGTTCAGGATATTATAATGTCTACTGAACTTTATAATACATACAAAGTGTTAGGCCCAGAGAAGCCCAGGGGGGAGTTAGGGACCACTCCAGGGCAGAAACTTAAAGACCCAGAACCTGCCCAGGGACTAAGCATCACCTGATGACAGCAGGAAAAAGGGCCTGAAAAAGTCAGTATCTCAGAAACAAGGAAAAATAACTTCAAATAAGGACCCAGTGGCCCATACCATATCTGTATAAAAAGCTTGCTTTTTACCAGTACCACTGCAATACCTACCATACACGTGTGTGGGTATTGCCCGAGAGTGCAATAAATTTCCTTCTTTGACTTTTACTCTGCCCTTTTTTTCTCTCTTACTGGTGAGCCCTTTTATCGTGGTGCCGAACCCTTTCACTAAGAAGATGTAAATTATTAAGCTGCATACAGTTCCAAAATAGAATATTTACTAGAGATTCTAATACATGTAATTATTTTTACATATATTACACATCACTGATAGTATTATATACATATATGCTATTTATACTATATTATCACACTAATATACACAGAGAATAGGTAATATATGTGACTTCATTATGAATAGAAATACATATGTGTGTATATCACCAGCAAAATACAATAAAGGGGGCCCTCCCTGGTGGTGCAGCAGATTAAAGCACAGCACCAAGAAGTTAAAACTACTTCAGCAGGAGTTCGAACCCCACCCAGGAGGTGATCCACATGGTATGGCAGACCTCTCCTGACTCACCCGCTGCTCCCCTCAGCAGTGTACCTAGTCAGTCAGCCTGTTCTGCTCCCCACTCTGTCTCTGGTGAATCTTCTCACTGCTCCCGCATCTCTGGCCTGTACCCCAGTTCTGTATTAAACAAATCTTTTTAAAAAAATGCAATAAAAGAAGAGAAAATAAAGAGGTGGTTATTTAGTCACCACTTTCATTGAACTAACTTGGAAGAAACAAAATTTCTAATGTAAAATAATTTAATAGTATTTATTTGTAAAATTAATAATAGTCATATTTTCATTATGTTTATAAAATGCATTATTATACTACCATTTTTCTTAGCTCATATTTTCTTTTATATACTTGGTTATTAACCAGCAAAGTTTACAGTGACTGTGTCAATTAAAAATAGGTTTATCAATGTGATTATATATGTATACATATACAACTCAAAAGTAAGAGTTCATACATTTTGTATAACCTTGCACCTCTCTGGCATACAAAGGTATATGAGCACCCTTGTGTAATGGGACTTAAGGGGAACAAAGAAAATGATCCTATACCCCTTGGGTCCTCCTACATTGATGAAAAGTAAAGTTTTGTATTCACATGTATACCTCCTTTATAGGTGGGAGAGACACAATAAGATGGACTGACTTCTTTATCCATGAAAGGAAACAAGGTTTTTCTAAAACATTAGGGAAGACTCCATTATAGATCGATTTTTTTTTTTTTACACATGAAAATGTCTCTTACAAATGGCATCCTCCACTGAACCTTCAGAGATCATCCTGTGAAATGATCCTTTACCAAGGATATATTTTGGAGTAGCAGATTTTTGCTTCCCTACAAGACAATCTAGTAATCAAATACTTAAATGTTTGCTCTGTATATATATTCCAGTTAGCAAACTTACTTTGCACTAAGATCCAAAATATCAATATCATATTACTGAGTTGGACATGTTTTTTCACTGTATTTCATTATTTACTACATCATATATTTTAGAATTGATTATAAAAGCATCCATAAATTAAAGATTTAAGCATTTTGTTAAATCATGAACAAAGCAATTTAGAAACTGGTTAATAGAAAAATTTTGCTTTTAAAATAATAATCATTCAGTAATGTAGAGAAATAAAGTCAAAATAAAACAACAATATCCTAAGGAGATTTCTGTCTTTAGAATTCTTAGTTTAGCTAGGTTTACAAATGGAGAGCTTTAAAAAGTGCTAATAATATGCCACTTAATGTCATGCACAGTTTAGTCAGATTTTTTCATTTTCATATGCATTCTGATTTCCAGCACATACAAAATTCACTGCAAACCTGTTGTCTTTACCTCTTTAATTATAAATCTTTATAATTAAAGAGTCAACCTTTACAATGGGTTAATTTAAATTTAATTTAACCAATGCCTCTGAAATGGAAGAGTTAGGAATCCAAAACAACTTTTTTCTACTAATTTTAATAGTAAAGACTTTTATAAGTTCTCATAAGTTCTACTCTCACATATTTCCAACAATTTAATGTAACTTGTGACATTATGTTCTTTCTGTTAAATGAATATGCTATATGGATTTTAGTTATCTAGTCGGCATCTTCTATATAATATAAAAATTGTCTATCTTTTCAGAAGAAATATTGTAAATGACTGAAAACTACATGGATTTACCTTTCAAAAGAAGCACACTTGGATTTTTTTTTTATTTTTGTCTTTTATTTGTTAAATAGTGATAATAAATGCATTATTATAATATTAGAGTTTTGTGGGGGTTAAGTGAGAATACAAGCATTCTAAGCATCTATGTATATGTGCACACATACAAACAGTGCTATAACTATTTTTTATATTTAACTTTTCCTTTTCAAAGTGATTCATTCAGACAGAAAACTCAATAAGAATATAAGGAAACTTAATTTCAATTTCCATTCCCATTTTTCTTTGCCTTAAAAGTAAAACATTATTATTTTGTAAAGCAATTAAAATTATTTAATCTCCTATAGCTACCCCTTAAAATATGATAAAATTACTGAGTGTTTTGGGACACAAATGAAACCATCTGAGCCTATCTTTGTCTTCTAGGTTAGCAAATAGATAAGCATCACGTAGATTAACAAGAGAAAAAGTCAAAAATGAAGTTTTGTAAGGATCAGGCAACAGCCAAACACAGGCATACAGAAGGACCAGTTGCTCCAAGCAGAAGCAAATATTCGGGAGCAGTAACATAACTGTCACCACCAGTTAACACAAACCCGAGCAGAAAAATAAGTTCCAGTTTTTTGTCAGAATTTTACTCTGACTTCAGCACTCTCTGGGGTCAGTGAATCTTTGCCGGGAGTGCAGAAATAAACCTACATTTAGTTTTACTGGCCTCTCTCTTTGTGCCCTCCCTACTGTTTATAATATACAACTCCATTACACAAAGGAGAGACATAGCGAAACTGAGTAATTACATGATTTTGGACAACATCTTAACTATTGATGGTCTAAGAGAAGGGGGTTAGGCACAATGGGCAGAACAGTTAAGGAGTTTAAAAGGAAGTACAATAAACTAAGGTATGCAGATTTAAGTTCTAACTTCTCCATTGAAAAGGTTGGTCTACTGGGGAGAGGGCTTATAGAGACATATTTACATATAAATGTCTTTTTCAAAAGCAATCTCTACCCAGTCTTAGTTTATCCATTTTTTTTTTTCTTTTACCCTAGGCATGTGATTTTAACCTAGTTAAAATTGAAACTGTATCAACTAAAATAAGGAATTGTTTGTTTCTCATAACTTGAAATCCTATTGTTCCTCTTTAATGGAAAAAACAATAAAGCTTTTAAGTTTTTCATTTTCTAGGTAAATTCATTAGTGATTACCTAATTATCATTTACATATTTTTTCCAAATTTATTTAGAAATATTTCCGAATCTTGAAAACTATTCTTAAACCAGTTTCTAACACTTTATATTTGTTGAAACATGTGAGATGTATTAAAAGAAAATGATATTTTGTCCCTCAGAATTTAATCATATCTCCCTAAGGACAACAGTATTGTTTTTCATTGAAAAAACTATTTTCCACAGTAAGGAAAGCTAACACTAATATACTAGAACTCGATATATATACCTAATATGCATGTTTACCTATTGTCCCCAAAATGCTTTTTTGAGCTGCTGTTTCTTCTTTGGTTAAAGAATCAATCTAGTATCTTTTGTCAACTTAGTTATCATTTTTTTTACCAAAAATTGAAGAAATGCTCAAAAATTAATTAGTTAAAAGACAAAGAAAACACATATAAGACATTTTTTCTGTGGTCAACTTGGAGACTTCTTTCCATTAATTTTAACAGGAATATATCATAAAATATTGATTAAGCAATGGTTACGTGCATCTTTAATCACACTTAGGAGCAGGTCATTAAAATGATTGAGCTGAGGTGTTTTCTTTCTTTCTTTTTTTTTTTTCCTAACAGAATGCTATCTACTAATACATGCAGAGAGAATAATGGAAATTGACAATCATCAACTTACTACAGATATTAAAATGATTCATTCAATCATTGCCAAAGGATGCTAAAATGCTTGGTGAACGTCTCTTGAAGTAGAGTACACTCAGATGGATTTAATGGATTACTTATGAAGGAATGGAGGAAGTAACACAGGCCTAAGCAAAACTAGCCTAGGCAAGCACCCACCCCCCACACCCTGGAATGCAGGATAGGTTGAAGAGGGACAATGTACATTTAAATTGATTGGATAATGGGAATGGTGTGGCCCAGGCTGATTGGATTGGAGGCACCAGGAAATGAGACATCTATTCCTGGAAACATGTCCTTGGGTGGTTGAACTATGACCCAGGCTGTGATGTCTGTTAATCTTTGACTCCATTTGCTAAGTTGAATTTGGGCGGGCTCTGGCGTATGTAATGGCCAATAACATTCCTTTGGTCGGGGTTCTCGCTGGAACCCTTGGTCATGCGTGTCCGACAGGGAATGACTTGCCCCTGGCTAGCCAGCCCAATAAACTCTGCCTTGCGGTTTGCATTCTTGTGTGATGCTCTGTCTTTCCAGAACCCAAGTTCTCGGACCCTAACACTTACAAATTAAGATCAATATTTAAAAAAAAAAAGTAGTATTAATAAATGAAGAAGGCTTGAACTTAGCATCACCAATAGTGACACAAATTGATTTTTTTTTCCCTCTGATGTAGGAAGGGAAGGACAGACAGACCAGAAATAGCTGTTTTCAGAAAGAACTGCAATCAATTTTGTAACTGACAGTGGTATAACAGAGTTTAAGATGTTTTCAGAAATGATACAACTAATTTATTTGATGCAACCATTTTGTTTTCCCCGTGTAGACGAAAATGAGCAGAAATCAGCATACTGAGGTGTATGTGCACATGCACGCATCCTTCCCCCCAACCATATTCAAACACACACACACACATACACACACACTACATAGACCAGAGTCAGCTAATTCAGAGCAGTTTGGCAATGAAGATGCCTCAAAGACACAGTACATCATAATTCCTTCTCCCCACTCTATGCTGCCAACAACAAGATAAGCAGCAGTATTCAACTGGAAACCAAGATCCACAAGACAATCTTTGAGATAAAGATTAAATGATCTAGCTGTTGCATTTTTCATACATAGGCTGACCACAGAAATACTGACCTCCTATATTGTACAATGCAATTCCCTACCACTTATCTTTACCTAAGGTTGTAGAAAATTACCAGATATAGGCTGCCAAAACAAATATTTTGTTAAATAATAATTAACATTATCTTTCCATTGATGCATTCTGGGCCACTTTTCACATTGAAGTAATCATTGTATTTTGTGAGAAAGAGCTCAGCTGACCATTACTCTCTGGTCTAGTTCTCATCTTTGAAAATAAAGCACTTTTATTAATGTTAACTCATCCCAGTGTCCTTATTATCACTCAATACATGTATATGTTGATTAGTTCACAATAAAAAAGAGAATAAAATCTGTCTCTAGAAGATACTTCAACTGGAAGGTTTGGTAAAATGTAAATATTTAAATTCTGAATATGTAGATTTCCCTATGGGAAATCAATCCAGGTATTATTCAAATCTTTAATTTCCCTGGATTGTTTTTTTTTAGACCCTCAAGTATATAATGAAGTTCACAAGTTAAATGATTTTTGAAATTGGTTTTACTTCTCATATAAAGTATAAAACCTCTGATATTGTATCATAAGCAATGATGAGTGACAGGATTCTTGCCAATTTGTTTTACAATACCCTGATCATTACCATATTAGCTTTTATAAAATCACTTGAAAGATACATTGCTGTAATAGTCAGACCTTCTTGCTTGAAAAAATGCCTTGGCCAGAAACGACCATAGTTACATAATATAAATCTACCATGGGAAAAGAACTATACCCGGTTTTAGAATAAAGTTATAAAGGCATCCAAATTTTTATTTCATTTACCTTTGAAGAATGTATTTTCTGTGTACATATTTTTTTTAATTGGAAAAAAGTTTCCCTTTTCCCAGGCTGCCTCAGTAATTTGGCAGCTTAAAAACAGAAGGAATTTTTTTGTGTGTGTGGTGAAAAACCATATAACCTCATGAAAACCAGGGTTTATGATGGCCTTCAGCAACAGTACTATGCATGGCGCCTCTATAATTTTATTTGATCAAAAAAAAAAAAACAACCTTAAGTTATATAATGGACATTCCCTTCAAATTTCCTTTCTTTGCAGGCTTGCACATGTATTGTTTTATATCTGCCAATGTCAGCCTTTGTGATGCAATGCTGCCAAAAATACTCTTTGATGAATGCTAATAAATTCAAACGCCTAATATTACCCTGTACTTTTTAAGGTAGGGGGTGGGAAAGAACAAAAGCCAAGTCTGAATAAATTATGGTCTACATTTGACATTGAAAATTGGGCCAAATACTCATGGGTTCAAAAGATGGAATCTGTCCAGTCAGAATATCTATTTCTTCCCCTGTCCATGTTAATCAATAGGGCCGCTTACTATAAAAATCCTTATAGTGTATACTGGCGAATATGGGATTATACATTACAACACAATAATCTATAGTTAACAGACAGGTGGAGTTTAGCAAAATTTCATGAAAGTTTGGATTTCGTATTTTAGTTATGTTTCTTACAAATGAAACTTGTAGCATAAGAATTTGATTCTGAAATATACATCTATTCCAGCAATAGAACTACTTTGGCTTTGCTCTTGACAAAAAGGATAAAAGTTTCCACTCCCCATTTGCTATCAATAATTATAAAAGTGGTTGTAAATCATTATCCCAGTGCAAAAGTGAATGTATCACCACTAACATGGTGGTTACCCATTATGACTGTCCTCCTAGCATTTCATTTCAAAGTCATGTGGCACTTTTTTGCTAAGTAGGTATTCTATTTAGTCATTTGAGAATCCCATACATCAGTTATTAAGAACTATGGCCCCTTATCAAAATATGTCACAACTAGATTAAAATAGGTTTCTTTTAGGATTACATGGTAGACAGGGTACCTATAAGAAATTCTGTGCTTTTCTAGAGTAAACGGCAAAGTTCATCTGCATTCTCTGACATAGGGAAACAAAATAAATTTTCACCCAAAAAGGGACACTTTTGGGTATAAAAGTGTTTCACAACTTTTATGCAAACAAAATTTCAGGCAATTGTAACTATGATGAAAGAAAATGGGGTCAACACAAAACAGTTAAAAAAAAATGAGTGTTTTTCAATAAATAAAATTGTGTCTCTTTCAAATGTTTTCTTATATGTTATACACCAACCCAAACTTAAAATGTCTACTCTGATAATTAACACAAATTTGACTTCTCTGTTGATTTGTCTATTTTTATTAATGTTAACATCATTCACCCAATAACTGATTTCTACAGGGAAAAAGAGATCCAGTCTGACATTGGTTATCATCTTCAGTCTGATAGGTTTTTTGTAATTAATCACTACAGAAACATTTTCTCATACACAGAATATCCCTTGCATTCCAAATGTCATAAATCTGACTTTTCTAAAAAAGATTTATTTATTTATACATAATTGGAGTACAGGCCAGGGGTGCAGTGGCTGAGAGGATACACCAAAGTCAGAGTGGGGAGCAGAATAGCGAGAATGAATAAAATACATTATTGAGGGAGCAGAGAGGTCTACCACACCATGTGGGTCACCCCACACGCCGGGGATCAACTTGTGCTGCAGTGGCTGTGAAAGCTTCATAGTGCTGTGCTTTAATCAACTGCGCCATCAGGGATCTAATCTAATTTTCTATTGTCATATTTCATATTGTTACATTTTTTGAATTCCAATGCATTTTATTTATAACTAGAAATTGCCTGAGTGCTACAAAGAGAGTGCATTTTCCCCATGTTTACTGGTAATTTGTATTTCCTCTTATCACTTTTATCATTTTAAAATTGGACGCTTCACACTTATTTTTAGCTCATTTTCTATTTTAAATATTAAATTTAGAAAAATGTGTTAACAGTATAATTACCCATTTTGTTGCTTGTAGAAATTTTTAGAATGAAAGGTGTTATACATAATAATTTTTCCTTTTGGTGTTTATAAAAATTCTTCTCTATGCTAATATAACAGAAAAAGTTCACCTGTGGTAAAGTTTTTAAAAATATATGTTTAATACATTTATAAGACTTTTAAACTAGATAGGAAAGTTAACATCATTACTATATGGAGATCTTCTATCTATTAACTTGACACATCTCTCCAATTATTTTTTTAAGTACATTCCAAAATGCTTTATGAAAAGCTCTCCAGAATGTTTTCATATAGCTTTTATTAGATTTATTCCCCATAATGAATTTTCTTTCATTACAATAGTAAATTGTGTTTGCTTTATTATATTTTGTTTGTTGTTGTTGAAAAGATATTCTATAGATTTTTGTATGTTTATGATAAAAATATCTAGAATCTGGGGCTCTCCCTGGTGGCGCAGCGGGTTAAAGCACAGCACTAAGAAGCTAAAGCCACTTCTGCATGAGTTCGATTCCAGCCTGCTCTTGACGTACCCACATAGCATGCCAGACCTCTTCTGACCCGCCCACTGCTTCCCTCAGTGTACTTCATCTATCTGCCTGTTCTGCTCCTCACTCTGTCTCTGGTAAAGCCTCTTGCCATCTCTGAGCTTCTGGCCTGTACCCAGTTCTGTATGCACAAA
>NW_004567103.1:64408392-64477764 GCF_000260355.1 Condylura cristata | reverse complement strand
AGGTAAACAATAGCATCTGTTATGTTTCTTTTTTCTTAATAATTATCTTGGATTTATCTTATTTCTTTTTTTCTTTTCTGTGCTGATGAGGACAACATACATAATTAAATAAAAGTGTTGTTAATGGGCTTCTTTACTTATTATGGATAAAATGCTTCAGAAATTTCTAATTGGTATTAGTGTTTCCTGTGGTTTTGGGCAGATACCTTTAGTGAATAACTTTGTTAAGAGATTTAATGACAAGTATGTGTTGAACATTATCAAGCATATTTTCCTCCCATTCTGAATTTATCATATTGTGATTATATATTTCTCCTCTTATAATCTTTCTATGTGGCAATTAAACATTTTTTTTTAATGTTAATCCAGTATTTAAATCCTAGGGTAAATTCAACTTGGTCATGATTGATAATTATGTTTTTACAAATTATAGGAATTGGTTTGACAACAGAAATACTGTTCATATATATTCACAGCAAGATTTTCCTCTAAATTGGTTTTCTCATGCTATCATCATCTGGATTTAGAATTGAGATTATACTGACTTAATACAAATAATTATTAAGTATTTTATCTATTCATTGCATATAATTAAAATAATCTGTTCAATGAATTTGTGTAGAGTTTGCCCATAAAACCATCTGTTCCCAAGGTTTTCCCAAAAGGTTTTTTAAATGACTACTCTATTTCTTAGCTAGTAGAGAGAATACTGATGCGGGTTTTTAAAAACTAATTCAGATTTAGTAAACTTTAATTTCGTATGTATTTGTTCCTTTTTTGCTACTTCAGAATAATTGGGATAAATTTGCTAATAATATTTCCACTTTGTATTGTGCAACTTATGTTCCCATTTTTGGGTCTTAAGATTCTTTCTGCTTAAGCTTTTATTTCTTCATTAACTCTCCAGATGGTTTGCCTCTTACCAGACTTTTCAAAGCACAAATTGCTTTTCTGACCCTCATGCTGTCTTTGTTTTCTATTTTTACTTTCTATTATTATCTTTGTTTTATATTTATTTTCTTTAGTTTATCTTTTGTGTTTTTACTTTTTTCATTACTTAAACAGGATGCTAACCAATTTAATTTTCACTCATCTCCTAATCTATGTATTTAACACAATAAATATCTATTTAATATATTTTTGCTCATTTTCTTAAGTTTTGATACATAACATGTAAATGTGTTTTGATACCTAACATATATATAACTATATTATTTGTTACTAAACATTATATTTAATGTATTCATAATATTTTTATCATTATGCTGCTGTAAATTGTTTAGTTTTCATTTTCATTTTGCAAATATTATAGAATATAAACCAGCTGACATTTGCTTATTGTTTTTATATATCACATCAAATATATTAGAATCTTTTTATGATCTTAGTTTTGTTCAAATCATTTTCAAGTATATTTTCAAATAATGGAGATTTTGTTAATTTGTTCTATGACTTCTAATAATTGCAATTTGTATTCCTTATATTTGTTTTATTTTTTTCTTGTTATTTCAGAAAATTGCAGGTCAGATAAATGTTCTACACATGCTTGAGAAAAAAATGTGTGATTTTTAATTAACTGCTGCTTGGTGTTATATATTTCATTTCCCCTTTGTTCATTTTTAAGATAGATAGAAATAAATAGTACTTGAGCATAAATGTGTTTGAACACCTCTTTAATAAATTAGATTGAATAAACACTGTGTACATGTGCATATATATGTTAATACACAAGTGTATAAAGTATGTGTTCCTTAAATCTATTATGATAGGTTTACTTTAGTTTCTTTCATTTTTCCTGTCTATGACTGAAAGTCTCTTTTCAACTATTCAAAACTATGATTTCAATTTAGCAATTTACTTTTATTCTAAAATTGTTTTTTATTTTAATTACATCAGAATAATAATATAGGAACTTAAAATGATCTGTGGTCAGTACTTGTGTGTGTGTGTTTTCATCATTATGTAGTGATTCTCAATAAAATAATGACTACTTTAAATTATTTATTTAATTATTCATATAGAACTGGGGCACAGGCCAGAGGTATAGGAGTGGTGAGAAGACTCACCAGAGACTGAGTAGGGAACAGAACAGACAGAATAATTAGGTATACTGCTAGGGGGAGCAGGGAGTGGGTCAAGAGAGGTCTGCTGCTCCATGTGGGTCACCTCCATAACTGAGGTGTGAACTCTTGCTGCAGTGGCTGCAGAGAGCTTCATAGTGCTGTGCTTTAACTCATTGTGCCACCAGGGAGGATCCCCAATAATGGCTTTGTTTTAAATGCCACATTTTGATTGATATTATTATGTCTATATAATGTTTTAAGTCATGTGAATTAGATGTAAATATTTTGATTCTCAACACTTTTGTGTTCAATTTATATTCCAGCTAGCATATTTCTGTATTCTTGGTATTATAATGTATAAACCAGTGTCTTAAAATGACAAATTTAATATATTTAATTTCATTAAAATTATTGGTTAAGACTCTCCCTGGTGGCACAGCACTGCAAGCGAGCCATAGTCACTTCAGTGCATGTTCAATCCCCAGCTCGGAGGTGATTCGCATGGCGTGGCAGACCTCTCCTGACCTGCCTACTGCTCCCCTCAGCAGTGTACTTCGCCGATCTGCCTGTTCTGCTCCCCACTCTGTTGCTGATGAATCCTCTCACCACCCTTGCACTTCTGGCTTGTACCCCACTTCTGTATGCATAAATAAATACATCTTTAAAAAAATTACTGGTCAAGTTTAAATTTGTTACCAATATTACTCTTTAAATTCACCCATTTTATATTCCCTTTTAACCTATTTCTCCCTAAATTGACATTTATTGATATTTCATGACATTTTATTCTATTTTCCTTTTTACTTGCTTTTCCATACTGATTTGGGAATAACAACTCCATTATTTTGACATTATGGTGCTTATTACCCTTAAAACAAAGCCATTATTTTCAATCTACCAAAGTCCAATTGCAAGAGACTTTTTTCATGACACATTGATGTAAAAACTCAAAGGGTCCTTCTCTTAATATGCATGCAGTTTTTTACCAAAAATTTTTAGTTATGCTTTCTAATTGTTAATACTACCTAGCCATTATTTTTATTAGCATTAATGGAATTTTATTTCTGTTTACAAATTTACCAACTTATTCCCTTTTTTAGATAGCATCTAGTACCATTATTCAAAAGTAATTTATCTTTTCAATAATTATAGTAGATTTTTTAGTGTAAATTTCTTGGCAGCAATCTGTTATATATCTCTTCAGATCGCCTATGGTCTTAAAAGATGCATTTCTAGGTACACAATTATGATTGTTATTTTTGTCTTCTAGATAGTGTACCTCCCCCTTCATGCTACTAAGATGTCTACTTCAATGTAAGTATTTGTTCTTATATGTTATCTTCTTTTCTATTCTCATCTGGTTGTTTTAAGATGATTTCCTGCTTTTGGTAATCTGCAATTTTACTGTAATTGCCTTCCTTGAATGAATGCTTTTGTATTTATTGAAACTGAGATGAGTTATGTTTTCTGAAATACCATCCATCCATCTATCCATCCATCCACACATCAATCCACCATCTATCTATCTATGTAATATATCTACCTACCTAGCAACTTGTTACCCAGCAAAGGGTCTAAAAACTTCACAGGGTCAGAGCCTCATTCACTGTTTTGGCTTAGCCTAGCCATCTGCCAGTACATGTTCAAACAAAAGATCCTTTGATGTAGCAAAATAGAAAAAAGAGCAATCTATTTCAAAGAACAGATGAGAGGGAGAGGTGAAAGTAAGATTAGTTACTGAAAGCTGGTGTGAAGCCCAATTGCAGCTACAGGAACTGGCAGAGGGTGGCAGAGGTCTACCCCGCTGAGGTCAGGACTCACTCACCATGGAAGGGTGAAGGAAGGTCTACTGTCCTCCAGCCCACTGGATGACTCCTCCCACAGCAGCTCCAAAGACAAAAGAGAGAAAAGGCTATGTGTTCACTGCCTTTCAAAGGCTCACAGATGGCTCCTCAGCCTACCTCTTCCCTATCAGTGCCTTCATGCAGAAAGCTGGGACAGAATAAAGGGCACTGCACAGTCTTCATACCTTCTGCCTTGGCCAGTGCCCTGATATCAGCAGTGGAGTTTGATCCTTCATTTGTACTAGTCCTTTCCAAAAATTCCATTTACGTACCTATCTTGATGTAGGTAAGTATTTATGTATCTATTCAGGAAGTTGTTTAATTCAGAAATTTTAATTTCTAATTAAATATTAGAAATTAGATATCTAATTGCTCAGATATCACTGTTGCTTCAAATTCAATTATACAGACACTAAAACATTACCATCTTCATATCAATTGTTCCATTATGATATCCATCTTCTTTTCTCTAAGTAGTCTATTAGCAGTAGGCTACTTAAATATTTTTTTTCAGTTCTCTAACTCTTTTTTGTATTTTGTCTAATTTGCTATTTACTGTCACTTGGTATATTTTGGATTTTTTTTTCATTTATTTTGTCTTGTCAATCTGAAATCTTCCTATTGCCTTTAAAACGAATATATATTTTGTTTTATAAAGATGTATTTGTTTATGCATACAGAACTGCAGTACAAGCCAGAGGTGCAGGGGCAGTGAGAGGCTTCACCAGAGACAGAGTGGGGAGCTGAACAGGCTGACTGACTAGGTACAGTGCTGAGGGGAGCAGTGAGCAGGTCAGAAAAGGTCTGTCGCGCCATGTGGGTCACCTCCAGAGTGGGGACCGAACTCATGCTGAAGTGGCTTTCACTTCTCAGTATTGTGCTTTAATCTTCTGCGCCACTAGGGAGGGCCCTACCAACAATATATTTTTAAACATATTATAATTCTACCCTATAAATTTTAGCATTTTGATAACAAATGAAAGTTGGGGACTCTGTATCAACTGCTTGTTTCTACTTTTTCTAACTCTAAATTGTGTTTCTGATGATTTTTAATAATGTTTAGATTTGCTTAGATTTTATTTATAGTTATCATAAAGAGTTTAAATTGGGCAAACAGTAATCTGGGAAAGATTTGCATCTCCTTTGCTTAGAACTTTCTTAATCTGATCAGCAAGGTCTTCTTCAGTTAGCCTAAGACATAGTATCTATGATGACAGATTGCTGAATCATTGTGAGCACCTTCTCTCAGAGTAACTATGACTTTTCACCTGATTGCAGATATTTTGCAGGCACATAGTTGATTCCATTTTATGAGGGATCCTTGAGATATTCCCTCCTTGTTACAAATTTAGCAACACAAAATAAAAGTAAAATATATTTAGATTTAGTAAACTTGTAGAAGGAGGTAATTTTACAGTGTCTTGTTTGCCATATTTCCAGAAAAAAAATAAAAACAATAATTTTATCAATAACAACAACAGCAAAAAATAAATTTAAAAAATCCCAATAATGATAATAGTAATGGGGACACATACTATTTCTTTTTGTATTCTTGTATAAGTTACTCTATAATCATATGTTTATTAATCTTAGTGTATTATTATAACAAACTATTAAATGTACTCTTCTTATCTCTCTTTCCTAAAGCATTACAAATTAAAAACACTAAAATCTTGCAAACTATGAAAGGTGATTGATTATGTGGCATATTAAGATTCCTTAAAGGCATTTTTGTTTTTCTATTTGCACTATATGTGCTAAAATAATAATATGTTTACAGGAGTCATCTAAGAAATGTGTATTGAATGACTAAGTATATATAGAAGGAGAGAAATGTAAGATGGTAGAAAGGATATATGGAAAAAAGGAGAGAAGAAAGCAAAATAAGAAGGCTGTTGGAGAGCTCTGTCATAGTCCTCAAAGAAATACAAACCCTATTTTATAAAAGAGACAGATTATCTAGTAATTTTTTTAGTATTAGATTCCAGGTCAATTACTCAGATGCAAAAGTTCAGTTGATCAAAGAACATGTTCACCTTTGGGTCAATTTATACAGTATATTGGTTGAAAGTAGGTTAAAGGTTTAAAAAATGTCAGATTAATATCAAATCATCGTCATTAAATAAGGGTCACATCCTTTGGCTATTATATAAAATCCATATGAACTGAAGCCATAGTGTTAGGAAAGTAGTAATTTACAAGTCCTCTATGTTTTTTTGAATCCACTGACCATCATTCTTCATTATAATCTCTTTATCCTCCTTAATTGTTGATTATACGCATACTTCACAAATAACAGTTGATTATTTTGCTAAATAAAAAATCCACTGGGCAAGATGTAACTGATTTAGACATCCTCTTAATTAATTATAAATATAATCTTAATGAAACATTTGATCTTAAATTCCCATAAATTTTGAAGATACTTAGATAATGTTTCATGCATGTATTTTATATGGCACACCTTTTAGAAAGTGATTTTTATAAATCATATACATGGGAAAAGGGTGCTGTGAACACTCAAAAATTCAGCAGAATTAATAATACTTTTATCCTATATCTGTTAAATTAAAAGAAGTTATAAACGTTGTTTGCAAAAGTCAACATAACACTTGTTGGGTGATGTAACTTTATTCCAAGTTTCACAGAATTATTCTATATATATATTCTCTCTATATATATATTATTCTATATATTATTCTATGTCAAGTCATGGTTAACTCTATAATTATATCTTGAACTGTGTTCTCATTTACCATTAATACTGACACACAGGTCTATGGGTTCATTATACACATAGCTGGGATCTACCCTAAAGAAATATGAATTAAGGAATTCCAGATTTTTTAAAAGCTTAGAAAAAGGCAATAACTAGTGAGCTACCTAGCTAGCTTGATCGCCTGATAGACAGAAAACCACATTATATGATTTCTTTGCTCAGTACCTGTGTTTAAGCTTTCATAAATAGTATGTTTATTAAGGGCTCATACAATTACTAGTGTATTAATTACCAATCAGCTACAACCATTTCAGTGCAGTTAAAAAAATATCTTAATGTCTTCTGTTTTAGTAAATCAATAATAGAACTAACTAATCTACTTTTGAAGAGAATTTTGTAACATTTATTCCATAAGAAGATAAACATAAATTATGACCATGGAATTATGTTTAATATTAAAAACAGTAATTCCTATTAAAGCTTTAATAATAATGACCACTGTTTGCAAATTACTTTTCAGCATTTACTAATGTCATTTTCCTTTCTTATTAACTTTGTGAATTTGAATGATGTCAACCAATTTTTTTTGCTAAAGTTGGTAATATTTGGAAAAGTTCAGTAATTTGTCCAAAGTCATCAACTCTCATGGAGACAAAGTCAGATTTTACTCAGGCCTTATAAATCTAAACCTATAATGCCTTCTGTTATACATGTATATTATATTTCTCTCACCTACTTCAATAGTTTGTTTGTTTTTTTTTTTTAAAGATTTATTTATTTGTGCATACAGAACTGGGGTACAGGCCAGAGGCTCAGGGGCGGCGACAGGCTTCACCAGAGACAGAGTGGGGAGCAGAACAGGCAGATCAACGAAGTACACTGCTGAGGGGAGCAGCGGGCGGGTCAGGAGAGGTCTGCCACGCCATGTGGTCACCTCCGGGGCAGGCGGGAATCGAACTCATGTGGAAGCGGCTTTAGATTCTCAGTGCTGGGCTTTAACCCGCTGCGCCTCCAGGGAGGGCCTACTTCAATAGTTTAAGTGGGAATGTTCATTATCATGTTTGACAAGAACACACAAATCAAAATATTTATGGCCCATCTTCAGGATGATCACTATTTAAACATTTTCAAGAAATATATTTTTGTAAATATTTCTAAAACCCATGCACTTATACATAGATTTTGCCAATTGCACCTGTTTTACTTATTCCTAATACAGGGAATTTTATTTCCTATAGACCTTACTACTTGTAACCTTTTTAGAGTTTACATTTTTATTACAAATAAATTAAATTTAAAGAAATTTAAAATACATTTAGTTTTCTCTTTACAAGAAAACCTTAGTGATTTCATCATCAAATTGCAAAGACTGGAAAAAAGGATTGCTTTCCATTCTGTCTTTTAAACTTTTTTAAAGCATTTGGCTTTAGAGGCTTTTCTAGAGTTTTATTTCTATGGAAGAAGCACTTTGGATCATAATTTATGAGATAGGTTGAATCAGATAATAATGTATGCCGTTTATACTTTATCATATTCACATGGCTTTATGGGTGTGTACCTTACAGGCACAGAGGCAAATTTTTATTAACACATGTTTATACATAATTGACCAATTGGGAAGTGGTAAGAAGTAATGGCTGTGATTTACATAGACTAAGAAATGTCTTAGAGCACCTCACCCTGTCTGGAGCCCCCACTGTGACAGATGAGCCAATGCCTGTGGGGATGACAGCATGCTATTTATGGCATTTCCTTCTGAGACAATTAAGTAACATATGCCAAGACCATAGGGATTATCTTTGAGCTACACAGTATGTAACTCTATCTGAAGAGAAATATAATATTTTACAAATTTGACAAACCTTATAAGAAAACTTAAATTGATTCACCCATTTTTATAAATGCAATAACTTTTTTGCCTTAATAAGATTTATTTCCTGATAAGGGTATGTTATAAAAGATTAACACATTATATACATGGATTATTCAAAAATATGGCATATTTATTTTGTTGGGGTGCAGTGTTCATAGTGAACTCATACAAGGCTACTTACTTTAACAGCTGTTTTCCTTTCTTGTATTCAAACCAAACCAAATAAAAAGTCAGTTCACTGTAGAAATAAAAACAAGTTTCGTTTGGTAGTTCTGCACAATTATTCAATATTCTACAATATGGAAAAGAAAATGGGTTGCTGGGAACTAATGAGAGCTGAGGAAAGGAGGATTTAGGAAGCAGGGTAGATACAACAGTATTAAAGTTGTCTTTGGTGACAAAGTTGAAGTTGACAGAATGTAGTTCTCGGTTTATTGGGAGCACTTACAAAACTTAAACTATGGCCTCCAGCAATTTTGGTTTATCATTTCCATTTTATTATCGAAGTAATTGAAGCCTATAGAGATTTATATGAAAGTTCTAGCTCCACTGGGAAGTAGATTATAAATTACAGATAATACACTTGAGAGAACTAGGGATAAAGAGCCCATTAAGGATCAATAATGTAACTGATATTTTGGCATACATGTATGTTGGGGTTTACATGTCTTGCTAGCCCCACTCATATATTTGGCATAATATAATAACTCAAAGAATCTCTGTTAGATGAATAAATGAAACCAAGTTTTGTGTAATTTATCTGTATCTCTTCTCAGATTTCTTATCCCACTGAACTTGATGTATGATTTGATTTCCCTTGTGCTTCTGAATTTAATGCTGTATGGTTCTGGATTTCTACATATGCAATTATTGTCTATCCTAGGGTAAGGCATGTATAAGGTCATCATTTGTAATTCATTTCAATTATGATATAGTTTTAAAGACTTCTTATAATATGCACTTCTGGAAAGTGCTAATTATGAAATAAGGAAGTGAAGGAGGAAGGAAAGAAAGAAGGAATGAAAAAAAGAAAAAGGGAACAAGGAAGGGAAAAAAGGAGGAAGGAAAATGAATGTGTAAAATATATAGTTAATGGAAGTTAACAGATTTTGCTATTCTCCACCCCACCCCACCACCAAGGAATTATTGCTTGATCTCTCAAGTTATAGCATGGCTTAGTATTTTATAATAAATGTTGAGGCCCTCCCTGGTGGCGTAACGGGTTAGGATGCAACATGGCAAGCTAACCACAGCTGCCACAGTGCAAGTTCCATCCCAGGCTGGAGGTGATCCACTTGGCGAAGCAGACATCTCCAGACCCACCCGCTGCTCCCCTCAGTAGTGTACTTCGTCAATCTGTCTGTTCTGCTCCCCACTCTGTCTCTGGTGAAACCTCTTACTGCCCCTGCACCTCTGGCTGTACCGCAGTTCTATATGCATAAATAAATCTTTAAAAAAATTTTTGAGCTGTAAGGCTTTGTGCATACACTACTTCATACCTTATAATGTAACCGTGATATAATATTCCTACTTTTCCAGGTAAACAGCTAAGATGCTAGGTAAGGCACTGACAATATCAGATTGGGATACGAGGCCCATTGAAATTATCACTTCTAAACATTTGGCATGCAAATGTATGTTATATCTATATATTGTTTTAAAGAAAAGAAACTATTTCTTCCACTTATTTAATCTCTTTTCCAACTGTTTAGTAGTGATTATGATAATATTTATATGGACAATAAAATCATGAAAGAATGAAACAGCCAATTTCCCTTTGATTTTCAAATGTCCACCTTGCATACATTTTTCTTTCCTACATTTTCCTCCTTGCACTTATTCTGGTTTTCTTTTTCTCCTCTTTTTTTCTACACATGTTTACAAAGTTGTTGTTTTTTTAATGATCCAGACACTGCAATAAAGGTTGCTTTCTTAATGGTAGGGATCATTAACAATTCTTTCCAGTTCCCTGAAACCTACACCCTTATAATCACAGTGCCATTTTGGCTCCACAACCCTGACCAATTTTATATAAATGAATAAGACAAAATATGCAAAATATTTATTGGCTAAGCTTTGTCCTTACTGGTTTTAATTTCTGTATCTCATCCCATCTTCTAGGTAGGCTGGGAATGAAACAAAAAGCAGAGGCAGACTAGGAATGTGATCCTTTTAAAAATTATCTACTGTTAATATACACCATCTTTAGAGAAGTAGAGGTTTGATTATGCTCAATATCATAATTTGTTGAAAATGGATACGTAAAGCAGAGCAGTTAGAAAGCTTTTGTAGTACCTGTAACAGTGGTGTGAACACAGGATCATCTACAAATATTACTTCATGAATGTTGCCCCTCATATATTAGCCACTTAAGTAAGTGGATTTCCATCAATTATTTCTAATTATATGCACTTCCTTCCAATTAACAAAGGTTGACAATGATGTAGTCTTGTAACATAGGGTTTTCTTGTCCCAGCATTTTTCACTCTTCATTTTCACTGTTTTTAAATGGAAGATTTCCTGATTTCCAATAAGGAAATAATTACTTCTGTGTTAACAAGAATAGATTTCCTGAAAAATAATGCCCCAGTGGAGGGGTTAGATATAATACTTAGGAACCCTTGGACTGCAAATAACAAACAGTAAGTTTAACTATTGTTTGGAAGGATTTCTGAGTTCTCAGAATTGGAGGGAGATTAGAGAAGTGTTGGGAAATGGTCAATTTCCTAATGGTCAAGATAAAAGCAGGTCCAAGGCTGTTATTGGGCAGATTCAACCATCAACATTTACTTGCAATGGTCAGAAGAGAACAAGGAGACTTCTTTGTTTTAAACCCTATTTCTTTGAGTAATATGTTTGATATTCAAAATCCAAGTAAGGTATTCTTTTATCTGGTTCATCTGAAGGCTACTGTCCTTTCTGCCAAGAGTAGACAGTAGGAAAATTTCCGCATTGCAAGTAGAACATAGAGTATTGTCTAAAACTTACAGTGGTAAGGAGCGGGCCACTGAATGAGAAAGGAAGGATGTTAGTAAAAAATAAAACTAATTAAATTATTATTAATGTGAAGTATAGTAAACTTAATATAATTTATAGAATTCATCTAAAGGAAACAGTTAAAGAAGCCATGGAAGTTATCAGAAATCACATTGCCAAGAGATCACAGAAGTCCAAACCATAGTATCATAGAGCTGGAAGAAACTGAAGAGAGGCTATTATTGACAGTAATATGTTTGTTGATGACTAGTCAAATATTTGGGATTAAATGATGTAGAAATTGCCAAAAAAAAAAAAAGTTTCAACTTGAGCCTAATTTTATGACATTACTTTTAATGCTGGTCACATTTTCCCAAGATATATACAATGGGTGGGAAAGAACTCCTTTCAGGGCTTGTCCTCACTTGTTACTAATACATCAGTGGTTCTTAATTGTTGAGTGTTCAGATAGGATATCTGCTGAACATAAACAAAAAAGGACTGGAGGACAAACTAATGGTTAGGTTTATAGAAACACACACATATGAATAATTCAACTAGCTATTTATTACTAAATGGATATTAAATTACCAGGTTAAACTCAATTTTAATCCATCTTCTATAAATGTAATTTCACTTATTTCATGGGACCATTCAAGATGTTACCTATCAGTTCCTCATAATATATTTCCCCCGGAACAGTTTCACTTTGTTTCTAACTTGTGTATATTTGAGTCCAAAACGTATATACCACATGCATGCTTGCATATTTGCATCTCCCTGTCAGCATATATATGATATATGAACACCTTTTCCTCCAGCTCTCTTCTGTCCGCTCACACTAGGGAAAGTCATCATTTCTAAGAAATACATCAAATTCCCAAAAGTGTCCAAGAATAAGTCTTCTATTAAAAACAGAAAATACTGAACATTCATGGAAAATTTGGACAGATCCAGCAGTCTAAAATAAAGGAACAATTTGTAATATTGAGAAAATTATTTATTTTTAGCTATTCAGTGGCTGAAACTTTAAGTAAAATAATGAAAATATGCAATATGTAAAAAACAGGTCCTCTACTATTCTGAAGGCATACAAATTGCAATTTATATTCTGGAGTGAGAATTATCACACTTTAATGTAATTATAAATGTGCCTATGCCTTGACTTAGCAATTCCATTTCTAAGATTTATCCTACAAAAATACTGCTATTGGGGCCCTCCCTGGTGGTATAGTGGGTTAAAGCACAGTACTAAGAAGCTAAAGCCACTTCAGCATGAGTTTGATCCCTGGCCCGGAGGTGATCCACATGGTACAGCAGACCTCTCCTGATACACCCGCTGCTCCCCTCAGCAGTATACTTCATCAGTCAGCCTGTTCTGCTCCCCACTCTGTCTCTGGTGATTTTTCTCACTGCCCCTGCATCTCTGGCCTGTACCCAGTTCTGTATACATAAATAAAATAAATCTGTAAAAAAAAAAAAGAAAGAATACTGCTATTGGTGCAGAAAATAAAAATACAGGTTAACACACCAAGATATTGTTGGTAATATCAAAAACTGGTAATACAGCCTAGATGCTAGAAATAAATTAGTTGCTTAATTAATATGTTATATTCATAAGATACTATATAGCTTAGAAATACTGATTTGGAAAAATGACCAAAATATAACAAAAAATGTACATGTCATTTTTTAAGACTCCATGTACAACATGGATGAGTAGGGGTCTTCTGATAAGCTTCTTCCCTTAGAATATCTAGGAAACAGTAAATTTTCTTCACAGGGTATTTGACTAGTTCATCACCAGTGAGAGGAGACTGCCTATGGAAAGTTATACGGTGAGGGCTCTGGTTTACAACGAGGGTAAAACAGACAGTGGCAAAGAGATTCACAGATGGGATGGCAGGCAATTAATCAAACCAACAAGCTAGGGGATAGACAGTGCAACACTTGGACTGTACATGGCAAATCTTTTCAGCGAATCCTTTCAATGAGAGAGGGATATGGCACTATATGCATATAGGGCACAGGGCTCCTTTGCCAGTTTCAGAGACTCTGGCCATTGACAGTGCGGGTGAAGGAGTACCCTTTCTCTCCTTGCAGGGAGATCTTAGAAATATGATGCAATCAAGTAAAGCACCATGGAGCGTGGGTGCTGGGATTTGGGGTCCGGGAAGCAGTGAACTGCCTTTGCTCTAGAGAAAGGGAAGATATATGTAACTTTCTGCTTAGAATAGCACTCTCTCCCCACCAGGATGAGTACTGAATCTATGAACATCATTTTACAATCCCTTCCTCATTTGCTGCCAAGGCAAACAAAGAAAATAACAAACAAAACAACCACAAACTGAAAAACAAACACACAAACAAAAAAAAACAAAAACAAAAGTTAAGGCAGCACATGTCTAGGAAGCAAGGAAAATCTGAACACAAGATGGAAAATATGAAAAACAGAAGTCCAGAGATATATACAGAAGATACAGAATTTTAGGGCCTAACAAAGATTTTAGAATAATAAATAAAAATAATGCAGTAAAGTTCTAGAAGTGCAATGAAAGACAGTACAAGTTCAAGGACTTCGAAAAGAAATCCAAGAACAAAAAGGGTTCCTTGCTAAAGAGACTGAAGCTATTAAACACCAAACCAAATGAAAAGCAATGCTGAATGAAATGCAAAGAATATGGAAGGGTTTTAAGTAGACTTAAACCATCTGAAGAGAGAATTTTAGAAACCAAAGAAATAAAAGTACAAATGACCCAAGTCAAAGAAGTGACTAATAAAACTCAGTAAAAATGAAGACACTATGAGAAATAACAAACTCATTAAAAAAAGTTTTTCAGAGGGATATTTCAGAAGGTGAATAAGGAGTCAAGGTAACAGAGATCTGAATCTAGGAAATAATAGCTGAGAAATTCCCAAACCCTGGATGTCCAAGAAACTGATAAAACACCCAATTTTCTAAAATGCAAAATAACCACCAAACAATTAAAAGACACATAACAAGCTAGATAAAAATGCACATCTAGGCCCTCCCTGGTGGCGCAGCGGGTTGAAGCACAGCACCGAGAGTCTAGAGACACTTCCGCATGAGTTCGATTCCTGCCTGCCCCCGGAGGTGACCACATGGCGTGGCAGACCTTTCCTGACCGCCCGCTGCTCCCCTCAGCAGTGTACTTCTTTGATCTGCCTGTTCTGCTCCCCACTCTGTCTCTGGTGAGGCCTCTCGCTGCCCCTGAGCCTCTGGCCTGTACCCCAGTTCTATGTTTACAAATAAATAAATCTTCTAAAAAAAATGCACATCTATATTATGCATATAAGAAGCTCCTTCCAGATTTCCAGATCTGAAGGCAAATATAGACTTAAAGTGAAAGACTGGAGCAAGGAATTTTAATAGCACAGAAAAAAAGCAGGAATGGCTATTCTCATACCTGACAATTATACTTTCAGCCATATACTGAAAACCACTGACATAATATAGTGATCAAGGGAATATTTCATCAAGAAGATTTAATTTTCATCAATATTTATGCCGCAAAGATGTACTAAATACATAAAACAAGTATTAACAAATCTAAAGGAATGCATGCTCAGCAACACAATTATAGTAGGGGGCTTCAACACCCCACTTACATCAATGGGAAAAGCACTAAGACAGAGATTTCATTATAAATATCAGATAATGAAGATTCATTTACATGAGTTTAGATTGTTGCTATGCTCAAGAAGCTTCAAAATCACAGTAATTTTATAAAGATGTGATTCTTATTTTGTATGGAGAAATGGAGGAGTAAGAAGGAACACTGTGCCTGATTTAAAATATGAGGACAAAAAAAATCATATAAGGAATGAAATAATACTGTCTTTGTAATTCATCTCTCTGGAATAATTATTTAGGACTTTCTGCCAAAGTGAAAACAAAAATACATATTGAATTAAAATGTAAGCTTCAAGAAAAAACAGCTAAAAAAGAAAAGGACTAAATGATTTTCACATTTACAAGATATAACAAAATGAAAGATTGTCTGTCATAGATTAGGCACATGCATTTCCAAAAATAAAAGTTTAATAATACTGTCTTCCTGGGGTGAAGGGGTGAAGATGCAGCACTATGAAGCTTATTTACTGGTAGCAATGTGTATTTCTTGCTAAGTAAATACCTACATTAATAATATATATCTACCTGTGAGCAGAGATATTTTAGAGATAGTCTACATTTATTTGAATAACCAATGTTGGGCCCCACATAAGCATCTACCAGCTTAAGTTCAAGCTTTGAATAAGTTAAATTATTTAATGTTTATTGTACAACAGAACAATCAACATAAAGTTAGATGTGCATGTGCTAAAATGAAATTATCTTTAAAATGTCATTAAGTGGATAAAAGTCATTTGAAACCTAATATCTATTTATGACATCATATGAAATAAGGAAGGTATCTGCATTTGTAAATGTACTTAGATACTATCTGCTAGGAATTCAGATCATCTTCCTGCTAGATAGGTGCTTATTATTTTGTCATATAAAAATAATTGTGGTATTTAGCAACAGAGCAATTTCAGCAAGCAAGCATTTTTTTTTTTTTAAGTTTAGTTTAGCTTTGTGTTTTTCTTTTTTCCACATGTAGCCCTTATTATGTTTTCAAGACAGGTGATGCCAATGCCCCTCCCTCTAAGCCCTCCTCTCCCAAAGCACCCAATGCCCTTCTAGATAAGAAAGAGAGCCTCAGGGGGTAAAGGGAAATATATCTTGGGTGTGTCCCACTTTAAAAAGTTTCCAAAATCCACTGTCTGCAAGGAATTGTTGGGGACCAATACTTTTTCTGTGTTTTGAAAGCCTAAGTAATGAATATATAACCTATAGTCTATCCATATATAACATACCAGAAAATAATATGTTAATGTCACTAAAAGTCAGGGTAGAGAAGAGGAAGTATCAACATCAAGAAAAAGTACTTTCACTCTATTTCTGTTGTATGAAATACCTAGCAAGAAGTATATATTTTATTATTGTTTGTATAAAACAAGTAAAAATAAACAATCATTGTAGAATTTTCAAAGCTACAGAAAAATCTAGAGAGATAATTAAAATGACACAAAATTCTATTTCATGTTGATCCACACTTTCATATATGTTTAAAATTACACACACACACACACACACACACACACAGAAAGGGCATGCTGGGTTTTATTCTTAATAAGCACAGGTATGGTTTAGGCTTTTGAAAAAAATATGATAAATAGAAGTCCTTGATATATAATGTAACATTCTGTAGAATGTTTCTACAATGATAAAAGTGTTTTTTTAGGAAAATTATAATGGCCTAAAAAATTGAAAAGATAAAATTCTAAAGTGATAACTTATATTTTAACAAATTACTGATTTGTCAGGTTTTCACCAATGCTTAATATTTTCTAGAGGAATCTTGGCAATATAAATGTTTTTTTTAATTTGAATATTATCTCATTCACAATATTTAAAATATAACCAATAATTTTATGATTCAGAAAGTATTACCTAAAGAGTATTATTTTTTTTTCTTAAGCTTAGAAAGTGACTTCAATATCTACTGTAAATATTCAGTTAATGCTTTTTATCTCATAGGTGAGAAAATGACATACTTTGCCAATACTATATTTCTAACTTGACTTTAGTTACATCAATATTATTATAATTAGTGATTACATCATGTTTTAGAAGAAAAGTACTGAGAAGGTTGGTATTAACATGCACAGCACACCATTGTGATATCAATACTCATTTTACTGTTCAGATTTTTTTTAAGCTAATAGCTGTCAAAAATACCCATTATAGGCTAGTCTATAATTTGTAGAAGTCAAGTAATACATTTTTTCTGAAGGTATAATGGATGCTCCATGGAGCAATTATTTTAGAAAGACAACTTCATCTCAGCTGTCTTGTGCCAGCAGAACTATTTAAGAGCCTGAGATGCATAATTCAACATGGAAGGGCTGTCAGAGTTGAGAATACCTTTAAATTATAAAAACTTAGCACCACAAGTCAGTTATAATTATAATGGAAATGTAGTTTTCTGTCATTTTATCATGGCAAACATCTCTCAAGAAGCAATTTTATGTGTTAAAATATTTTGGCAAAGTGACTTTTGATTCCAAAGGGATACAGATTATCTGTGTTTTATACCTGAATATTTTTCTTACAAATTGAGTTTAATAGCCTGCACTGCTTAACATGGCAAGCATAAGAGTATTATTAAAACCCCATTGGAAAATCTCAGGGAGACCATAGGCTACAGTAACACAGCAAGGCAGGTCTGGTTATGCACAAAATATATTATTTTAATAGCAAAATATGACAGGCAGTTTTTCATCTGACATCCAATTATTTTCCATGGCAAATGGAAAAATCTGAATATTAAAATGGTTGCCTTTTTAAACAGAATCTCTTTCCCTAACAATTATATTCATAATTAAAATTTAAAATGAAGGCATAGTAGTTCAAGCTTTTTCTGGATATTAGAGACATCATGTTTGACAACTTACCCAAAACTTGAGGACATAAAGATATAATCTTTTCTTTTAGGAGGTAAACAGATAAGGGGCCTGTAACCTATGAATCACTCAAGATTTCCTGTAAATTCCAGTAGATGGAATGTTAAACTTGATTACAAATTCCAGTTTCAACTGATTTTGAACTACAAAAGTTTTACTGAGCACTTAATTTTGCAAACTGTCATCAAAAGTATTTCACTAGGACTTGAGTATATTTGTAAACTTTTTTGTTAACATTTTTCTCATATTGTCTATAATAGTAAACTGTTGTTCTTTTTTCAAGAGTTTGAATAAACGTTAAATGTTCAATTTGTTTCCAAAACAGAGTAGACTAATACATTTATAAAGTTTTTGCTGTTAGCATTTTTTTTTCAACTGTGTACTTTAAACTGAAATCAAGATAAATATTAAATTATTCATTTTTAATAAAATCAAGTCAGAACTATATATGATTAAAAATGTAAAAAATGTAACATTTAAAACTTGATTTCATTTTCAATTCAACAAATGTTAGATGAAATGCATACATATTGGACATATTTTACTAGCTACTGAGAATGTGTCATTTAAAAAAGAAAGCATTTCTATCGCTTGTCTGATACTGTATTTTAAAATACTAGATAATTCAGTTTACTAAGCACAAACTTCATAGATAATAAATACTGTTTTACTGATAATTTTATCCTAAGAACTCAATAATCTTTCTAAATGAACATATAATTCAATAGGCCCAAAGACAGTCAATCGTATTTTTAAGATTTATAAGAAAATAATTACCCTAACGTATAAAATCCCTTTTAAAAAGAACCCCAAAATACACTTCCAAAAGGTGGGGGCTAGAAATAACAAGAGGAAAATGTATGTGTATTTTTTATGCTAGTTGCTTTAACTTTCATTACATATTAATCTGCACAATAAAATTGAGGACTGCAATCTCTATTCTTTATTTTGTAACAGAGTAGAATAGAATTAACTTCCCCAATGATTTGTACGATTAAAAAAAAAGTATTTAAATGTAACTATCCTTGTCTTCCACCAAATAATATTTAGAAAAGCTTCATAGATCAAAAAGTCTGAAATGTTGTTTACAGTTGAAGAAATTCATTCCCTTGTCTCAAAAGAGGTATCCTAGTCCTCAGGAGGAGAATTTTCTAAAGATCAGTGTATAAACTGTTTCAGTATGCTTTTTGGTTACCTACAAACCCATCATTTTTATTCTTTGTTGATATTTTTAAACATAAACATATACATATTAATTAAAGTGTTATCAATAATTTACCTTAATTTTGGAATGTAAAACTTTTCTTATCACCTACTTGTAACTCAAGATAATATAGACATTTAGTAACAGAATTTTTTCCATATTAAAATATGGAAAAATATAAATGTTGTATTCTTATTGACCAGTATAGTAGAGTTTTATAAATATTATAAATCTTTGATTTCTTTATTATTACCAGAATTAAATGTATTTTGCTGAAAAATTGGATACAGTTATGACATTATATTATTGTATCACAGAGGTAATCATTATCTAGAAAATAAAGAATAATGCATTACAGTAATGCACTACACATATGATTACTTCTAGTATAATGCAGCATAATGCTTAAATTAATTCCAAGCAACTTCCTAATTTTATTTCAGTACACCCAGATTGTAAGTCATAAGAAGATAGAATCTAAAATTTAGCCAATATTGGATTCATTTTGACTGAATCATGAACTGTTATAATACATGAAGTTTCTGAAAACATTAAATGCTTTAGAATGAAATTTAATAATTTGTCTTTGGCAGTTACTGTGAATTAATGAATGACATTCAGAACTAACATGGTAAGATTCAAACTTTTATTGGTGTGGTAGTGGGGTGGGAGGTAGGGAAAAAGCATAGGGAGAAAGTATAAAATGGAGAGGGAGAAATAATAAAATGGAGAGGAAAACAGGTGAAAAGAAGTAAGGAAAGAAGGGAACTCTGAATGGTTCATAGATATGAGACAAGAAGTAGAGAGGATATGTGTGTTCAGCAAATTAGAAAACTAAAAAGCCAAAGCTCTGTTTAACTTTTAGATTTACCTTTTTTGCACTCTTCTCTAATATAACAGTTCAAATGGGGGCTTAAAATTAATACTATAAATACAGCCTTTTAATACACTGTAACATTGTGCAGAATATCACATTAGCTCTTTCTAATGAGTCAACAAAATTTCTACATTGCCCTCTAATACTCTAAAATTAAGAAATTTAATAATAATTAATAATAAATATATGCATTTTAATAGAGGAAGAATTAGTTGTACAACTTTTATGATGCTAGGCTTAGTTTTCAGCTCAAACTGTGAGGCAGAAGGTTTGTGGTGTGGAATCGTGTCAATATATACTTTAGAAGACACAAACATATTTTATTTTTCAATAGATGTAACATTTGTTTACAACACCACATATGGAATTAAAGGTATATATGAGCATCCTCCCATCAGGTTGATTTACCTCACCAATCCCACCACTGTAGGCCCCATAGTCTATTTTCAGGTTGGCTTTAAGTCTCATCAAACAAACAGCAAGTGTTCTGAACTTTCAATGTAGGAATAAGGTCTTGCTGAAAATTACTAATAAGTTCTTTCTTCCATTTTTTCTTTCAGATCACTACAATAGAAGCCAACTATTAATTATTTATTCGGTCAAATTAGGTATCCACATTGTCTGAAGCTATTAAATGCAGAAGTAAATATTTTCATTCTTACTTTAATTTTAATGTTGTAAACTAGATAATACTTAAAACATGTTTCACCAGATATTAGTAATGGAGTTACCTGTAAGTTTCAGAATAGAAAATGACAAAAGTATATTATTGATGAGACTGGCATTTACATCACATAAAGTTCAGGTACTAAAATGGTAGAAACTGCCTACACAATGCTGAATCTGAAATGACCCAGTAAATATCATAAAGTTCTGGTCTCCTATGTTCTTATGTACTTCATCATGCTTTTCTGCTTAAATAATTTAGGTACTTTCAATATAAATGATTTTTAATCTAGGACTATACAGTTGGATAAAGAAAGAACACGAAAAAGATATAACACTTGTTTAAAGTCTACTATTTGAAAGAATAATAACAGGCAATATTAGCAGTTTATTGCTGAGTAGCAAAATTAAGAGAAGTAAGTTCCCAAATCAAGCTCAAAGAATAGTCATCAAATCATTAGGATATAATGCAGGTGGGGGTGAGGTGGGAAAGAAAATGGAAGTTGGATAGAAGAGAAAACATGTCAATAGACATAAACATTAAATTTCTAGACCATAATTTTGTGTTGGTATCTTATTTAAAAATAACATTTTTAAAATGAAGCGTATGTGGCAAACATTCCCTGTTGGACTTAACTTTCTTTACATTCCAGAACATTACCATGTTCAGTATGATATTTAGAAAATTATCTCTTCCCAGAATCTTTCTCTGCCTTCCCCAAGAATACACACATCACAAATCCATATAACTTTATATTTAGTATAAACAACAATAACTACAATTATCTAATTCTTCTGTAGTCTGAGAATTCATCAAACAGTTATTTGGTAGATCTGAGAGTAGACTAAGAGGAACTCTATGCCAGCCTATTGTTCTAAAACCAGTAGTTTTAACTTTTTCTTTTTTTTTTTTTTCATTTTACTAGACTACGGTAAAGCCAGATGCCATCACAGACAGTCTAGTCCTTTTTATCCCCCCCTCTCAGGGAGCCTTTATGATCTAAAAAATGTCTTGGTCCAATATTCGTGAATTCTATTAGTGGAGGCATTCTTGCACTTATGTTAAGTTATACTGCATATAAATGGAGGATAAAAGGATTACCAGCTTATAAATCAAATGAGAGTTTCTGGCAATATAAATCTCAGCTATGTCAGGCTTTTGTGTTAATGGAATTGCAGAATTCCATTGGTCAGTAAGAATTTAAATTCTGCGTTAGAGACCTTGCTAATTTTTCAAAAGACTTTCTCTGTAAAACAGTAAAAAATAAATTGGGAAGTTTGCAAGGAAATTTGTATCAACCTTAAAATTGTTTATCAAGATAGTGCCAAAATATTACTGGTGCTTGAAAATATATTATAATGACTACATTATATTATTCTAAAACATGTCTTGGAACTTATTTAGCACTTTATCATTCAAAAAAATACAAGCAAATGCGTTAAATGCAAACTAAATAATATATTCAGCATTGAGATAAATGATGTGATTTGACTGATGGAATGGACTTCAGTAAGATTTTATCTCACAAAGTTAAATGCCATAACAATGAACACAGATGGGTGCTAGGTGTAGAGGTGGAAGCATTATAGGATGTCAGGTCTGACTTTGTTGATGGGGGGGGGTAGCAGATGATAATAGTCACTCTAGGTAATCCAGTGTCAATTCCACCATGTAAGAAACTCTCACTAGTTAATCCAGTGTCAATTTCACAACTCTCACTAGACAATCCAGTGTCAATTCCACCATGGTCAGAAACCATGTCTCCTCATATCAATTATTTTTACCTAAATCTCCACTGGGATTAAGCATGTGACAGACTACAGTCAATCTGTAAAAGAAGACTCCAAGATATTTAAAAAATTTACTGCTCTTAAGATATCTCTGCCTTTATTTTTCCTCTGATCTTTAATGCTAAATATCTCATTAAATATACCTCACCCAGATGTAAAATATAGCCCAGATCTTTTAATATTTTTGAATTATGTCTCAGATGTCCAAAATTTATTTGAGGAGAAAGGAGTCTTAAATAAAAATTGCTCACTACCTACCTCACAATATGCATTTTTATTTTGATTTTTAAGCCCACCTATTCCAAATGTAGGCAGAAAACACTCATTACTTTAAGTCACATAATAAGTTATGGAAATAAAATGTTTTTTTTTTTAATTTTTAAAGGTACTTTTCTATTTCATCCCAAAGTATAAAAGACCATCTCTCAAAAGTTTCCATACATTAAGGCATTACAATGAATTCAGAAATACAGACTCTAGTATTTTAGATTTTAGGCAGAATGTTTAACATGGATTTTCATAAATGACAAGAAGTACATCAGACATTGAAGGCAGTTAGGAATGGCACTGGAAGCCAAATAAAAGAAAGAGTAATGCTATGAATATGTGTAAAATTATGGAGGACACTAAAATCCAAAGAAACTATTGTAGAATGGACCAGAACTGGGCATATTGCAATTTCCATTTCACAGAATTATCTCTGGAAACCCTATGAAATGGAAGACTGAGGATTTGGTTGAGTAATCATTGCAAGAGTTTATGTAAATGATGGTAAAGCCTAGAAGTTGAAATGAGGATTAAAAGAAAACAGATTCAAGAATAAGATCAAAAGAGACCCTAAGTAATGTTTTCACTATGATCTGTACTATTTGTCTGTTGATGTGGAACTGGCATAAGATTTGACTGGAGTCAGTGTATTATTCATATATTTTATTAGATATATAAATTTGGAGAAGCTGTTTAATCATTTTAAAGTTTCAATTTCCTTGTAAAATCTATAGATACTAATAAATCCATAATTCATATATTTGTGGCACTTACAGACACTAGCTATTGAATTATCCCCCTGATAGAAGCTGGACAATGATAGCATAGTTATAATAGCTATTTTTAAACTTAGTGTGGATATTTTGCCATTACTACTTTTCAGAGAAATCAGCCTTACTGATTTAACTTTAACTTAATAGAACATATGCATGTATATGTATGCATGTATATGTGTACATGTATGTGTATATGCATACATACTACATGCATGTGTTTGTGTGTGTGTGTGTACACACACACAATCAATCTTTAAAATGTTGGAGAACAAAACAGCATCATAAGTTTTATTTGGGCTCAAGTTTGGTGTTTATAGGCCTTGGCTATGTATTGGATTCATCAGGAACTTTTGAAAATAGAAACCCTGGGATAAGAGCCAACTCAATTAAGTCAGAATATCTTAGAATGGAGTACTCGAGTCATTATTTTTAGATCCCAGGTGATTCTAGTGCACAGTTTAAATTGATCACCACTGCTCTAAATGTTTCAGGTCAGCACTTTTCAAAATTTAATGTGAGTGAAATTGAATTTAATGTGGATAACTTGTGAAATGAATATTCTGATTCTATAGGCCTGGGCTGAGTTCTGAGTTTCTGTATTTTCAACAAGATCTCAGTAGATGTCTTATAAATGATGGGGAGAACAAACTGAGTAGTAAGAGTCTTGATGATTGATGTCAGAGTGACTGCTGTACACAGGGACATCTGACTGAAGCTTGGGTCAGGGATGGCTGGATTTCCGTGATTGATAGAGGGGGGTTCCATTTCCACTAAATAAGACAGGAGGGAGGTCTAAATGACATACATGAAAGTGATATTTTGAGAAGCATTAACATACATAGCTAGAAGATGAATAATATTTGGAAATAGAATGAGACCTTAAGAGCTCTGCAGAGATATCCAGGCTTTTTCTTCTGATTTAGATAGGAAGTTGAAAAGACACTTGAAATGTACTAATGTATGGAAGGGAGGCCTAAGATTTAGAAAGATGCTCAGTGGGAAGATCATATGCACAGAAGCAGTTAGGGTGAAGAATGGAGTCAGCGAGGGGCAAAGGCTGTCCTGCCCCTAATAATGAACATGGAGCAAGAACACAAATAAAGGTAAAATTCTTTCAAAATAATTTTAATAGATATAAAAATACATGTCACCAATTATTTCAAATACGCCAGATACTCTGTTAAGTACTCCTATTAATTATAAATATTACTGTCACCACAGTCCTATGAGGTAGGCACATTCACCCCATTTTACTTGGTAAACAATAAAATAAATTGCATCTTGCCCCAAATCAAAATGCTCATGATAAATTTAAATTCGACTTGCTTCTTCTTCCATTCTTTGTCATTTTCCCCCCAGAAGTGTCATAGTGCCATTCCTTCTTAAAGAAAAAGAAACAACTCATGATTTTTATTGTTATATACTGCTGAAAGAGTTACATTGTAGCATGAGTAAGTCCTAACAAATTTGTCCAAAATCAGCTACAATGGCAGAAGAAACATTTTGTACTCCTTAGTTTGTGAAACTGAAAAATCCCTAATTCTACTAATGAACTTTAAATAAAAGCTTGAAAAAAAAATGTAAAGAATAATATCAATATTTTACTACTAAGATTATAATGCTTATTAATACTGGAACTTTAAAGATTTGTTGGTTAAATGAATCTCAGGATACCTATACTCCTTGGAAGATGATATGATAGGATATGATAGATATTTGCAAAATTTTACTTGCTTAAGCCACTTTAAAGCATTTTTTTAACTTTATTCAAGACTTGAAACAATTCAGTATCCCAGGGAATCTGTCCTTAAATTTTTAGATTGTGTATGCTGATCTGGAACTGTTCTAAGCAATAACTGGGGTAAGATTACACAAGGTAATTTGATCTGGCAGATCTGTCCCTAAAACAAATCCAAAGTTTTACAGAAGCCCTATGCGAATGACATGAAATCCACAATACCCACTTTGCAAGCCAGCCAATGAATTCCAATAAATAGTAAGAATATTAAGATTCTGTAACAATCTATTGAAAAAAGAATATTTTGTTGAATATGTGATATACATATAGGGGACTATCAACATCCTAGTCAAGAAGATTGAGAAAGATTTTACTGTATTATGTATATGGATTACTTTAAGGTAACAATACAAAGTATCCCCCTGAATATCTCCCCAGTAGCTATACAGCAACACTGTAACCGATGTCACTTGTATGTACCATGTGAGCCACAGTCCATTCTGTCTTTACAAAACAGGGAAAAACAATTTTGATAGATATGTTTGTAAAGACTACAGACTACAGCATTATAAGATTTACTATTTCAAGAAAAAAAATTGGTTAATCAAACTCTTATTAAAATGCAATTTTACCATTTAAGTAGTATGTATGCTTTATGTTTTCCTGTCATTTCTCTGCATTCCCCAACCTCTCTTTCCTTTCTATAGTGCAAGGTTTTAGTTCAAAACAACAAGCTGGGAAGAACTGTTTTGACAAATTTTCTAAACAAAAACTACATGTGACAGATTGCATGCAAAACAAACTTATTTCTAATTGTTTTCGGGGTGGGTATGAAAAGAGAAGTAGTTTCCAAGAAGTTCTCCCTCTCTCCCCTAATGGTAACATCTTAAGTACAAAATTGAAAGAGAAAAATTCATTTGTTCAGAAAGGTACAAAATAAGTAATACGAGATCTTGGTTTAGTGACTGAATGAGTATGAATAATAAAATGCATTTTGTCAATAGTTGGACAAGATAATTGCTAAAATCCTTCTTCATTGTGAATAGTTTATCCAGATTTTGAGTAGGACTTTGTTTCTAAAATTGATGCATTACTTTTACCAAAAAAAAAAAAATGTGAAGATGAAGCTAAAACTTTTTGATTAACAGTAACTGTTTTAAAAATATATAATTATTTGAAACTTGAAAAAGGCAGAGTCTAGAAAACTGTCATAAGATTGTGAGCTATGTCTCTCTAGCAGTGCACAAGGCCAAACAATGTCACATTTTAGACATCTGAAAATAAAGGTAAAAGGGAAATCAGTGGCTGTGGTTTCATCTTAGGATGATATATTTAAGGCATTTCTGAAAACCACATTGAAGGATTTTTAAGAAAATACCTGACAGTTCAGATGATGCTTGGAAGAAGAAATGAATTTAAAGAAAAAAATCCCTAGGAGAACCAAGAAAGACAAATATGAAGTTTGACTCAAGGGCAACATGAGCTTACTGCCTCCTGATTTTTTTCACAGTAATACTTTTTTGCTGATTATTATAAGAAATAAATGTCAATGAGACAATAAGGAAGAAGTTGATTTTGCTAGGTTGGTAAAAAAAAAAAATGAAGGGTATTTTGTCTCTGAAAGATTGGCTGAGAGTTTATAAATATGGTTTCTGGAAAGATTAAAAACAAGTGAGCTTCACTATATGAATTTCCAAGATGGATTTTAGGCTTTCTTGATCTATGAACAATCAGGTATTTATGTTAAACTGGCCATTGCACTGTTTATTAGTGAGGAGGGGGGAAATCAACTCTTTAATTCTGCTTTAAATATAAAACAAGGAATGGAAAAGTCCTTTGACTGCTGTCGTATGTGCAAAATATTTCCAACAAAAAGGTTTGGCTAGGCACTTACAAATGTGTGCCATTCTCCAGGATATCCTATTTGAAATAATGGAAGTGCTTTGAGAAGCATGACCCTAAGCAATTCGGGGTATGGTGAGGGAGTGTTGGAAAATGAAGGTGGCATGGAAGATATTAAATCATACTTCCTTCTGTCATTGCCAATTATATATTCAATTTCCAAGTCAATGTTTAATATATCATAAGAGCAATGCATTGCATTTCTAGGATAGCTGGCACAGTCATAGTAACATCACTCTAATGTCAACTTAGACTCTGGCAAAGGGCCACAATGAGCATGAAGGTTTAGCTATCCTGAGAAATGTTTCTTGTATTTTTCAAAATAAATGATTAATATTAAGCCAAACTAAAGTAACAACTCATATGAAGAAGTGGAGGTCATTTTCCAAATGTTACTTCATAGTGTATACTGGCATCATGCCAGGGAGACAGAAGGGAAAGCCCTATAATAAAATATGTTTTAATAAATTATTAATTTTTTCATAGCTAGGCTAAAGATTTAGAAGGAGGATGGCATTTTCTAACTAGGCCACAGGCTTATTGAGGTTAAAACTCTTTTTCTTTTGCTCAACACTGCAATATGGATGAGCCTTTGCTCTAGCTTATCATAACTGCAGTGTGCAATCGATATTTAAATCCTGAAAGATCAGCAATAATGGATGCAAACTGAACAGATCAATATTTAGCCTTTTGTGGACTATAACTTTTATCTTAGCCCCAATTACTCCATGGGCAGGGGTTGATTTTTAATATGTTGGGTGTTTGGAATCTCATTAATTTTAAATTTTATTGTGAAAGTTAAAGAATATATTGTGAGACAGCTGAAATAGCTGTTGATAAATATCTTTGTTAGAAAAATGTTGATTAATATATATTAGATATATACTTATAAAAGTTATACATCATTTCAGGATCATTTAGTTAAAATAAATTTTAATTTTGAAATATGCATGTGTATGTATGTGTGTGTATACTGTGTATATATATACATACCTATATATATGTATATATTTTTTTAAGATTTTTAATTTTCAGGAGATCAGCATATTTTAAAATTCATGAATAGGTATTTCCTTGCACTGTTCTTCAGCAATATTGGCCATCTGAGAGACATTTGGCCAGTTTCTTTTCTTAGAATAAAAGCTAATTATAATTCTTAAAAATGTTAGTGTTGAAACATTGCTTAATTTATTCAGGTAGAATAGATAATTAATCAATTATGATCACAGTTTTCTGAACTTCTAGAAAGGATTTCAACTTTAGAGAAGCAATTTCAATTTTTCATTTTTTTTAAAGATTTATTTATTTGCGCACACAGAACTGGGGTACAGGCCAGAGGCTCAGGGGTGGCAAGAGGCTTCACCAGAGACAGAGTGGGGAGCAAAACAGGCAGATCTACGAAGTACACTGCTGAGGGGAGCAGCGGGCGGGCCAGGAGAGGTCTGCTGCACCATGTGGTCACCTCCGGTGCAGGCGGGGATCGAACTCACGCGGAAGTGGCTTCAGCTTCTCAGTGCTGTGCTTTAACCCGCTGGACCACCAGGGAGGGCCTCAATTTTTCATTCTTAAGACAATTATTCACAAATGTGAACTCTATTCCGAAAATCCCAATCCTATTTACTGCTAAAAACGAACAACAATAACAACAAAAGACACATCCATTTAGTGACAGGTGAATTAGAACATTTACTAAGAGAAGTGTATAGTGATGCTTTTTTGTGGGACTTGTTTTAAAAGTGTTTTTGCATATGTGTGTGTATGTACATGTATTTGCTCAGAATTCAAAAGGGAGTAGAAAAAACTGAAAGTTGGAATATGCACAGTCAAATTGTTTAATACTTAAGCTTTAGCAATAAAACAACTGCCCAAGGAACCCAAAAAATAAATAAGGACAAGAAAATTGGGAAAGACATTACAATTTGCAAAACAACTAAAATGGTCACGTTGTTTCATATTTGTTTATCTTCCCACTGTGAAACAGATTAAACTGTATGATGGATACCATCGCTAGTTTCTTGTAATCCACCTTCTGATCAGAAGACCAGTGTAAAGAGGCAGGGGAAATGTGTTTTCCCCTTTTTTAAAGTTCTCTCTGCTCCAAAGTCATTCTCATTACAGAGCTAAAGTACTTGTGCAGTGTAGTACACACATCTACAGAGCCAAGCAATACCTCCTTGACTGTGGATTCAAGAAGAAAGAAGAGGGGTTCTGTACAAGAGTTTGGGAAATTCCCAATATTTTTCCTATATCTACCCATTTTTTCTTTCCCCCAACATCAAGCCCAGCCTTATAGAAATACACAACATCATGGGAGGTGAACACACTGAAAGAAACCCATCTTTTTGTCCAGAGAATCTTAATCACAAATATGTACACACACAGAGTTTATTGATACTGTTAAAGTTTCAGAAAATTCCAAAGAAGTATCAGAAGGAAAGGAGAATCGGTATCTACATATGAACCAACATATGTTCTGAGCATATTGCTGTGCAGAATACAGCCAGGGAGCATAGCCAGGTATTTGAAGAGTATATAGGTCATTGTCCAAGCTCATCTTCTGAGCTGCTCAGCTGAAAGGCCAACTCAAAGAACATAATAAGCACTAAAAATTGTGAACTTATATCAAAATCACTATCTACAGAAATTTGTACAATTGACTGCCCACAAGAGCAGGAAAACAAAATCAACACTGTGTTCTATATTTAAAAGACTCAAATTTCTCACTAAATGGTATACAAATGTCTAGGATACAATCTAAAGTCACTCAAAATACTTCTTGAATAAATTGGAAAGTCTGACCACTTAGCAAAAGAAAAGGCAATGTATGGCAACCCTGAGATAATAAATTATTTGAAAGACTTTGAAGTTATTGTGATCATACATTACGAAGTAAGTCTGAACACTGTTGAAGTAAATGGGAAGTTAGATATTCTTAACAGAGAATTAGATACCAGGAAACAGAAGCAAATAAAAAATTTAAAATATCATAAAGTACAACTACTAAGTCACCAGAAGGGTTCCACAACAGAATAAAGATAACAGAAGAAAGAGTCAAATTGGAGTAAAAACAATAGGAATTACTCAGTCTCAAAAAGATAAAGAAAATGATGAAAATCAAAATGAGCCTTAGAGACCCACAAAGTAATTATTTAAGTCAGTAGGGTTGCTGAAAGAGAAACAGAAATTGTTGAATAAAGTATATTTGAGGAAACAGTGGTTGAAAGAATCCTAAATTTGGTGAAAGTCATAGAGATTCATGAAATTCAGAAAATTCCAAACACATAATAATCTTGAAGAATATATGTGTTTTACACACACACACGTAACCCAATAAATGTTAAATACTGCTTTTCAAAAAGGGAAAATAAAAGTCCACAGGCACACTCAAAGATGTCAACATTTCTTCTCTATAATTTATAGAGCAGCTAGATAGAAAATGAACTAGGATATTTAAAAGGTATATAATGGTATCATCAATTAACTAGAACAGAGTTGGCAAACAATGGTTTGCCAATAAATTTGGACAAGGACACTTTACAGGTATGGCTGACAAACTAAGAAAGTATTTTTTGTACTTTTATGATTACATTTTAAATGGTAATATAAGCACCTATAGAAGATACTTGATTTTACCTCTTGGTCTATATAGTTTAAAATGTTATTCCTTTTTTAAACATTCTACTCATAGTGTAGAACAAATAGTGTTCTAAGTGTTCATAGACTAGTCTCAAGATAGTCTGAGGAATAAATCAAACCTTAAAGGTTTAGAAAAATTGATATAATATAAAGTAAGTTTTCTGACATTATCAAGATTAACATAAGTACTGACAACAGAAATGTATATGGAAAATTCTGAAATATGTTGAAATTAAACTATATACTTACTTGTAATAAATTGCTATTAAAGCATGTTTTGAAGAAAATCAAAACATTTTAATTGCATTGCTATATACCAATATATGGCTAATGTAGATAAAGAAGTACTAAGAAGAAAAAATTATAGAAACAAATGTTTCTATTAAAATGATAAAAGGTGATGTAATAGTCAGATCTTTCACTGTGAGACAGTACTAATGAAAATATTAAGAAAATATTTAAACCACTGCTTAGACGGACAAGAATAAAATGAAAGTGAATCCAAATCAATACTAAAATCAATAAAAGAGAGGTTCTTGCTGAAGATTTTTAAAAAGGTGAATACAGGAAAAAAAAGCTCTATAAATCACTGTTGGAAGAAATTAAAGATCTAAATATTGCCCAACAACCCATTTTCATGGATCAGAAAAGTTAAGGTAGTAAGTCAAACTGATCTACAGACTTGTAATCTTTATAATCCCACATTCTGCCTCACAGAAATTGACAAGACGCTCATAAAATTCTTAGAGAAATCAAAGATACCCAAGAACAGCTCAATCTTGAAAGAAATAACATTGTTTGAGGGCTTATGCTCAGTCTGTATTAAGCTATACTAATGAAAACAATGTGTTATTGGCATAAGGGTAGACATGTAAAACAATGGTATAGCATTGAAGGCCAGAAAAGAAAATGTTCATATTTATAGCAAATTGATTTTTACAAGTGTGGCAAGACAAATCAGTGAGTAAAGAAGTATTTTTGAGAAAAAAATGTGCTGCAAAATTGGATATCTACATGCAAAAGATGAAGAAATATTTAGGAAATATATAAAAATCAAATCAAAATAGACCACAGGTTTAAAATACACTATTTTTGGAAGAAAATATAGTAAATCTTGTGCTCATGTGTTAAAATCTTCATTTAATGACAAAAAATACAAAAAAAGAAAAAAATATTGCAGATAAATTTAATTTTATCATAGATAATTACTTTTGTGTTTCAAAAGATAGCATTAAGAGTACAAAACAACCACTTAAATAATGGAAGAAAATATTCATAAATTATAAACATATATATTATTTTCATCGGAAGATAAAAATAATCCTTACAAGTTAATAATTAAAGGACAAATAGCACAATCTAAAAATAAGTTGAGCAAAAACATGAATATATTTATCTAAAGGTATTCAGATGACTAAAAAATATGTGAAATCTACCTTTTATCATTAATTATTAGAAAAATATAATCATACTCATTAAAATGGTTGAAATAAAAAAATCAAGAAAAATAAATTTTGAGGAGACTGTGGAGAAACTGGAACCATTGTATACTGCTGATGGAACCATAAAAGAAGTAGTTGCTTTGAAAAATTGTAATTCCTCAAAATATTAAAAGAGTTATCATGGGTGATTAAAAATGGCCTAAAATATATTGAGGTGATGTCTTACATTCTATGAAAACTGAACACTACTGAATTGTACATCTTAAATGCATGTTTGTTTGTTTTTTTAATTTTTTTTAAAGATTATTTATTTGTACATACAGAACTGGGGTACAGGCCAGAGGTGCAGGGGTGGCAAGAGGCTTCACCAGAGACAGAGTAGGGAGCAGAACAGGCAGATCGACGAAGTACACTGCTGAGGGGAGCAGCGGGTGGGTCAGGAGAGGTCTGCCACACCATGTGGTCACCTCCGGGGCAGGTGGGAGTCGAACTCATGCGGAAGTGGCTTTAGCTTCTCAGTGCAGTGCTTTAACCCACTACGCCACCAGGGAGGGCCCTTAAATGCATGGTTTTTAATCTCTACAAACACACACACACACACACACACATGCATACACTCATACACTAAGGAATGCATAGACCAAGGAAAATAAAATGAAATAAATTATTTATACCTATTTATGATATGTGATAGAAATCAATTTGTTTTCTAAACACAAAAGCATGTTGTATGACATTTACATTATATCCTGGAAAAAGACAAAGCTATAGTGATGGGCAATAGATTAGTGGCCATAAGAGCTCTAAATCAAGAAAGGTTTTGACTGCAAAAGGGTAGCCAGAGGTTTGGTTTTGTTTAGGTCAGGGTGGTGGTAGGCAATAGAACTTCTCAATGTCTTAATTTGGTTGGTAATTACTTGATTCTATGGATGAATCAAAAATTATAGAACTGTCCTTCCCTAAGAATTTACAGTTCAACAATAACTCAAAAATGGCAAATTTTCTCTGCTTAGTATGTAGTAGATAACTGTTAGGCTCTTTAGTGTTGCTAGTGCAAATAATTACACCATGAGTTCAATACTATTATTCTTCTAATCATTATACAGATGAGCAGTGAAAGGTTTGGGAGTTTTAGAAATAAAATCTCTCACAAAGCTGATGTTACTTGGAACAGGAGACTTGAACCTGTAAGTATGCTTTAGTCCAGTGAGGCTGCTATATATACAAAATATCAGAATTGACTTATATTCACTTCTTACAGTTCTTGAATCAGAGAAGTCCAAGATCAAGTGTTCTGCAAATGAATATCTAATGGGGCCTGCTTCCATACTGATGTCTTCTTGCTGTAACATCACAAGATAGAGGATGCAAAGCAGCTCTCTTCAGTCCCTCTGAAAAGTGCCTAATTGTGAAGGCTCTGGCGTCATGACTAATTACCTGCCAAAGGCCTCACTTTCTAATATCATCAACAAGGGGTTTAGGGATACGGAAGCCCATATCCTTTCAGGCTCTAATACATTAGAAACCAGATTTTTAAGCTTTATATATAATGTATTTTCACACATTGCCTTTTCTTATACGTGCAGACAAAAAGAAAAAAAAAACCTACAAACCAAGTATATTAAAATAATCATGATTTCCTAGATGAGCACTACAAAATCAACAACACAAATTTCAGTTTTGAGTAGCCATTTAAAGATACTTGAAATGAAGATAAGTGACTGAGATTTGAGTGCTTCTGTGTCCAACAAATAACACAGATGTTATTAAATGAAGAATAAACAACTGTGGCTGTGCTGCTAAGGTCACTGATAAGTACTACACAGTTTTTTTTGTTGTTGTTGTTGTTTTGTTTTGTTTTGTTTTTTATAACTGAGGTAACATTGGTTCAGAACTTTGTATGTGATTCACATTTCTCTTTAGCCACATATCACTACACTACACGCCACCAACATACACATACATAATCCTCCACTAAATACAACTGTGCTCCCTCCACACTGCTCTCTACCCCTCTGATAAACATAAGAGAGATCTCTAGGATTTCCTACTGGTTAGATATTGAGGGGCCCTTTCTTTTGTTTCCACAATTCAGTGAAACCTAGTCTTTATACTTTTGCTTCATTTTACTTAGTATTTTCCTCTGCAGCTGCATCCATGTTGTCACAAGTGACAAATGTTCATTTTTTTTTTAAACCATTGAATAGTATCCCATTGTGTATGTATTCCATATCTTCTTAATCCACTCATGTATTCTTGGAAACTTAGGTTGTTTCCATAATTTGGCTGTTTTAAATTGTGCCGCAATGTATATAGGAGTGCACATATACCTTCAATTAATGCTGTTGTATCCTTTAGATAGATATCAAGAATCCTATGCTAGAATTTTAATTCATAGGTTGAAATATATTCCTCAATCTTTATGAATTTTAAAGATTATATGCCTAAACCCATGAGAAAATATTTCTTCCAATTCAGAAAAAAAATATTTCCTAAACTATACAGTCAAAATTTCCAATATAATTAAACTGACATATAGCCAACTTTGTAATTTCAGGTATGTTGAAAAAAATATATCACTGTAACTGTTCTGATTATGCAACAATCCTTAATTAGTTAAGCAACATTAATCGCTATAGCTAATTATATCCTCATGTTTGCTCATCACTAGTGAGATTAGAGACAAAGTTTCTGACAGGCAAAGTTAATATGTCTTCAATCATTCAGAATAAAATACATATTATTTCTTCTTCTCTTAGGACAAACTGAATATAATTTATTTTAATTGCTCATTTCTCTGAATCCCTTGATTCCAATATATATTTGACCTTTAATCTGACTAGGCATTTGTTTTTTTTTTAATGTGACAAAGAAGAGCTCAGAACACATCATAATCTTCTTAACCAATTGTTGGGAAAGAACAATTGAGAAAAATATTTTTAAAATTTTTATAAGAGAAATTTTTAATCTCTGTTATTTACTATTCCACATTTTTAGTCTAATCTAATCTGCTAAAAAGCTATATTAATTTCACATTTTTGGGAACAAACTACATTAAAAATCAAACAACAATTCATGGGAAAATCTCATGTTTGTTTTCTTTCACCAAATAAAGTCATTCAGATTTTGTCAGTAACCTCTATTTCATCTTCAGTTTACATTCCATCTTTAGCTACTTTCAACAAGCTTCTTTATGTGCCAATTAATAGGACATTGACATGTGAAACTAAAGTTCAGGAACTGCTGGCCTTTTTAAATAAGAGAGATGATGCTTTTTTAAGTGGATACATTCAAACAACATCAGTACATTACTGGATTTCTCACACCTTATATCATTTAATACTGAAGGATTATCTCTAAATGATTTATCACCAATAAAATGCTGTAAAATATTTTTGCATAATTAATATTTATTTAATGTTAATTAGATGAACAGTCACTGCCCTTTCTATAATCATTCTGTATACTACAGTTCTTGTAAAACTAATTTTCACTTTCTAATACGCAGCAATTTAACCATTGAACACATTCATATAGTCTATTACTTGCCAAAATAACATACATCTTTCAACCCTATGAAAGGTGACTATATTTTATTCACATCTTATAATTAGAATTCATATTGTTATTTTAAAATCCAAGATTATTTTAAAATTTTCCATATGTATCTTGCAGCCATTTGAAACTTGTCACGCAATGAATCAGCCCAATATACTGCTCCTATGAGAACTAAATCTTCAGTTTTCTTAAAATAAAAACCAAATAAAGTAACAGACATGGATCATTAAATTTGAACTCCTATTTTTGTCTAAATTATATACTTGTTTTTCTAGTAGTGATTAAAATATCCATTAATAGGACTCAGTACTTAGTTCTTAGTCCATCCTCAACATATTTTCACTGGTATCACTATATTTTATCTTATTTAGTCCAAAAGCTACTGTTATACTGAAGAGAATGGACATACGTATAGAAGATGAAAACAAAATATCTCCCATCTCATGTCTGGGGCAAAATGATCAACACCTGTGCTGCATCCCTGTTTCCTCAGCTTGGTGATGGGCATCATCTACATGCCATTATGCATGAGTATGGCCCACTGGCTTCATTCATTAAAGTTTCTCAAAGACTCTGTTGTCCATACTCTCCTACAGTCCTGTTGTTAGAGCCTATCATGAATCTCTCTCTCCATTAATTACTCCCTTAATAGTTTAAGTGTGAAATCTTTGGAAACAAAAATACTTCATTTCACAAACCAGAGTTGTCATTAAGTACAATGAATAAAAAAAGAGTGTTGAGATTTTCTTGAATTTATCTAGGGGTCTGATTTTTAATTTATTATCAGTTTGTTTTAATTTTCTGAACCTTAATACCTTAAAATTCACATGCCAGTAAGAATATTGGTAACACAAAGAAATGTTGAATGTGGTAGGAAGACTGAATAATCGGTGTCTCTTCTGTCTGTATATTCACCATGATTATTGTTTATAATTATCCCATAGTATGTAAAGGGAAGCTCTATTCAATACACTCCTTTTCATTAATTATTATTACTGTACTATATGCTCAAATTTTACCTCTCTGAATTTGGGAGTTGTGACAAGTTTTTTTTTTAGTTTTGGGGTAAATGGGCTACAGTTAAAATTACTTCACACTATGTTCTGTGAGGATGGAAGGGATTTGAGAAATTGCTGGATGTCTTTCTTAAAACTCTAAAACTTTCTTTCATTCTATCTCTCTGAAACAAAATCCTTTATCACATTTTTCCAAATTAATTATAAAAGCTAAAAATTAAATCTTACTTTTCTCCCCCACATTAATCCTAAGTAGATCAGTTATTTTGTCTATATTAATGGGAGCATAGCACTAGTGAGATTTAATTTCAAACTTTTGTAATTATAGCTAAAATTAAATTTACCATGGATGAATTGTCTATGTCCTAGATGAAAGCAGACTGGGAGGATTAGCAATTGGACCTCCCGGATGACTTATGTTATCTTTGATAATTAATTAAAATCAATGTGTAGAGGCCTATATTTGGAAACTTAGGGGTTTCTAAGCAGGAGTTTTTCAAATTCTCTCACAAATTTGGTGTAAAGTTTATGGGAATGGCAGTACTTTGAGAAGACTTGAGAAGATCATAAAACAGTGAGGTGAAACTATAGTATTTTTCTCTGCTGAAGAAAACAAGATTAGGTGCTCTTCCTGGTGAGCTACAAAAATCTCATAAAGTTAAAAAAACATGACTGTCATTTCCCTAAAGATGAAACAGCTAAGACGCCACTGTATAGAGAATTGCAGGAAAATGGGTTGGAGGAAATTTATTAATCCTAAAGAATTTCTTTAAGTGAAAAAAGAGTAACAAAATTTCTAGTTAATTCTTAAAACATAAATATCTTAACTCTAATACCAGAGTAGAAAAATGGCATAATACAGTTACAGTGTGGCATAGTATAGATGCATATTTACATATAAAAGTTTTATTGTATCCAAAAAAAATTCAATCAAGTCATGTATAAATTTTATAAAATAAAAGGAAATAAAAATCATTATCCAGAGCAAGTTTTTGAAATAGTTGAAGAAAAGAGTCTTATTTAAAGTTGTAATCAGAGCAAACAGACATAACAAATTCAGTCACCTATGCAAGGATTTTTCCTGGAATTTTAGAAATTTTCTACCAGCCATGTACAGTACATTCACAAATATGTCACACCACTAAAAAACCCAGGAGAGTATGTATTTCCCTTACCTGACAACCCTATGTTTCCAGGTGCAAGGTCATACTTAAAACATTTGACCCCTTTTACAGCCAATTCTGATGTGCCAATACACGTCTCCTTGACAATGAAAAAGTAACTGTCATTTTAGCTGCTGCACTTTCCCTGGACATGGATCCAGTTTTGCTGCATGTCCTCATCTCAAAAGTTTTTGAAACTTTTAATAAGAAATGGAGTGTATTTTCCTTCCATAAGTAAATGAGCTATGCATAGGCTTTCCTATAATAAGAGAGCAATTGTGTTTTTGTGGGGAAGACTTTTATTTTACTCCTTCTATTCTAATACATACTTAATGCTGATTTAATGAATTTCTTTCCTTCAACCCTCTCCTTTAATATTTTCTTATAATTTTTACTTCTGACCTGAAATATGCTCTTTCAAGGTGAAATGAGCCACCCTTCACTACCAGCCAGGCTGACTGAATTTAATTAGAAAGCTATCAATAGGTTATATGTTATATGTACCTCATCTAAGCCTGGCTAGTTGCTAATGTGGACACCTATTTAGAAGTATGTTCTGTGTCCTTCTGCCGGAGCTTGTGGTCATTTGTATTTTTTTCCCTTCTGAGTTCTACCAATTAATGATACATGATCCTCAATCTTCAAGCGAGTCTTCTCTGACTACTTCAGGACTGGGTCTCCTCCAACTCTTGATATATACAGTGTTTCATAGCTTAGTTCTTCATATGGAAACTTCATTGAATTGCTCTCTGGTCTTTCTAGTGCTGCTGTTAACTAAAATACATAAGGTTGTTTATTTAATTGCCATAACTAACTAGACCGTCTCTGTATTTTGCCCATCTTTCCGATCCTCGAATGAAGCCTGTGTCTTAGATCAAACAGTTGCTCAGTACATTTTTTATTCCATATTTTTGGTTTCCAATTCTAAGTAGAAAAGATCAAATCTAATTTCTCACTTATAATATCTAGATGTTTTGATAGTGTGATCAGAAGTAGCAGGTATATCACCAAAGATAATTGTGGGAATGAAAGTAGGGAAATAATTTGGGGGAAGCACTGTTGCTGTTTTGTCTGAGTAGATGATGATGTAGTGTTCATCTGTCATTCTTGGAAAATAAGATCATTCATTTTGTCCTAGAATGTAGTAATAACATAATAGATTCCATAACATCTTTTTTTTTTTTTTTTTGGATGTTGCAAGAAGCAACACATTAAAAGTCCGATGCACAAAGGAGAGATCATGGCCTTTCATAATTATCATCATCTACAATATGATACAAATCATCAATGTTCCCACTATTAGGCCACTAATAATTGGCATTTCATAGTCACAAATTCCACTTGACAGAACAGCATGTCTGACATCTGTTACCACTGCACTCCATTGCTTCAGCATATTTATATTAACCTCTTTATTGACCTAATATCTGTCTTCTGTTTTCAGCTACAACATAAGAAATTACTCTGAACTCCATTCTGATGGCTCCAGGGCCCACTACCATGTTAGGCAGTAACCTATGTCTTGAGAACCCATGCCCATCAGCTAGTTGACTCTTGTGTTAGGTTTCATGTCACATAGCTTAGAATTTCACTCAAAAGCCATTGAACACATTAGAAAGATTACTTTGCCCCTTGTGACTCTAGCAGGAGCAATAAACTTGAGCACTCTGAAAAGGCTATGAATTGCTCACCCCGAGCTTAACCATTGAAAATAACAAACGACCAGGCTACTAGTATAACAATGTCCATCACTAAAAGTCTACAGGCCTTCATGTTCTCTATCTGCAGTTTTGCTTGGAATACACATCTTCCTTTTCATCATAAGAGAGTGTTAATTGTATGCACAAGCCCTAGGTTATACTAGCCAGTACAATGCATGTTCCAAAATTTATCTATCAGGGATTTCCCTACCTTTTCCAGACATTTTTAAATACTCGTATCTTAAAATCGTCTCCACTGGGAGGCTTCATCTACCTTTCAAACTAACCTTTTTTGCTTTTGTCAGCAGAAAAGGAATGTGATAGCTATATTTTAAAAAGTGACCCATGGAATTCCCTTTTATTTAGGTAACACAACAATTTGAGTGGTTTATCATTTTTATCACTTTCTTAATCATTTCATCACTCTCATATTTGCCCAGAAATGTATTTAGTAAATGATACTTTTCCTGTGAAAATTCTTTCCAATTATTCCAAAAGAGATCACTAGCTCTCAGCTTTCCCTCACTTCTCATTCAGATTATGTAATAGCTGTAAACTAAGCTATGACTTTTTACCTAAGGATCTTCATCTCTACCTGTTTCTTTGACTGCTCTGATCCCTTACAACAGTTGGGTACAGGATTCAGTTCCAAAAGTGCTCCACACTATGGAAAGTAGATGACCAGGAAGAGGCCAGTAACATTTTTAAACCCAAATGAGTGATTAACAGATCCTCGTGGTTTAGTAAAATTGTCTACATTATTTATTCCTAAATTATGCCACAGATTTGAGATGAAGTTACAATTGGGATGAAATATTATAAACCTCCAAAGAAAGATTGATGGTACTTGACAACAGTTATCTCAATCCTTCTCTTACAAAGAATTATCACCTTGTTTAGAAAACTACTGGGCAAATATGCATCTTCTATTTTGTGGCAGGAAGGCAAGCAGCAGATTGAGAGAATTTTTCCCAGTTAAACCAAATAAGGTGAAAAAAAGCGACAGTGGCTTTTTCTAATCATAGAATTGGAGAGGGGAGTTGAATGGCTAATAAAAGAAGAACTTAATAATTGTAATAGTTTTTTTTTTTAGTGGGAAATACAGAATTCAATAATATATAAAGGCAAAACTTAAAAACACTTATATTAGTATACTTTATGAAATATAATATCACCTGTTATCACAAGAGAATGCTAATGAATTGACCTAACTAGGTTGGATAATAAACATATGATTACTCCTTTTGATACACTCCTGTGTTCCAGGGATTAGGGTCTATTATTTATTTATTTTTATTTCAAAAAGCATGAACTATAAAAGCTCCACAACAACTTTAGGAGTTGTGTACTATTCCATGTTGCAGAGGAAAACATATGCATAGGGATATTACATGATTTCTCAAGGTTATAGAACCTCGTAAAATGACAGGGTAAGGAGGTGTACCTGTCACTTTGCATTCTGCCAATGTCTTATCCTGTATTGATTTAAATCTCTAAAGATTTTTTTTTACATAAAATATGGGATAAAAGTATTTTACATGAGTTTTTTTTTTTTAATTAAAAAAACTGTAGACAAAGTACTACGCTTACGTTGGTGATAGACTGAAATCAGATCATTTGTTTTATCTGCAAAGTCTAAAAGTGCTCAGAGAAAGAAAGATATTTTCCCATATAGCGTGTTGTTAGGTGCACTGTCTTTGGAGACCAGCATAGTAGTTTTTTATGTCGTCTCCAGAGAAGTCATAGTGGTGCCAGATTTTCAGGCTGAATCATCCACACACAACAGAAATAACAATAGTTTCCATCTGTATAAACTAGATGACAAACAACTAGAATTATTGGAAGTCAGGTATTTCCCAGGTTTAAATCACTAGAAAAGTAAGATTCTGTCACATCTTGATAAAGTGTGTATTTAAAAATAACAAATGCAGCAGTTTCCAAAGAGAATTATGTCAGAAAGAGGAAGCTCAAAAGAATAGAAACCATAAAAAGTCTCAATTCCTGAACCATGTCTGTATGGAAGACACCGACTATATTTTACTTTCTTATACTACGCAACTGCATACATGCATCTCAACTCTGTGTGTTTCTCTAAGGTTTTATCCTTTTTATTTTGCCCCAGTTTCCTCCTTAGATAAACAAATGAACAGAGGAAAAATATACATGGATTGCCCTAGAGAACCTAGGGGGTATAGCTTTCAGTGATAGATTTAAATGGCCATGAATTTACATTGACCTTACAATGTCCCTGTTTATATTGCAATGCACATACCATTTTCCCCCTTTGGTGCCTTGATTAATGACTCTTAACTTCTTTTTTGTAGTTTCTCTTTTCTTAACTTCCCGGTTGATAAGTAGGTTTCAATTTGAAAGCCCAGTGTTACACTGGAGGGGGTGGGGGTCACTTCCTGTTGGTCTTAGTTACTTGGAATTGCCAGCCCCATGGGTTTAGCTTTAACAGAGCTACAAATATTTCATCCTGGTGATGTAGTCCCTGTGACTGGGCAACATTATCTGTTATTTTCCATGGAGTGGCCTGTGTTTCCTTTTTTGTATGGCACTTGAGTAACATTGTGTGACCGCTGATTTTAGAGAAAATGTGACATGCCTCATACAAGAGAAGAACTGAGCAAAAAAACTTCTAAATGATGTTTAAATAGAAGCCAACATATTCATCAGTACTGTAAAATACACTCAAGCGTTCTAAGTTCCCAAACTTAATTTTCCTGAAATGCCCTCTGTGCCAGTTTCAGTGTAATCCTGAAAACTACAGCCTCTAAGTATCTTGTCCCCTTCAAGCACCTAGTGACATAGACTTCATTTTAGCACAGAGTTTACTCTAAAAATTAAAATTAAACAAGGTTCTACTCTGTCCAGATTCAAGTACTTGGTTGTATCTGTTTTTCTCATGCACAGCAGAAGCACCTCAGGTAAAATATGAGGTTTCGGGTATTTTTCATAATCTGATAAAATAAAAATGAACTGCAAGGTTGGTTTTGTTCTTTGCATTATCAAATACAGCTTTTGAAGTAAATTGAGGATAACAGAATTGACCCATACTTACTTGCCTGTGGAATTAATCTCTCTTTCAATTTCTCTCTCTCTCTCTTCCCTCTTTCCTTCCTTCTTCCCCTCCCTCCCTCCTCTTTTCTCCCACTTTTCTCTGCTCTCCCTTTTCCTTTCTTTCTGTTTCTCTCTCTGCTTCCTCTCATCTGTGGAACAACAGTGAAAAAAAAGTCTCAACTTCACAATTTGTAATATTTTTTCCCATGATGCAGTCTATCATTATTTGGATGACTAAAAGCTTTAATTATTTACTTTTGGGAGTCCCTGAAACCCATGTCATCACAAATACTGAAGAATATTCTGGGAAAAGTCTGAAACACTTCCAGTTAAACTCTTGACTTAATATCTCAAGAAGGAAAAAAAAATAACGTTTTTACCACATATTTTATTAAACCCTTTAGGTCCTTTTACAAGAGAGGAAATACCAATTAACGTATAATTTAGCAGAACAAAATATTATCCCATTTCAACCAGTACCCACTTCCTTGAAGTTTATTCAAGCATTAATAACCATTTAATGCAATTTAACTACACTGAGGTATCCATTACATTAATATAATATATCCATCAGGAAATTAGAGTTTTGTTTCCATGAATTTTGTATTACAAGAAGGTCTTTATAATTTTATTCTGCATTTTATGATGCTTAATTTCAACTCCTTAGTCTTTGTTATAGTGTGAGGGGATCAAAATGTTTCTAATGTTATAATATTAAAATCACTTGATTTATTGAGCCACAAATTACTTGTATACATATGTATTGTAATATATTTGAGGATTTAAACCACAAGATGTGTCAGAATAATCAGATTTCATTAGAAATATAACAATGTGTCTACATTTTCAAGAAATAGTGATCCTTTTAAAGCACACATATTGGAATGATGTTAATAAAATAAGTTCTTCATGGTCGGGATATATACATTTCACTGTGCAACTTTAGTTATGTGTCAATATGTAAACAAACAATCACAACAGCATCTCAGACATACTAGATATTATGGGACTTGCTAGGCCTTTTGTTGGACATCTTATCTCAGAAAATGCTTAAAGATTTAAAAAACATGCTCAAAGAAATTTAAATACTTTGTGGCAGGAAAAGAAGTCACTGGAGATGTCAAGATTAAAATACTTCCAACAAACCAGTGAGTCACTTCTAGTTAGTAAAGAAACGTGAGCATATCAGCAGAAAGTGCAAATTTATGCTTTGTAGTATATCAGTTCCCATTTTGAGAGGATTGAGGAACTATTTCATCAGACTTCCTTCACCCTTTGTAACTTCTCTCCATATATCACAAAAACAAACTACATTATCAAGGGAGCCCCGTTACCTGCATACAGAAAGGATTATCATGTTATATGGATCATTTTGTCTTTGCAAGTAAAATTTAAATTTTAACACTTTTTCCTACTATAATTTATTCACATTTTTGTATGCTTACAAATGACTACCTTAAATGGTGACTTCGAAGAGAAGATTTTGAAAATCTGAAAGGAAAAATAAAAGAGAATGAAGTCTCTATCATTTGCTAATTAATGTTTATGACATAATTTTGTTAATTCAATAAACTGTTCCTCTTACTGAGGAAGTCATAATTGGGAAAGCAAATATAAAATCAGGCAGATATTCTATGAATTTCAGCAAGGTAGACCAGTCATCTGAATAAATCCTACCCTTATTCCATTCCAAAGTTAAGACATTATCTCTAAACAGAATAATTTCTCATGTGTTTTTGCCTACATTTCCTAATTGATTCAGCTCAGGAGGTTACTTATAAACACTTTTCCAAATGCTAGAAGGCAAACAAGTGTAAAAAAGATAAATGTATCTTCCAAGCAATTTTTAGCTAAGTCCATATGAATAAATGTTATATGTCCTAAGCTATCTTCCTCTACTCCATCTTTGTTATCTATATGCCTGTAATGAAATAAAGTGAGATCATAAACATATGTTGCTTGTCTCTATTTATCTTACTAATCCAGCAGTTAGGATGAGGTCCTTAAGGAGTAATGCCTCAGCAAGAATAGATCAATAGCTTTAAATTCAATGAGTAGGGCTTTCTTACTAGGCAACAAGTACTAAGAGCAGAAGAGAATAAAGAGGCACAGTCAAATGTTTGCTTCAGCAGAGAAATAGATCCTGGAAGGACTTCTGAAAAGTGAGTCCAATCTATTACTGTTATTGTCATATTTTCCTTACTGTTTACATCTTTTTTACTTGCTTATTATTATTATTTATTATTTTAATTCTCATAAGTTGCTTCTGATAAATAAACACTGCATTTCTTCCCCCATTTTTCTTTTTTTAATGTGTCCATCAAACACATAAACACATTATCAGGTTAACTTATTCAGTAAATATTTATTAAGCACCTACTGTGTGCCAAACATTGTGTTGTATTTATCGTGTAGCCCTTGAAGTACTTCTTGGTCTCCCCTTCTACCTCCTAGTTTCCCTCCATCTTGAGGATGTGCTAAGATGTAAATGTTGAATCTATATTACTGAATTATCTTATCCAGGCTTTCAGGTAGCCAGGGGATATACAACTTGGAATACTCAGCTCCAAAATCATTCATCACATTTTATCAATTCCCCAGTTTTATGGAGTATAATCTTAGTGAAGACTAACAAAGGTATATTGGTACTCATCGATCAAGATAAGATGTAGGGGTACTTGCATTTAAAATTAAAAAAAAATTGTCTTAAATTATTTTCAGATGAATATTTAATTGAGCATCTCAAAGGTATAGAGAGACTCTCCTACTCACTTGTCTGTCACACTGGGAGATCCCATCCCTACACTTTAGAGTCTGTCTCCTCTACTAACATTTTAGGTCAGCAATTGTGATTAGTTCCACATATAATTGCCAAATTGATTCCTCATTAGTTAATACAGGGATAAAATGATCTTAAATTTGATATCTAATAAAGAAAACAAACACCACAATAAGTTTGTCATACAGAAAACAAAGATAAATGAGGAAAACAAAATACGACATGAAAATGTCAGTCATTTTTTATGGTGCAAATTATATGAGAGACTTTTTGAAATGTGGTGAACAGCCATAGGTGTCAGTAAAGATCTTACAGCAACTCATGTTCTATTTTATCATTTGTTGTATTTTCTAAGATAACATTACTGGAAGCTATTACTAAGTATTTAATATTCCTTATTTCAGTGACACAGAACATTAAAAATTCTGAGTTCAGAAAAAATATTAATAAATTTGTACCCATAAATAGATTACACAAGTAGAAATATAATACATGCCCAAATCAGTGGGGAATCAGTTGACTTACTGAAATGATAAAATTCTGAACAAAGTTATTTGCCAGTAAAATATGTAACATTTTAAAAAGAAAATACAAGCATCATCAGTTTCAAAAGGCAGCAATGCTAGAGACCTTATATTTCATTTGACTTGGTCTGTTTAGATTTAACAGTTAATTTCCAATTAAAGTTAATGCTAAGAGTCCCTGCATCTATGACCTAAAACATAAGGGTTGCAGTTTAAATTGTAAATTTCACTTTACCAAATTAAACAACACAAATTATACCTTGAAAAATTAAAAATAAGATTGCTGCTATATGCCTTTATGTATTAAACTTTTACTCTTTCCCTAGTAAAAACTAGCTCCAAAATTGTTAAGTGAACATTTGAGTCATTTCTGTGAAATGATTTTTTAGTCTCTGAATACTTGCAATGGACCTAGGAATGTAGAAAATATTATCAACAAATTATTCTACAATATGTGATATAGTTATCATGATTACCAAATCTCAGGGTTCAAATAAGGAGCTTCAAGAAGTAAAATGGCGGTGCTCCCTGGTGGTGCAGCAGATTAAAGCACAGCACTAAGAAGCTAAAGCCACTTCAGCATGAGTTCGATCCCTGCCCCGGAGGTGACCCACATGGCATGGAAGACCTCTCCTGACCCACCCACTGCTCCCCTCAGCAGTGCACCTAGTCATTCAGCCTGTTCGCTCCCCACTCTGTCTCTGGTAAAGCCTCTCACTGCCCCTGCACCTCTGGCCTGTACCCCTGTTCTGTATGTATAAACAAATAAATCTTTAAAAAAATGTATAATGGCTATTCTACAAAACCAGTGTTATAACATGTAGAGTCTAGCAATTCATATCTGGGCCTATCTGATTCTCAATCCTGTGTACTTTCCATCAAACTGAGCACACTTGAAAATTGGGTATCTCTCTCTAGAAACAGAAAAAATAAATCTTTATCCATCATTGATAATGATTATTTATGTTAAATATTTTATTCTAGCAATAAATTTAAGAATGTTGCATTTGCAAATTCTGCAGGTTAATTTTTCTAATTCCAGTTTTTGATATTTTATTAATGGCTACCTTCTTTCAGCTGAGGTAATAGATTATAAAAACATTTGTGTTCTGGAGTCAGAGAGATTTTCACCTATAAATACACTGTTCCATGTATGTAGACTTATATATTAAACTGCACTTCAGTTCTAGAGCCCCAGGTTCCTTAACTGTGCATGGAAATGATCATGTTAGCTTTTCATATTATCATGAAGATGAGAGACAATGTGCATAAAACAATTGGTGATTAGCAGATAGTCAGTATATGGCAGCTATTTAGGTTTTTCAGGATTAAATTATAATGACAATTTTTTATTGGACAAATAATTGACCCAGTAGAAATTTACAACATATGCATTCTTAATTCTTTGGTAGTGCCACCCAAATATATTACTTATATCAGAGTTAACTCTATTATAGTTCAAAGTACTTTTAAAGAGATTTCTCGTTTGTTTTGTTTTGTTTTCTATTGAGATAGACTTAAAAGGCTAGAAGTCATGTTCAAATGCGAATGCAAATGATATGTGGAGTTAATGTTTCTTTCTTATTTTTGCCATTCCTTTTTTGTGTGCATTTCCCAACCTGCTATGAAAACCTTATTGGGGAGATAAGAGAAAATAGCATTAGAATTCCTGTCAGAGGGCCGTCCCTGGTGGCGCAGCGGGTTAAGGCACTGCACTGAGAAGCTTAAGCCACTTCCACATGAGTTCGATCCCCGCCTGCCCCGGAGGAGATCCACATGGCTGGCAGACCTCTCCTGCCCCGCCCACTGCTCCCCTCAGCAGTGTATTTCTCGTCTGCCTGTTCTGCTCCCCACTGTGTCCCTGGTGAATCCTCTCACCCTCCCCATCTCTGGCCTGTACCCCAGTTCTGTATGAATAAATAAATAAATCTTTTAAATAAAAGAATTTCTGTCAGAATCAAGATACAAGATGCATACAAAATGAGTGAAGAGGGTTTCTTAAACCCAATTTCTCATCAATGTCCAGAAGCATATATCAAACCCCTATAAGAGCATATACAGCCCCCCCAAAAAAAAACTAAAAATGTGACATGCTTTATTAATCAAATAGCCTGGTTCCACGTAGTAAATTAAGTATCATCCAATATCCAGGTACTATTTTTTCAAATGTAGATGTTTGGGACTTATGCTTTTACTACTTTATGAAATAAATAAGATTATAATTTGTCTATGTATTGTTCATTAAATAAGTCAGTACTTATCTCATAACTATGTTTACTAACAATAAAGAATTTAGGTAGGAAAATGGGATGAAAACTTTTTCATAACTCACAACTATCACAAAGCACACCCTGTCATAATACACATTAAATTTGAAAGTGATTATGTATGGCAGTGGCAAGTGCCCTATAATTTGATTGTTATAAACATATCGAAATAAAAAAGTTAACCTCAGAAGTGCAGAGATTATCTATTCACACTCTTACTACTATTTCATCAAGTGAGTGGATATAGCTCTGTTGCTTTCACTAATTCTCTGCCGCTCAGACACCCCACCAATTTTGAGTGCACTTCACAATTGTGCCCTTACTACATGCAACTTCTTATTGCTCTGTGTTTCCAGTTCTTGTTTCAACTAGATGATAAGGACCTGAGGGAACAGAGGCTGTGTCTTGACCATGTTAATCCTTTGTACACCACACAATCACCATGATGTTGAACAAAAGATACTCAATTAGCAGTTAGCTAATAATCTTAAAATTTCAAACCTAGTAAAATGCATCAGAATATCAGCCCTCTTGTAGCATTTTAGTGAAATGCAAATTGATTTAATTTCTCTGAAGGGTAATTTGTCTTATATCAAAATGCAAGTTGACCAAGCTTTTCACCTAGTGACCCGACTGGAAAACTTGTCCTGATACCTTTCTCTGATCATCTTTCTCTTTCTGTATCATTTTTCCAGTTTGCTAATGTCCATTATTCCTTAATTCTCAACATAAGTAAATACCCATTCCATTGAAAATATTATTTATTTTACAATATGCATTGACTTCATTTTGGGTTTAGAGAGCCATCAACACATCTCATGCCACCATTTATTTACCCAGTAGTTGTATCCTAAGCCTTACTGAATGTTCAACACATTGTACACACTAGACAGTGTCCATTAAATAAAGGAGTAAATGATTAAAATGAATTAATGATTGCATTTATATGCTGTACTCAGGAGGCAGAATGCTACTTGTAAATATTTTAATATAGCATTAAAATGTATACCCACCATAAGAATACTTTTCCCTTAGTAGAATCTCATATCACTAAAGAATTGTTAAAATATATAATATAAAAATATAAAGGCAAATAAACCTAATCTAATGTTGTCTTTCTGAAATTTCTGTATCTAGGAATGATTCATATATTTCCCATCAGAAGTATGATATGGACATCTCAAAATAGAAAATGAATACATCTGTGTCCTTCATTAGGGAAAATCATATAACTGGGAATGAACTATCCTGTGATCTCTGAATTCTCTGTATTCTCCTATGTACAAACTAACTTGGATATTTTCCTCAGGAACACTACACAATGTCATGACAAAGGGGAGAATGCTTTTGGTTCATTCCAGAACAACAACAAAACATTTTGTTTCTTTCACGTTTTTACCCTTAGAATTCTTTACTAACTGATCTACCCATAAATATTCAGTGAAGGTAAAGAAATTAAGAAATCAGTTATAGGAGAGGAAGTTCAAAAATGTTTATTCCATTTATTCGATTTGTTGCTTATTTTCTGTACATTTTGAAAAATAATCTGATTTCTATTTTCGCCAAAAAATACTCTAAGATTCCATATTGCAATGTATTAGTCTTCTAGTACTAGTGTATATATGTCCAAATATATGGAGATATATACAGACTGTGTAATACATGTATATAAAGTTTTCAAATCACAGATTGTATTCACCACATCTAGTCAATTAATTGAAATGACTTTAGGACTATCCAGATTCTTAGTGTTCATGTAATGTAAACACCTATATACAAGTGGAGAAACTGAATCACAGAAGTGAATTCTTCAAGGATGGAGCCTAAATATCTGACAGAGATGACACTGAAAACTACCTCCTTACACTCAGTCCAGGGTTCCCGACTCTCCTCAAATTACTTCCTACTTCAATCAGTATGTTACTTTAAAGTGTTGTTGATGGTATTATGATTTTTAACTGTAAATGTCAACCCAGTAATCACATATCTCTGAATGTTTTCCCATAAAACTCAAATGTCGAAAGATATTTTACATTTTTTCCACTATATCTATTTGCCAAATATGACACACAGCAGTCACCAAAGTTACTCACAAACACATAAGCTAAGGGTGATAACAATTGCTGTCTAAAAGAAAGTTAAAAAAAAAATATATATATATATATATATCATATCTCTGGCACACAAATATTTCCTATGACTTTCTTATGCCATGCCCCTCATTTCCTTGGTGAGATTAATTGTGTGACAAGTGACATAATATGGCCTTATGAAATTTCGTCTGGAGCAATTTTTACTACTAATGGAAATTATAAATAATATGTGCCTTTCGTCAACTGCATTCTTCAGTAATCTAATTGTATCAAGCTAATGAGACCTGGGTTAGGAAATGTTCTGAGGTTCCCATGCCCCAGGTCAGGGAATGCTGAAAACATCTCCGAGCAGATGTGCTCAGTCTCACGAGGATGGCAGCTGAGCACATGGTTACTCCACAGAGGCTGGCTGTGCAGGGTCTTGTGCACTTGACCTTCTGCTAGAGGTAAAGAGCCTTCCCGTTGGCTAGCTGCAAAGCGAAGGAGGGAGGGAAGGTGGAAGGAGATAAAGACTCTCCTTCTCACCCTCTGTTTTCCAACCTTTTCTTTTACTAATTGTGTGGCAGATTATTCCCATGTTCTTCCCAGGGAAAATGGCTGTAACCGTTGCCTTTCAGAAACTAGCACATGAGCTGGCAGCTGTGTGTGTTGAAAGGGGCCAGAAGGCCAGGGAAGGTTTGCATGGGAAAGAAAACACCTCTTTTCTCCCTTTCTCCAAATCAATATTGTTTACTCTACATTTACAAAGGTTGATCTAACATGACTCGAGGCTGTTATAGGCTTAAAATGCTTTAAAGATGATTTTATATTATGGTTGGATGAGAGGCATCTAAATAAAAAATTCCAACATACTCCAAAAGTGGCATGTGCTATGAACCACCCCCAACCTTTCAGGCTTGAGGTTAGGCAGTGTGGGCGACAGCTGAGATATAATTACCTACATCCTCTGAATGATGTCATTTAAGGACAAGACGACCTCAGGAGTTGATTCTAATGTTTGGTCAATCTCCAAAATCCAAGAGATCCCCCCCCCTTAGTTACTCATAAATTTTACAAATTTCTGCTCATAAAATTTTACAAATTTCTCCATTTCAGTGCAGCTGGGAAATATTTTTTCTTACTTTTTTTTGTCTTTTGTCTATTTTTTAACCACCTGCATCCCTATCCAGTTTTCTGTACAGTGTGAGTAAATACATGCACGCACACATCTGTGCTTCCTTTCTTTGAATCAAGGCACCACAAGTTCCATAGCATTACAAAAGTGAAGAATCTCTTCTTCAGCAAGTCTTCTGGGGTTTTATTTAGGGTGTTTCAAATGAACCCAGAATAAGGACATTCACTGATTGTCTAAGGATGTGATGGGTTCTTATGGTGAGCATTTTCCCTTCTCATAGTTAACTCAAATGCCGTCTTCTTAAGTCCTTTGTGCGGTCCACTTGCATCCTGCCAAAGGATTCTTCCTCTCCTGAGGCGTTTACATCTTTCACATACTTGTGGACTGTTATCATGCTCCTCTTAGCAATCACTTAGCCAAGATATACATTACTTTGTGCTCTTTTAATCTCTCCATATAAATCAAGCCCTTAGTCCCCTAATCATTTTAGTATTCTTCTATGAAGTCACTCCAATTTGGCTTTGTGTTCTGAGGCGACAAAAATGGAAGACAGATTTCCCTGTTTAGACTCAATTCTGTCATAGTGAGACACCATTACCTCCCGTTCTTTAATGAGAAATTTTTTCATATGTCAACTAACTCAATATTCTTTTGTGTTGTTTCAGCCTTTTTCGCTGGAGATCTAATGTGGTAGGAAACTTGAGGTGAGTTGTTACATTATTCTTGAGCAATGAGAGCAGAAATCACTTTATTTTTGATAAAACAGAAGAAACAGGTCACATGATCTCCCCAGATTTCCCAAGTCTTTATTGGATCTATGAATTTTTCACATTTTCCAGGAAATTTCCATTAAAAATAAAACCAGACATTACATTTTCTAGGTCCCAAAAGGAAAGATTTTAGAAGTGGAATGCAAGAGTTTAAAATGTGAATATTTTTAAATATGCTTTGATAAAGCCATGGAATAAAAAGTGTTTATTTTTAAGCACTAGTTAAATTGCAGAAAGGAAACCAAATGGAACCTGACCTGAATACTTACAGTTCTTTGGAGAAATTCTTTTCCAAAAGTGTATCAGATTGCTACATTTAAGTTTGTGCCACTTAGTGTAATCCTTCAACTTCCTGATTGCCTAAATTATTTGGAACTGACTAGCTTTGAACCACTCTTTATGCTGAAGGTAGACGTTAATTCAGGGCTTAACACTTCGTATATGTTAATTCAGAGATCTACAGTGTGCCTGTGTTTGCACTACCCACATTCATAACAATTCTTGAAAGTGGAGAGATTTTGTTTTCTGAAGGTTTGATTTGAAAGATTTTCCAATCTCACTCTGAGTGATCACTTTTTCTGAATTTGGCTTTGCTTTAATTCTTATTTTCTGAACTCATTGATAAAAAGCAATATGTACCACCTGAAAAGTCAGAAGAGGAGGTAAAATTCTACTTACTCAGTTGCCTCTAGAGATTTTATCTTGGGTAGGACATACTATATCAACCTTCAGTTACATCCTAATCACAGTTCCTTATCTTTATCAACAGTTTTTCATTTTTGAAAGTAACAGACTGTTTGACTTTCAATAAATCTAAGATAATATTATATTTCTATTAATTGTGGTAAACAATAACTTCTTGTTCTCATCCTCTCTTCAATGTTTGAGTTTATCTGCCACCATCTAGACCACCATGCTTTTAATCTAAATATTATATATAAGACATTACCAAAGCACCAAACTATATTCAAATATTTATATAAAAATATATGTATATAACATATGTATTTGATTTGATGACTCATATGTTTGTGTATATTGATGTACAATTCTTGTTTTTTTAAATAATATAATGGTTTATTTTTATATCCTTTTGTGCCTTTTCCCAATTCTTGCTTTTTTTTCCTTCCTTAGACTATATATTCAAAGCATGATGGTCATTGCAAAATTCTTCCCCACTTTTCCCACCACCACTTCTCAAAATCCAAAAATTATTGGGAAATAACTATTACAAATATATCAAGCTAATTAAAGTTGAACACTTTAGTTAAAAGTTTGAGTTTGGTAATTCGATGATGCGTCACTTCTTTCATCATATTTTTGTTGAAACATTCTCTTCTTAATGTGGCCTTCTTTGTCCAGACAATACAGAGTTGGAGCATTCATGCTAGCACTTCAATAGGAAATGCTTGTTTTCTTTTTACTTTTGCATACACATGTACGCATACACATATTCAATCTACAAATGAACTACTGAGTTCTAACTGATGTTATACAAGGAAGTTTCATCTTTAAAGTTGTCTCTCCCAAGGTTCTATAACATAAAATACAGAAGTGTACTGATTTAACTAAGAGCAGTTACAACAAGTAATGTTTTCCAAATTTTTCTATGCTTCAAGAACTAAATGAAATCATGATTTCTTCCATAAAACCACTGCCAACTACTCTATTCATACATATTGCACCCTTTTTATTTTCATATTCATAGTTTTTGAGACTTTTTTTGTGCCAGACACTAACATTGTGCAAGAAAGATACAGTTGAAGAGACATACTCTTATGAAGATGAAGTAATCTAATTTTCAATTTGCAGTGACATTAAAAAATATATATATTCACTTACTATGTATTTTCATTGTTCTCTTTATTTTGTTCATATCACTATTGAACATACCACATATCTTATTTATTAATGTTTATTACTGGCAACTTTTCCACTAGAATGAAAAATATGCAATCCTACAATCCTACAGTATCCAGACAATTAAGAACACAGTAAGATCTTCTCAAGCTCTTTTTTTTTTTTTTACATCATCTGGAAATACAATAAAAAGACCCCTGTATCTGTTGGACTCTAACCAGAAGAAACCATTCCATTATGTGGAGCTGAAACAAAGGAAATTGAGGGCTACGTAATCGATTAGATTAGGAAATGGAGGGGAGGAGGCTTCAATTACCAGATTAACAGTAGAAAGTACCTTTCACCCTTACACCTGAGGGATGAAAGGTCAAAAGGATGATTGTCACTCAAAGTCACATTCATGTGAAAGAACCTGGAAGCATTTTGTGCTCTTCCAGTAAGAAGTGAATCACAGAAGAGAACCTGCCACTGGAGGAGATACTTTTTGAACAGAGATGTGAAATCATTCTGTTTTTTAAGTTCCTGCTCTCCTAACTCTCAGCAGTGTCTCTCACTGGCAAAACAGTAAAAAATCAGCTGAAGAGTTCATGAAGCAGGAGTCAAGCCCAGTCGCAAAACAAAAACAAAAAACAGCAGAGCAAAGGGTCAGGGCAGGGCATCTGCAGACGCAAACTAATGATGATTACATTACAGAATGATCAATGACTTATAATTATCCAAAAAGCCCCAAACCATCATGACATTTTTGCTACCAAAATATAACGAGAGTATTACTTGTGTTAAAAGTTTACATTCCAATCCTCAGGAGAAACTTAATTATTCTAATATGATAAGCACATAAAATGCCTAATTTTAAAATTGGAATTTCAATTTCTAGTAACACATTTCACCATAATGCCATTTGCAGTTTCTCCTAACCTATTGTCTACAAATAAAACACAGCTATCTGATTATCAACTAATCAAGAAGATAAAGTAAGTTACTCTCATCCTCATGTAAATAAAAAGCTTATTTCTTTCTTTATAGCTGTATAAACATAAGGCACTTTTAATAAATTTAAGAGACTTTAGAAAAATAAAATGCTTTTAAAAAGTTTCAAGAGATTGAACCAAAAAGTCATTTTAGCAAATGCCACTTCTAATGACCACACAACATGTCTTGGACTGCATCTTGATGTGTTTGCATTGTTATTTGGTGATAAACAAAATAAAAAAGATCTGTCTTTGAAACTTAAATAAGAGAGATTGGTTACATAAACAGCAACATTCTAAGCATTAGTACTGTACAATCAACACTTGAAGCAGCTCTCCCTGAAAAACATAATTGGATTTTTTTTTCCCAAAGAGGAAAGATTAATAGCTAAAAATCATGACCTTTGACTTTTGACATAACTTTAAGAAGAGAAATGCAATTGGAAAAACTGTAAAAGAAAATATTTTTAAAGAGCAGAGTAATAACCATATATATATATATATATATATATATATATATATGTATATTTACTCACACGCACACAATAACTAAATATCTACACCCAATTTAGGGGCACAAATTTCCTCCCTAGCTTGTATTAAGGCACATCCAATGAATATACAGTTGTGTTTTCATCCCCAAACACTTGTACAAAATAAAGCCTCAAATTGCTGACTTGCTAGATAATGCAAATTGTTTACGAGTATGACTTCCAGGGAAAACAAATCTTTACAAATATAGAGAAGTTGATCTAACATTGTAATAACCCTTATTTGGAAGTCACTTTGTTCAGGCATTCCTTCACAATACTGCAATCCTGAATCTTATTGAGGAACAGATACCATGGATATCCATTGTAAAGTTGAACAGTTAACATTAGAAAATCATCATTAAAATTTGGGCTTATGTGTAACTTCCTTGAAAGAAAAATGTGCATCTTCTATCATGGAGAATTATTTAGCAGTGATTTATCATATTACCACTACCATCCATCCCAAGAATGATTTTATAGTTTAAATATTTGTTTAATTATAAAATAATAAAATATAGTGTGTAGATCATTCATAATTAATTTGTGGTCAATATAGCTGCATTCAACTATCAGTCACAAGTAAAATCACTAACTTTTAAATTATCTCAGCTATGCTTCTGATAGAGGAATACTTTAATTAATACCATACATTTGTAATAAAGGGTTAATGTTCCTTTTCCCTAAAATGGAAATTGGAAGTACAAATATTATTCACTGTAAAAAGGGAAGTACAAACAGTATTTGCTGGACATAAGCAATTCATCGAGCTGCATTTTTCACATCACTTTAGAAACAGAGCCATCATATAAACTCTGGAAGAAAAGATCCTAGATGACAGAACTTACAAGTAACAAGCTATACACTGATAAGTCAGATTTAAAAAAAAAAAAACAAAAAACTTCCTACAGAACAATAAAAGTCTTTTTCATAAACCAACTCTTCAATGAAACATGGGCATGCTTCTTTAGTTTCAAGTAAAAATAGAAACATACACACTCAGGAATACTTCCTCACTGGGTTCATCTTCATGATCCTGAAATTCTATTCATTAAATAAGACTCAAACTTTGAACTTCAAACATCACATCTTTTCATTGACAATTAGGGGCATACCTTGGCATTGAAATGAATAGCAAATATAAAAGGAAATTTTTATTTGTTGGCTTTCTCTTAATATTTACCATTTTGTTTACAAGAACAGTAAGGTAACTTGTTATAATTCTCTGAAGAAAAGGTAGTAGAAGTTCTGTTGTCAATTTTAAATATGCATCCATTAATATATATTTCAAGATGATAAGCTATTAGAAACCTCTAAATTTGCCTGTCTCTTGATTGTTAGTTCAAGATCTACTGAGAAAATGGTTAATATCCTATTTCTTCTGAGACCTATGTGAAAACACACACATGCAAAATTAATCATCACAAAGTGCTAGCAAGGACATTTGGCCATCGACACCATCTTGGACTTTTCTGTGAGGTACTAGGAGACAAAGGGTAGGCTGAAGTGTGTAAGTAAATGAGAAGGCCAGAATTTGATGAGAAGGTTACTTTGGGAAATGAGTCAATTTTCTCATCAGTTCATTGATGTGACTTTGGGCTCCTAGAAGGAGATTATATGGAGAAAGAGTACAAAGTAGGACCAGGGTAAAACCATTAAATAATGGTCAGTAGTTAAGAGGGTGTGACAAGCAGCATTGTCAGCTGCATATATGCAGTAGGTAGCCCAGCATAGGTCTCTGTGGGTAAAAACAGCAGGGATTTCTTTACTGAAGAATTTGAATGAGCTATCTGGAGAGAGAGAAGCAGTAAGTAGATCAGTGTGTATATTCAACCCCTGAAGAAAGCTATTATCATTCTGACATGTGACATACAGGCACACACTTAGCACCTTGCATAGTAAATATAATCAAGCCTATCGTTCAAGCTGCCTAATATGCACAAGTCCTACAATCATCCAAGGGGCCAGTACAGCTTCCCATAGAACAACTGGTACATTTTCCAGTGAAACCTAGACTGTTAATCACTCTGTTTTCTTCAATATGAACTTGCAAATAAGAGCATGGGATGCATGAAAAATGAGCATCACCAAAGGGAAACACTAATTCAAGAGGAAAGGATACTACAGATAGTTCCATCAACACATTAAAAAGAAACAAATAACAAAAATCTGTACAAACAGAGAAATGAGAGGTGACATATTATTACAAATACATGGGGACTAATCATAAAATTTTCAAGAAATTAAAATAATGATAAAATGCTGTGGTTCAAATATAGCCCTTAGTAATATGTTCTTAGTTCTTAACACTTGGATGAAGTATAGAAAACAAAAATTCAGTTGACTCTGATTAAAAAGTATTTTTCTGGGTCCTCCCTGATGGCGCAGAGGATTAAAGCACAGCACTAAGAAGCCAAAGCCACTTCAGCATGAGTTCGATCCCGCCAGCCCCGGAAGTGATCCACATGGCGCGGCAGATCTCTCCTGACCAGGTCACTGCTCCCCTCAGCAGTGTACTTAAGACAGTCAGCCTGTTCTGCTTCCCACTGTCTCTGGTGAATCGTCTCACTGCCCTGAACCTCTAGCCTGTAGCCCAGTTTTGTATGCATAAATAAGTAAATCTTTAAAAAAAAAAAGTATTTTTTCTTACAGGGCTCTCCCTGGTGGCACAATGGTTTCCAACATTAAAAATCAATCGGGGGACAAAATATACAAAAACTGCTTGTGAATGAAGAAGATAATTAAAGTATCAACCCTTTTAATAAGTTAAATTATTTCGGAAAAATGGAGAAGAAAAAACTGGAGAAGAGGGCAATTTAAAATACTGGAGCAAACACTAAAAGTGTATGTAAATTATTCAAGGTTTCAGAGGTAAAGGATGGAAGAACTCAAAGTAATAATAAAAATGTCAAACTCTGAGAGTTTGGGGGAGGGAAGATGAAAAAGAATGAAATAAATCTGAGGAAATGTCCAGCTAATGTCTCAAGTAGGAAAATTAAGAAATGGTGATATAAACATTACCAATATGTTTACTAGGAAGATAACTTAAGAAGAATGGAAATGGTCAGAAAAAAATTTTATCCCTGCAGATAATGTGATTCAGTGATGCTTTATATTAGCAACCCTTCTGTACTGTACACATATAACCCTGACAAAAAATCTAAAAATCTAAAATTATTTTAAAGCACTTCCACCCAGCTTTGAATGACCAAAGAGGAAAAAAAAATATCCTGAATAATAATTTACATGTTAAAAGAATTCTTTTGTGAAAGAATTACATACAACTACAAAATACACTACTTCAAGGAGAAATTTCTTTCAGAATGTAGAGAATCTTAGCTTACATACTCCAAGTTTAGACCTGACTTCATCTATTGTAATTGACTTGGATGTTTAAACGCATGATGGAATGTTTCACTATTTTCAGTGTCTACTTGCGTAACTACCTGTTTTTCAACAAAACAAAATGAAATAATTTTACTGCACAAATTTGGCCTCCCAATTAATAGAGAAGTCTGTGATATTCTAAAGAAGTTATGATAATGTCCAGAATATTTAACCAGTGGATTAAAGAGGATTTGTGAGACAGATAAGCTAAGTTGTCTTAAAAGATCAAAAAAATACTCCTTTGAAAGCTACTAAATATGGTGTTGAGTAAGTTTAAGCACTTTCCACAATGAGCACACCTCTGTTATGTGGCCTTTGGATCAATAACATGTCAAGTGGATGGAGGAAATATTTAGTCAAACAGAATCTTGCAAACATTGTGCAATATTTAAACAGTTAGCAAAACCCACAATTGACCAATGTTTTTGGTATGCTCTTAGCTACCTCAAACCAAAGTCAGTCTAAGTTGGAACCATAAATATAATGGCCCAAACCATGCTAATTATGATGTTTGGTCTCACATATTGGTCTAATATATGATCTAATAAGTGTTACCAGTTCATCCTCATTCTTTCCTGATATCAACAATGGCTAAAACATATGAGTTGTGTTATGTGATGGATATTGGCCCTGATGTATTTAACAACATCCTATTAATCTGCTGTAGTAAATGTGAAATCTAAATATGAAATGGACTTGATAACTTACAAAATGGATTCTAGTTGTATAAAAATGTGTACACTTATTACACTCAGTTATTTCAGATGCTTTCATACTTTTGATCTGAAGATATTAGCAGACCATTTCAAACCTGAAGGATGGGAAAATTCAATGTTTCCTTTTTTAGAATCCAGACACATTTCTATCCTGCTGAAATTTAAGGGATACATAGTCAAATCAAAATCCTAGTTTATGAAACCTGATTCAATTTTACATACTATGATGGTCCATAGAGCTAACTAGAAGACATTTCAGAATATAATTACTACTTCCATGTTTTAGAAATCTGTCACTAAGAACTGGAACATCTGAATCAAAGTTACAAAACAATATTGTTAGAAAATGATCAAATTTTTAGTTTTCCAAATAGAGTGCTATATATTTACATGCTTTATCTTGTCCTTCCCACAAGTCCCTGAGGTGAGTATGGCTTGAATATTACACACATCAGAGAAAAGAGTCACAGTCACTGAAGTCCATGCAGAGCTAGCAAATGTCTGAAACTGAATTTGAAATGAATGTGAGGGCCACAGAGTACGTGGTTTCTCTTTTCTTAGCTGTCTCTACTGGCAAATATATCAGAACAAAGATTTTTTTTTCAGTGAAAATATTTTTTAACTTTAAGGTATAAGATTATCTATAGTGAAAAAATATTTTTCTTGTCCTTGACACAAAAAACTGGGTAAATGTTATATTTATTGTTAGGAAAAAATGGAATCTGACTGTATTGATTTCCTTTCCTAAAAAATATTCTTCCTTCCCATAGATATTGGTGTGCTGCATTCAATTCTTTTTCTAAATGGCACCCTATCAGAGTAACCTTCATGGAAGGCAATATATCAGATACTACACTTCTACCACTAGCTCTCCATCCGCTCAACTTTGCTTTTATTTATAACATTTCATATCATTTAATACCATTTGATATATTATTATTAATTTGATATTATTTTCCTTTTTTTACTGTATGTTCCACTAGAGTATAAACTCCATGGGGACAGGGAGTATATCCAGGCTATTGTCTGGTAACTTGTGAGTATTTGGACAGTGGGTGACAGGCTTAGCCATGGTTCAACAGATACGGCTTGAATGAATAAAGTGCTTGAAGCTTCATGTTGCCACTTGGCTAGAAAATGATTACTTTTGCAGTTGAAAAGTCATGAAAAAAACTTTTAAATCAAATCAGGGAGAGATATCAGATGAAAATGGGAGAGTGTAAAAGGATTACCATAGGTATCACAACCTAAAACCTTCCATTTTTCTAAGACAGAACATTGATTTTAGATCTATGTACATCTCTGGATTATGGCTGCAATAACTAACAACTGACTTGTGAACTATTAGTTTATGCAAAAACATACTTTAATTATTTCCAGCGTTAGGGAAGAGTCCATCTCAATATAGGGCTAATATTAAATATGTGTCCTATCAGTTTCCTTTCTTTTTCCTCCCTTAAAATTTACTGTATTTTACAACAAGTATTGAAGGGTTCTTAGAACATGTTTCTCTAATAAAAATTGCATTTCATGCAATTCTCCTTTGCTCTGGAATGCTTTAAATGTTTCAAACATTGAATAACCATTGAGAGCCTATGACAGCAATATTGGCACACACAATAATGCTAACAAGACTGTTCTGTATATTTAAATATGTATTATACAGCAGTGGTGCATGGAGGACATAATTTCTCATACAGCATAAATGAAAGGAGTTGAAAGAAATGCTACTTTATTGCAGAACTTAAGTAGAATAATTACAACTGAGATTTCTATTTCATCCCATTTGCCCAATTTGATCAACTGGTAAAATGTACTAGCTGATCAGAGTGCTAAGAAAGAGTAATAATTATTAACAGCAAGTAGAGTGCTACTGAAAAACTAAACAAAATGAAACACACTTTATGTTAACTTGATAATGCTCTAGAGCCTCGAAAAGTTTGGAGTTTATATTTATGCTGACTAAAAAATGAGGCAAATGCAACAACCTTCCTCAGTCATTGTATTATAAAATAGGATATATATAGTAACATAAAGATGCTAATACATGTTACTGAAACTGAAGTTATTACATCGGTGCTATAATCCATAGGCTTACAACAAAAACAACTGAAAGTAAACAGCTAAGCTCCTCAAGAAGAGTTTGCCATGAAGAATTACATGATAAGAACAGGTTGCTTGTCCTTCTGAAAACTATATTTCAGTCCTGCAACTAGAACTAGAAGGAAGTAGGTGTGTAGTAAATAGACAAGGTGTGAGTGAGTGCTACCTGCCATAGTTATATGCCTTGTCTTATAATAAAGTTTCAATGTGCACAACAATGTCAGAGTAGTCTGTTCAACTCCCAAACTCACGATTTACTCTCATTAACTATGTGACATTGAGTAAGCAATTTAACATTTCTGTGCTTCAATTAGTCCATTTGTAAAAAATAGATATAATTGTATACCTAGTGCTGCAAAGAAAATTACATTTAAGGTTGATGAAATTTCTAAATCAACCTGGCACAGATTAAGTACTTACTAAAACATAAATATTATTTTTACTCATACCCTAATTCAGTTTTTCTCTTCAAATTATGACTAATTTGTCAATTTGTCATTCCCTCTTTGTTTTTTTTTTTAAATGTTATTGTTTTATGCTTGATTGTTTTAGTGAAAGTGGTTATTGAATTTATTTTGGTCATGACACCTTTGTGCTATTATATAAGTGTATTCTCTTAGTAATCTCTTTCATAACCATCTGTATAACTATCTTTATTAATATTGGACACCTTGGTAAATCAGCCTCAAATCTTAGTGACACAAATAAAACATAACAGCAGATTTTATTATACTGGGCACATAAATGTCCACTTATAATTAAAACATAATTAGGATTTAATCATTTCCTTACATAAAGAGACTTTTGGGGGAACTGAACTTTTCTTATCTATTCTTAGGTTTTATTGTTATTCTCATGTTTCCCTCTTTTTTCTTTCTTCAGTCCTTTTATGTTTTTATCACTCCAAACTTAATCACTAACAAATACCTCAGCCCATAAATTCAGACACTTCAATAACTTCCCACTGCTCTAATGTTATAAACACTCAATAAAATAGTTATCTTACCCTAAAAGACTCTGCAGGATCTGTACTATTTCACTAGTTCTGGCTTCTTCTGGAAACAGGGTTCTGATTACTTCCTGCTCTACCGTCACTTGACCACTTCACTATATTCCTTCATTGTACAAAATTTTGCAAGTGCTCTTCTGTCTGCTGATTTCTCTCACAATCCTATTTTTGTCTTTTACATACATCATAAAATAAGCAGTGGTAACAGTGTGTCTACCTCTCATATATATATATATATATATATATATATATACTTCTTTTATATTTAATACATTTGTCAAGGTGCAAGAGAAAATCCCATACTTTTCTAGATTCTTCTCTGAATGAGTAATCTCAAAATAGCATCAAACCGATTAGTGAAGGAAAAAATCAATTCCGTAACATGTATGGGAAATTTTACACAGTTTTAAATTCCAAAGTAAAAATGGATTGAGCTAGGTATTTATTCTCTGTTAAGAAAATTGGGAGTCAAGGAGAGAGGAGAGGGAGATACTACTTGACAAGAAGGGAATGGTATCTTTTACTCTGAGAGTAAAAAGATGACTTTTGTAAATAGGAAGGACATGTTCAGTGATAAACCTATACTTAGATGATACTCACACTACATCCTTCTAGCTTATAAAAGGGGTAATAGTAATTGCCTTTAGATTATATCAATAAATTTGGGGGTCTTTTTTCTTTTCTACCTATTCGGACTCCCTTAGTGCTCTCATTCATTCCTGTGGACTTTCAGTACTGGTTAACTGACACAGTTTGACTTACATCTCCACCCTTGAACTTTACCCTAAACTCTAGCTTACTACAAAATATCCTCTATTTGTTTGACATCTTCATTTGATGCCAACCTCCATCTAAAACTTAACATGGTATTTCTCCTGAAACTTCTCCATGCACTTACCCATTTAAGTATATTACAATTCTATTTCCTCAGACCAGACTGATTGTCATCTTTGATTCTATTCCTCTGCCCTGCCCAATAACTAATTCAGCAGCAAATCCTACTGACCTTTTCCTAAAACAATATTCAGAATTTCACAATGTGTATTTCTACAATTACCACTCTGTCCCAAGGTAACATCAAGTACTGCTCTGAATTGCTCTTTTTGCTTCCAGTCAAGAAGGAGCTGGTTAAAAAATTGAAGAGAAGGCCAAGTTATTCTCAATGTAGCAGTCATGTGACACTTATAAAGCAGCTATGTCAGATTAGATCACTCTTGTTTTCAATATGCAACAGTGATTCCATAATTCACTAACTAAAAGTCAGTGTGCTAAAATGTGCAAACAGAGCACATTATCAATAGCCTCTGACTGTGACCCAGGCACGCTTCCATTCACATACTTCTACTACTTTGGTTTCCTTGCTTTTCTTGAAACCTACCAACCAGTTCTTGGGTTTTGTGGTCTGCCACATTCTACTCAATCTAAGATATTTTACATACTGATTGTTTCCTCACCTCCTTCATGTCTTTCTTCAAATCATTGATTACCTCATTTAAAGTGGAACATCCTGAGCCCTGCCTGGTGGCTCAGTGGGTTTAAGTGTGGCACTATGAAGCTAGTCACAGCTGCTTCAGCACAAGTACAGTTCCCTGGCCAGGGATGTGATCCACATGGTGCAGCAGACCTCTCCTGTCTCTCCCGCTCTCCCTCAGGAGTGTATTTCATTAAATCTGCCTGTTCTGCTCTCTTCTCTGTTTCTAAGAATCCTCTCACTTCTCCTGCACCTCTGGCCTATACTCCAGTTTTATATGCATAAATAAAATAAATTTTTAAAAAATAAAAATGAATTGGAACATACTCAGCACTGTGCTAATACTCTTCATAGGTTAGTTTCCTCTATAATCATTACCCACATCTAGTATTAAATATTTTCATTTATTGCTTGTCTTTCTAATCCCTTAGAATGAAAGTCTGTTTAATCTGTTTTATCTGCAGCCAAATATCCAACCATGTAGATTAGGGCAGGCACATGACAATAAAAAAAATGTTCTAGGTATGTACTGTACAGCATGGTGGCCAAATGTAATATTACTTTGTAATATTTAACTCTTTTGTTACAGTAAATCCTAAAAGTTCTCATCATAGGATATTTGTTTTTTTTTCTTTCTTTTTTTGTTGCATCTAAATGAGAATTTAGATTTTTGTTGAACCTGTTTTAATCATTTTATAGTATACAAATCACAAATTCTATAAACTTATATAGTGTCTCATGTCTATTTTTCCTTAATAAAACTGGAAAAAGAAGAAAAATATTACTCCAACCTATTTCTATATCTTTCCATCATTACATATTTTAGATTTTAATGCTACAGGAAATAATACCAAAAAACATTTCTTATGCTATCAGTACTGAATAACTTAATTCTAAAATCAGAATTGAATACTTATGGGCACTGAAAAGCTCCCTGCATTTAAATTCTTAGTACTGTTGGGGAAATAGCATTTATTTCTGAATAATGTCCACTCATTTGTAGAGGCAGGAAATGGACAGGGAAGAAGGTGTACAGTGTGCCAGAATGCAGAAAGCACGGATTAAGATCACAGAAGAAATAATAATAATTACAATGTTAAGCCATAAGTACAAATGTGTTTGTTACTATGCATTGTTTCAATGCATGTCTTAAGCTCTTAACTCATGAATGTCCACAACAATGTAGAATACAGTACTATTATGATCCCAGATCTAAGGCACAGAGAGATTAGATACCTTATCACAAAAAATAGTAAACTTCTTCCAAACCGAGACAGGGTGGTCCAAAGTTAGTGATCTGAAGCATTGTACTGTGCTGCCTGATTGTTATTAGCACAAACATGCATACATTTTTTTTTCCTGACTACTGGGTTATGGTATTTAAAGAAGGGCAGAGATTGTATAAAGTGGTACAGAAATTGCCTGTGTGTTTCAGGTTGCTTTCCATCCTAGTCACCATCTACTCCCTTTAAATCGTCGGAGTTGAGAACCTACTATACTTCCAAATGTACCTAGGGTGGGGATTCAGTCAACTAATATGAAGAATTAGCTCATTTCCTCATTATTATCGAGAAACTGCCCAAGTAAAATTTGCAATCAATGTGACTGTCTTAATTTTTAATAACTAAGAAGAGCGAAGAATTCCTAATTTCCCAGAATTACAATAACTTTATAGTAAGGAGTCACCTATATTTCTCTGTTGGATTCATCCTTCTACAGCTAATTGCATTTTCTTTTTCTATCTTATCAGGCATAAAATCATGGTGATTGTTTCCCTTTCACAAATTTCATAGGCATAACACAATGTTTAATCTGTGAGTCTACTGTAAATTCATATCTCATATGAAAATTTTATACGCCATCCCCCTCTTTCAAAATATAAACAGTTGATCAGGGTAAACAACAGCAATATATTTGCAATTAAACATCAATACAATTAGGTGAGTGAGATCTGGAAAGAAATAGTTCCTTTAACAAATACCTTAAACAATCCATAATACAGATCGGCTGACAGCTCTCTCACAATTTTAGTTTCTTCCTAAGATTTACAATGGCATAGATCTCCATTTTAGCAAATTAAACCTTATGTCAAGGCTTCAAATTAAATCCAAACCCCTTCTCGTTTCTCTGCAGAAGGAACAAATTGGCCCCACATGCCGGTAGTCAAGGAGGTTGATAGGAAACAGTGAAGTTAGAGCCCCCAACCTGGAAGGCGTCTTATGGGCAAATCATTTGGGATAAACAGTCAACTCTACTTATGGTTTTACATAAAAGACTGGTAAAATACAGAAAATTTAAATATAAGAAATTTTTTATACCACACAAAACTGACTGGGTGCCAAAATTTTACATTTCTGTGCTGTGCAAGCACTTTATGGGGAATGTGCTTTTTATTCCATTTTTACATGTTTGTTATGGGTCTGTTTTGCAAAGATTGCTCCAAGCCTAGGTAATAAAAATAAAAAATGCACACAAATGGCCATGATTAACGCATAGAGCAATCTATGCTTCTATACGTATGAAATGCATAATATCCCTCTCTGGATATTTCAATATCCAAAACCCTAGGTTGCTCTTGATTTCACAAATTCATCATAACGGCAGATCTTACTTGGGAGTTATTTTCAAAGTCTTGGGACACATAGTTCTTAGTTTGTAAAGCATTTCACCAAGAAAATACTCTGTCTGTTTCTTATATGTTCCTTGGCATTAATGTCTTAAGAACTGAAAGGAATTTCTTCTCCATAGGAATCCAAGGATGTGGACACATATGAACAATTTTAATAGATTATTAGATTATTATCTTAAAATGAGTTATAGTACATTGGGCACTATCCAAATAATACTGTCTGGTTTTTGAACACTCATTGATTACGAAATTAATGTGATGTTTTTCAATGAAAGGAGGACAAAATCTGTTTCAAAACAATCTGTGACCAAAGCGTAATGAGAAATTTCTAGATGACCCATCACCTCATAGAGGGGATTTTTTTCAGGATTCATTTCTGTATATGAGTGGGTGGTTTTTTCATTGCTAAGATAGTAGGATATTCAGCTCTTCATGGAAAACTGGAGGTATCGAAAAATCAACTGTTAAAAGTTTGTCTTATGTATGTTTATCCAAATTGGTTACTAAAAAATCTAAGGGTGTGCATTCATACATGGTGTCATCAGAGTTTTGTATGTTTACTGACTGTCATGGAAACTTTTTTTTTTTTTCCGACACAGGTAACGTGACTAAAGAAGACAGGCATTCAGAAGTAAGAGAGACAATTATATTGAGGAAATAGATGGACAGTAGATGATTTCAAATACATATTTTTTGATTATTTGATTTCTTACGAAATGCCTTATAAATATAAATGTATAACTTGAATATTCTCAATAGCACTTTAGGACTATATACTAGTATTTAAAAGTGAGAACTTAGAAAACAAGATATTAAAATAGAATCATCATATCATCAAAGTGAATTTTTACCATACTCCTCTCAGTTCTTTTGGCTTTCATTTATATTTAAATTCAAGGTTTAAGAGCCCTCTCTGGTGGCACAACAGGTTAGGAAGCAGCACTGCAAGCTGCCTCAGTGTGAGTCCAATCCCCATCCTTTGCTTGGAAGTTTCCCCACTGCTCCCCTCCGCAGTTTCATGGATCTGCCTGTTCTGCTCCTCACTCTGTCTCTGGTGCAACTTCGCACTGCCACTGCACCTTTGGCCTGTACCCCAGTTCTGTACACAATAAATAAATGTTAAAACAAAACAACAACAACAAAAAAAACCTCAAAGTTTGTCATTTCTCCATAACTGGCAACATATTCAAATGAAACACCTGTTGTCAATTTATTTAGAATTATTGTGCTTGGAACTACACATTAATTGATATAAAAGGGCTGGTCACCTTATGTTATAGTTTGGTTTAAATACAAAATTAGTTTCACAAAATCTTGAGTAGAAAGTAAGAAAATCAGGTGTATTTTACTAGGAAAATTCCATCATTAATGATAACTAGTTAGGTTTTAGGGGGGAATTAAAGGGATTCTGTTCATCATCTCAAAACATCCAACTTCACATATATGGACTTACATATGCATGTGTGTATATATGCACATGTATGTATGAGCACACACATACACACTTAGGGCAAGTAATTGAAAGATGGCTCATTTTTTGTGGTCCATATATTAAATCAGCAATAAAGAAGTCACCCTTTGGGCTTGAATTTCTGAATCATTCCTGAGCAAATTATTCTGAAGTTTCCTCCAGTCATTACAGGGAATCGAGTGATTACAAGTGTCAGGACTTCTGTGAATGATTATTTTCCATAGCTCCATAGCCTGTACCCAAAGTCTTTTTTTTTTTTAATTAAATACTGAGAGTCCTTTTACATATAAGCCACAACTGCTTTAGAGGATCCATTTCAACACTGCCCAACATGGAAATGAGAGTAAAATAAATTTTTGTTCTCATTTCCTCTTTGTATTTAAACTGGATAGTTCTAAGAACTGTTCTCATGAAGGAGTTGAAGAATCAAATCACACAGAAGAGGATGAACTCGTTAGCTTCCAGTTAAGTAAGGGGCAGTAAAATGTAAGAAGATGTGCCTTAGTAGAATTAAGAACAGGATGTAAGGAGAGAAGTCACAACATTTGAAGATATGAATGAGGAACACTGAAAGCTGTTTCAGCTGGGTTTTCTCTAGTCATTATTCCAAAATATAAAATGTCTGTGTCCCACCAATGCAATGTACTGGCAGAGACATTACTGGTTCAGTAAATCTTAATTCTGGACTGGATCCTCATTTTACAACTGCATCACTTCAGCTCATTTCAGTTAGGTCATTTTTTGCTTCCTTCAAACCAGATGCAGACCCTTAATATTTTTACTATTGCCAAAAGTCTGTTACTGCTAACTAGACATCATCTGCTTACTTTCAAAGGGCAGGGAGTTACTGCCTACTTTCCTTTATGGTTTATG
>NW_004567103.1:64385142-64408167 GCF_000260355.1 Condylura cristata | reverse complement strand
AAAATGTTTCACTTTATAATATATCAGAAATTAAAATAGATGATGATTATAAAGACTGAAAAGAGTGAAGCTTACTTTTTGAAGTGGGACAAAGTTGCATATACAAGTTTTCCTAAGGCTGAGAATTTTAGAAGTAATAATCGTTATCCATTAGCTTAGAAGCTGAATTTTACATTTCACAAGAATACCTCTAAATATCTAAATTTGTTTTCTTTGTAACAAACAGAAAATCTAATGGTGTCAACAGTGTCTAAACAAAAATCCAATTTATAATCCTAAGTATTTAGCTATGAAATACATGTAAGGTAAGAGGCTCGATGACATTTTTAGTATAACTGCATTTTATTAAAAAATATTTGGGTGTAATAGATGGGAATATTTGGGAAAAATATGCTTATAACTGTTAAGCATAATTTTCCATGTGCAAAATGTTTTCATAATATGTAATATTCAGTAATATTGCTTTGTTAATTGTCATGATGTTTTCTCTAATGTTCTTATAAATGTTCCATATTGAAATAAGTGCACAGTATTTCACATTTTAAATGGGAAAAAAGCAAAAAAAAAATACCTCATTGAATTTATCAGAGAAATAGATTTTTTAGTATTATATTTTATTGAGATAACACTGGTTTACAAACTATGTATGATTTAAAGATGAAGGTTCACACCTCTACAAATGTATGTTACCACTATTACCACATCTAGCACCAAGGCCTCAATAATCCTCCACAATAGTCAACTACTCCCCCACTCCCATTTATCCCATACTATCTGATAGCCACAGTTAGACAGTAAATGCAAGGATATGTTTTTGACTGTTCCTTAGCTTTGTTTCATTGTATTCAACAAAGACTGAAATTATATTGCATTTGTCTTTCTCATTTCTCATTTATTTTATTGAGAAGAGACCCTCTAGTCTAATTCATGTTGTCATAGATGGCAAGGCTTCATAGTTGTTCATATAGATAGATAGATATAGATATAGATATATATAGTTGAGTAGTATTCCATTGTTTCCACCTGTCACATCTTCTTGATCCATTCATTTATCATTGGGCAATGAGGCTATGGTAAACCGTGCTGCAGTGAACATAGAACTGCATATATCCTGTCAAATTGTTGTTGTTGTTTATAATTCTTCAAGAATTATAAACCTACCTAGGAGAGATATTGCTATATAGAGCTATCTTTATTTAAGTATTGTGCAATTATATTTAGTATTGTGTGAAATATCCAGTCTTCTCTGTGAAAGCTGGAACAATATACCTTTCTTTACACCCTCACCAACATGTGCTATTTCTGGTGTTTCTGAAATGTTTGTGGGTATGAAGTGGCCACTCATTGGTTTTGATTTTCAATTTTACAATCATAAATGATGAGCACTCTTTATGAGCTTATTGGTCATCAACATGGTCATTAATAAGTATCTTTTGGAGACTATTAGTTCTTTTGACCATTTATTGATTGGGTTATTATATTTCTATTGAACTGTAAGAATTCTTTGTAGATTTTAGAGATTAGTCCTTTGTCAAATATATTATGCATGCCTATTTTCTCCCTTAAGTAGGGTATGTTTTTGGTTTTAATCATAGCTACTTTCAGTGTACAAAGTATTTCCTTAAAGATTTATTTATTTTTGCATACAAAACTGGGGTACAGGCAGAGGTACAGAAGGGTGAGATTCACCAGAGATAGAGTGGGAAGCAGAACAGGCAGATGGACTGAAATATACTGCTGAGGAGAGCAGTAAGCAGGTCAGGAAAGGCGTGCCACACCATGTGGGTCACCTCCATGGCCTAGAATCAAGCTCTTGTTGCAGTGGTAGTGATTAGCTTCATAGCTCTGTGCTTGATTTAACACTTTGCACCATCAAGGAGGGCCCTACAATTTTTTTTTTTTAATTTTACATAGCCACGATCTTTATCTTTGCTATTGCCTCCATGCCATTATAGCAAGAGTTCCCAAAGGAAGCATGCAGTACATATAATATATATGACTATATCATTATTATATATATATGACATATATTATACAGTTATATACATAGTTATTATTATTATATAATACTCTATAAAACTGCTATGCCAACACAGTTGGGACATTACAAAGATGACATATCATAGTCCCACCACCTTGTCATTAATAATATTCATGTACTAGCATATTTAAATATCATTAAAACAATATCTACTTGGAAAGACAATTTTATTGTTTCAACTGTATTTTCCAAATAGGCAAATAAATTTATGCAAATAGAACAGGTTCTATTTTAAATAATTTCTATCAGATCCAAATGGCTTTATTAACAGCTAACTTTCCAGGCAAGATAATATTTTCCTACTTAGTTAATTTCCATACAATGATCCAAATATCTGAAGAAGGCTTCTTTGATTATAATGCTAAAAACAATGCTTTTATCAATTTGGAAAATTAAAAAGAAATGATTGGCATTCAGCAAAAAAAAAAATACTATTGATGATATACAATTCAAAGAGTAAAAACTGTTATAGTAATGATAAAATTATAAAACTATTTTGGGAAGAGGAGTGCTTAAATACTTCTGAAAATAACAAAATAAGTTACAATAAGACTTCAAAATCAAATTACATTTAATAAGTATTGACTTGATCAGTGTTCTTGCTGGAAATTGAAGAAAACATTTAAGAGTTCAACAAATCAACTCTTTTCAAGGATGTAGGTAAAGTGTAATAATATGGCCACTAGGAAGAATAGTTATATTCTGGTATGAAAGCGAAACAAACAACACTGGCCTGAGGGATAAAGATAACAGAGTGGCTAGTAGACCCCATAGGCAGGGAGGACCAATTACAAAGGACTCCATCAAAGCTGCTGTCCTGGGACTCAGCGAGTCAGAGATGAACTCAGGGCTCAGGTACCAGTATAATACTTCCCCTGAGCATCCTCCTCCTCTAGAGTCCTGCTAATCCTCCCCATTGACTGACCCATCATAAGTAAGAGATAGAGTGCTTGTTAATGTCTATATAGACCATAGTCTTGAGTCTTAGAGCAGAGGAAAAATGAGAAATGCTTGGATCAGCAGAAGCAAAGGAAAACAAAAAGAACTGTTTAGTCTCATAGACATTTATATTCCTAGATACTTTAGAAACACTGCTGGAGATTTTTTTAAAATCTGAGCTTGATATAAAAACTCATTTTTAGTGCAAAGTTTGCTAAATACTCTTCTTAGAACTACACATCTATTAACTTGTTAAATTTTCTCCGTAATCATATTTCATGATCTCCATTGTCATTATTCCCATTTGGCAGATGAAGAAACTGAGGCACTGGTTAGTTAGGTCTCATTCTATAGCTAGGCTGTCTTAACTATGACAAATAAATCCAGTATAGTTGTAGTGATCACCAAGCCCCTTTGATTATTCCAAAATAGTTGAAGTTATGACCTGCATTTTAATAGTATTAGAAATATGGGTGTATGTTAAAACAATATTAATGCATAGAATAAAATATTTTTGTTCAATTAAACTGTGAATTATCTCTTGGTACTAGAATTTCCAGCAGCGAATATGAATGAAATGCTGAACACACAGCAAGTTCCAAGAATCAAAAAAGATAAATTCATGCCTTTCACAAAACATGGATGGAGCTAGAAGGGGTCATGTTCCGTGTAATAAGTCAGAAGGAAAAAAGAAAATGTGGAAAGGCTTCCCTTATAGGAGGAATATAATAGAACCAAATAAGACATAGGGGGAAAACTGTATTTTCATCACAATATAAAACACAACAAAACAAAGCAAAAACATATAATTATAAACCAGAGATACCATACTCGCGAGGGAGAGGAAAAGGAATCAGGAGAGAGGAGCATGGGGGACTGTGGTGATCATGCATTGGCGAATTGGGGGAGGGAAGCAAACATTATATTAAAATGAACTACAATGTCAACAGATATATAAATTAATTAAAAATATAAACAAGAAAGTTCAAATACCTATTTGTAGGACACATATCAATGTTCAATTAGTTATTGCTGTGATATATGAAATAAATTAATGTGGCATACTAATAGTAGCAAGTTATTTAATATTTCCATGGATACACTTTATTTTTATTTGCTAACCTGGAATGTCTAACCCATGGAGAATGTGGTAAAAAAAAAAATTACTTGAGGCAGAGAGCACAGTGAATGTAAGAACATTAACTATAGGTATTATATTTACATATAATTCTAGTGTACTTTGAATTGCATATTTGAGAATGAATGTTGTGCAGTTCTTTGGGGAGATTTCAGTAAGACAGAAGATCAGAAAACCCAACTGAAAATAAAATTTAAAACCAGATAAATAAATAATTTTGCTCCGTTGAAAGGACTCCATATGAATCATGAAGGGACTTTAATCATGAACAAGCCCTGATATATTTATATTGTAGGACCATAACTTTGATGGCAATATGAAAAACTAAATAAAGTAGAATGAAGAGGCATTTTAGACTCAAACAAAAAGATATGTAAAATGTTTATAGAAGAATGTAAAGAAGTAAATTTATAATTTCTATAAAATATAACAAAAGGTCTTCCTTTACATTTTATGTTTGTCCCTCCCTCTACAAACAATTTTAGATCACATTCAAACTCACAAATTATCCTTGTTAAAGTTTGTTCTCTGCATGCCTTAAATGGTTTGGAAACTGGCCTATGGCAACTATCATGACCTGTGACCTCTTGTGGATCCATGAAGGAAAAGACAAATTGTCCCTTGATAAATATACTTGGCCAAAACCCTTGGTGATGTGGCCTATTTGTGGGACTTTCCAGGATCTACCATAGCAAAATGGGAATCTAAAACAAATGATCAAATCTGTTGGCCTACTTTTATCTCTAATATTTTTTGTTAAAATTTTAATGTCACTATAAATCCATCCTCTAAAGGCAGTTACAATCTAGTAAAATATTCCCAGACTGAATTTTCATTATTTCCACTAAGTGTCTTCTTGAATAGTCACAAAACAAGAATAGTTATACTTAAGTATAAATATGATCATAAGAAAAATATTTTTAGAAAGAGATTACTCATGTGAAATGAATGCTGTTTTCTGTATTTTCATTTTCAATGAGATGAGCATTCATTAGAAACACATGATCTTGTTATACTACTTAACAAAATTCCTGAAAAGTCATAAGTTAATGAAAAACATAGAAGCTGTTATAAAAACTTGATGTGCTTCTTTCATATAGTACTAATTTTCATTATGTTGCTTTAAAATGATGTTTCTAAAAAGGACTAGAAATTTTTTAAGTTCTTATTTTCCTTTCATACTACAACAGAACATTATTTTAACAAGAAGCAATATGAAAACAAGTGAATCATAACTACCATATATAAGTATTTAAGACATCAATTACATTCAATCTATATGACTAAGAGATAAAGACTGTACAAATCACAAGTGCTTTTATCTTACTTACATGAAAAATAATTGAACTTTACCCTAATATAGCCAAATCAGTTTAGATTGATCTAAAATGAGCTTTATTTATTTATTTTTTGAAATGAGTGTTTCCACAAGGGAAAAGAAAAAAAAATCAATAGGTAACCTATACAAAGACCTGTCCATCCATTAAAACAAATAACTAAAATAGGAAAACATTCTGATGATTCCATAAAGAATGTAACCTTGCACCAGCATGTAACATTTCTGCAAGTGTTGCATAAAACCAGTAAGGATGGATTCTACATTAACTATGGGGTGCTTACTTTTCTTCAACGATAATTGTCTTAATGCCTGTTTTAATCAGTATTAACTACTAGCAATAACATGCTTTTAATTATGTTTTAAACGAGTCCTTTATTGGGCTGTTTTGGGAAGCAAATTAGTCAAAAAGAGCTGTTAATCAAAAACGTGTTACTCGCACAAAATAAATGTTCATTTAAGGAGCCATTTGAAATAAACCTGGCTCATTGCCTCTGACAACCTGCAAGGACAGTAGGGTCTCCAGAGGATAACTCCTTCAGTACTTGCCTGGATACGCCTTGCTGCTCAGAAGTTATAAGGAGAAACATTAAGCAGTTTAGGTCATTCATCAGCTAACTTTTACTACTGTACTCAAGAAAATGAGCCTCCTAGGAACTTCACAGCAGATCTATTCGTTCATTAGCTCAGTAATATTGAGAGAGATGTTCCTGTCACTGTGAATGGAGAAATCTATTGCACTGAATTTTAGTGGTATCCCTTTTGTCTATGAGCTGTCTTTGCAAATTCCAAGGTATTTAGGCTGAAAAACTAGCATAATTATCTCTGAACATTTTTCGTATATATTCATTTCTTTTTATTGAACGATCTCTGGCTAGAATGTACCACTGGGCAAGATTATATATTTTATGCAGCAATCTAGTCTTAGGGCTTAGCTTCTCACTATTATCCTCTATTAACAAGATATAAATTGAAACAGAACTTTGGGCAAAATTTCAGAGAAATTTTTTGATGTTTTCATTCCTCAATTTTAAAATAAATCAACATTATATGAAAAGATATACTTTGTTGGGATGAAAATATCAATCTTAAAGTTTACGTATATTCATTTGTTGACTAGTTTTCTTGGTCCTTAGACTTTTTGGTTAGCATTTACTATTATTTTCTACCCTCCTTGCTTGAAGATTAAGGCAACTAAAAATTAGATGTCCCTTAGTGGATTACTTTTTTGTTATATCAACATTTCTGTTATATCATATATATGTAAGTCCAACTTTCAAAGTAGAACTGCTCCTTTTTTTTTTTAACTGTCCTTTTGGAAGGATTATATACATAGCCATTAAATTGATCTTTATATGGCCAATTACTCCCATGAAAGGCTTGATATGCAACATGCAACAAAGTTTATGCTTTTCTAATGTTTAACACACATCTATCAAGTCCCTCATGTTTAAAGATGGAACAGAGCTTACGCACACACAGCAGCTCTCCTCACTAAGTGGTCTACAGTAGGGTATAACAGTTTCTCAGTTTCTTAACACATAACACTAGTACAACAGAGCAGTAAGAAAGCTCAACAAGATCATCTGAGGATGTCAACATCTGTGGCATCTATTTTCTGCTTCACAGATATCTGTCAAGTATTGTCATCATGACTATATTTTCATTTTTTAATTGTTATGTGTTTTCTTAATTTTTCTTTTTGAACTTTGGATCTTTGAATAAAAGGAAGAACTAGTGGTGAATATTCCACTTCTCTAAGTGAGGCCCCTTTTACTAACTGAAAATAAAAGTTTGGTAGTCCTATGTGGGGACAAAAATTTGGTGGGTCTTCCTTCTTGGCTTCCAGCAGGGAAATATACATTCCTCATTCAGGAGGCAGCAGGAACCCAAAGCAAAGATACTCTAAAATAATTCCAGAATATTAAGATATAATTATACTTGGAGAAAGAATTGGAATACTTAACCCTTTGCCCCAAAGTGATTTACTCAAGCAAATGAGGAAGAAATATAAGGAAAGTCATGCTAAAGGAAAATCATGCAACACATATCCAGAAATAAGTTAAGGCAAGGTGTTACTAACAGCATAACCAAAGTAACACAGAGGTATAAAAAAAGAAGCTATTCATATTGATCTTCATACCAGAGGTTGCTGTCTTGGTGAATGTGTAGGAGGTGAGAGAGATATAACGATGTGAAATTTTGTTTCCATAAAGGTAAAAGAATCCTTGAAATACCCTGTATGTGTTTATTATTACCTCACACCCAAGGTTTTCCCAGACAAATGACTCATTAACTGAGCTCATGCTGTTTGTTATTGTGGTGCAAAGTACTTCGTACACATCATCTCGTTTAATTTTCTCACTAGTTAGCTCCAATTTTTGTCCTCAAATTACATGTGATTAAACTGGCAATTTAAAAGATTTTCTCAGTCACACCTCAGAGATAGGACTTGAACTCAGGTCTCCAATGCAAACCCATAGCGTGAGCATGGCCTAGGAAAGCTGCCAGACATGCATTTGCCATGAGTTAGAAATAAGGTTCACTGTGTTACTCCAGTAGGATGACTTGTAAATTCTCATTATAACACAGCAACTTTTATCTAAAATGATATAGAAACTTCCACTGAATCACAAGCATGATCCTCACTAGGTATTGTACTAGGTATTTTGAGTAGGAAAAGTGGATAAATAAGTGAATAAACAAAGATAGGCACCTACCCAGAGGCAAATCTTTATTGTCCAACATATAGACTAAATTTATATCAAAACTGTACTAAAGATACTAAGACTAGTTCAGACTCTTATTACACAGCTCTTTTGTGCTCTATGACCATATATTATTTTCTGATATGTTATATATAAAGTTGTACTTATATATAAGTACTTCTCCATTACAAATCCAATCATATACTAGTATATATGACTTTGCTTTTGTTTTACTTGTTATAAAGGAACTAAAGTTTACATGTCCTTAATAAATTATAAAGTGGCAACTAATTGCTAAATATTAAAGTAATTATAATGTATATTTTCATATTCAAAGTTTCTCTAGTTTTTTTTTTTTTTTTTTTTTTTTGCACTAAGCCTTCTCCAATTATAGCTTTTGATAATCTGAACATCCTAGAAAATAAATGAGGCAAAGGTTCTCTTTTCAAGCCTGGTCTCCATTTATTAACTTGCTAATGTTGCAATGTGAATTTGAATGATTAAAAATCATTTCTGTATATAATGAACAATTAATATATCAAAGTATTATATACTTGATCTGCACCATAACAGTTATTTTAATGAAAATATATGTTTCAATTTAAGTTATGTCAATTTAAATCATACTCTCCATTGACTAATTGCCGTCATAAATGAAGTACTCCTATCATAGGATTTTTCTAGTAGTAGAACTCATTTCCAACTCTTCTGCCAAAGGTTATATGCAGACATAAAAAGGCAGAAAACTCAAAGTAGACAGCTGAGAAATAATCATAAAAACTATTTAACTTTCCTGTTTTTCCCAATGATCCCAATTTTTGTTTTGATAGTGCATATTTCTGTCATTGTTTCTCTCTTAGCTGTCACAAGGGGAAGGATACTCATAGTCCTTCCTCAGCAAGCCATGTATAAACAAAGGAGGAATGGAAAATTGAGTTATTTTCTTGGTACCATGTAGCTGTTTAGCTAATACTTGGTAAATAAATTATTTGAAGCCAAACAAAGTTCTTGCTTATCATGGGAGAATTGGGCAATGCTCATTTGATTGATTCCCAATAAATTCTGTATCTATGTATCCAATTGGAAAAAAATGTATTTAATAATTAAATATTAGAAGTTTAACCCACCCTTAAGAATCATTCAATTTTACGATATAGTTAAGCTCTCTGACACATTATATCAGTCCAATATTTCAATCAAAATTGTGAATTAATAATAGCTTCTTACTATCATTAATTTTGATTTATATGAAAACCCCACAAACATATAAAATAAAATACAATTTGAATATTATCTTCTGATTGCTATTTTAAATTTGATTACATTGAATACTTCAATGTATCAATAATCATGTTAGACTTGTGTTAGAAGTAGGTTCCTGGATTATGAAGGAAACTGGTCACTTAATTTCTCAAATGATTGTTTTCCTCATTAAGTGTTCTGTTAGTGCTTCTCCAGTGATTATCTTGCTGCACAAGTCACAGTAAGATATTACTTGTACCTCCTCTCTTCAAGTAAAGGGTTTCCAGCTAATGACACAGTCTGCCTGTCTTAGATGTCTGGAACTACAAAAATGTGATCTTTGAAATATAATTATTGACCTCTTGTCTGTGCACATTTATGTCAATCAGCCCTGATGGTAACTTTCTTTTAGTTTTATGTATATATTTTATTTAATTTTAAATGAATAAAACCTTCCTTTCCTTTGTTGTAAGTGTATAGTCAAATATTTTTCACTGGCTGAAAAAGACATGAAAGCCAGTGAGTAGGACCATGCATGTATTAAAATAAAACCTCAGCATCCATTTTCATCATCAAACTAGAACAAAATCTTATTTTTAAATTTGTAATATCAAAATAACAGCTAGGTTTTCAAAATTAGATGTTTTGGTTATACTGCATGTCATTCAGAATGGCATCAGATGTTATAGAAATTAGTTTGTGAACATTCTATACAGGATATTTTCTGTTACCTAGTAATTAACTTTTTAAATCCTAATGATATACTTGAATCCCATGGTTTTACAAAACCTATGGTTTTGATGCCCTACAAAACAAAATTTCACACTCAAGTTTAGTATCATTTCAGAACACTCAAAGTGGCTGATATTGTCCTGAAGAGGTGATAATTAATCATATGTAGGTTTAAAAATCTCACTTGTTATGAATAAAGCACAAATATACATAATGCACAGTAGTACATTAAAATTTCATGGGAGGATTATGCAAAAGTTATTATGTCTAATAACTTCTAAGAGGAGTGATAACAAGTACAAAGTTGAGAATGCTGTGCTTTTCTAATGCACCGAAGGTCAGACAAAAGTCAACATATGATATAAATTTCATAGCAATTTTATAAAATTATTCAGGTTTAAGTTGCTATATAAATGAAGGTAACACTACCAATTGAACTTCCATCATTTAAAATAATTTTTGAGAAGTTATACCTAGGAACAGAAACTTGCCAGCCATAAATTATCTATAAATATATATTCATTTCCACCTATAGAACATGGATTTATAAGTGAGATGTTGTGTCACTGACAGGAATTAACACTCATACATCTCTATATAGCAAATGATGGCATACCAACAAAGGTTAGGCAGTTATCAACAAACCAAAGTGAAATATTAGATCTTTACAATTACAGTAGGGGATTTTTAATATTTCATTTTAATATTTTAATAGAGGATCACTAATATAAAGAATATATAAACAAAATACTTAACTAAGAAGCTAGATCAGAAAGTCTTACTAGATCAGAAGCTAGATCATATAGGCTTTCACAACACTCCAACCCATAAACTGATGCATGCAGGTTTTGTTCAAATGCACATGGAATACTTTCAAGAACAGATCACATATTAATACATCAGTTGTCAATACATCTTCAAAAATGAAATTATGCCAATGACTCTTTCTGACTATAGTGCTATAAAGCTTTAAGTCAACAATAAAAAGCAGGAGGAACTGCAAATTCATACAAATGATACAGCATGATGTTTAATAGTTACTGCAAAAAGAAGAAATTAATACAAAAATCAGAAGATACCTTGAGACTAATGAAAACGAGAATACAAGTTATCAGAATATATAGGATACAAAAAAAGTAGTGTTAACAAGGAAAATAATTGTAATATAGACCCATTATTAAGAAACAAGAAAAAAGCCAATTAAGCAATACTGTATTTAAAGCAATTTGAAAAAAGGAACAAAGCTCATAGTAGAAAGAAATGAATAATAAAAACAAATATGGAAATAGAGAAAATATAAATAAAAAGGAGTATACAAAAGATCAATTAAATTGGCATTTGTTTATTCAAGAAGATGCACAATAAACCTCTAGCTAAACTAATAAACACACTTACTATGAATATCTGAATATCTTTGTGCCAATAAATTTGTTGTTTTGAGACACATTTCTGGAAGGATATAGTTTACTAAAGCAAAACCACGAGGAAACAGAAGAGCTAAATGCACTAATCAAAGCATGGAAATTAAAACAACAAAAATTCTTCCCCCAAACTAAAACCTAGGTTCATGCTGCTTCACAAATGAGCTCTATCAAACATTTAAAATACCAATGTCTATCTGCATCAACTGTTTCTAAAAGTCCAAAATATATAAATGACATCAAGCTGACAACAGGGAACAAACAATTCAATTAATAAATGGGCAGTAGATATGAACACACTGAAGAAGATATCCAGAAAACAATTTATATAGGAAACAAATATTCATTATTGCTTCCAATAAAAGCAATGTAGGATCAAGCCACGTAAATTTATCTCTCACCTGTGAGAATAGCACAATCAAAGATACCCCCAATCACAAGTTCTAGACATGGAGAAAGAAGAAGCCTATTACAATGTTGGCAGAGTTGTAAACTGATGCAGCTTTATGGAAAGTAATCTGGATTTACCTTATAAAACCACAAATGGAAACAGATAACAAAGCAATCCATTCTTGGACATCTATCTAGGAAACATGAACCCATCAACTCAAAAAGTTATAGTCCTGTATACAATAGTATTACAATATCGTTCACAATAGCTAGGACATGAAAGTAGCCTAAATCAATAGACAATACATTCAAGAAGTTGTTCTGAAGCACTGGGGTTGGGGGGAGGGGTTTGGGAAGGGTATAACAAATTGGACAGGGAGCACAATGGACTGTGGTGGTAAACTATGGATGCTTTGTTGGTGCATATGCTATAATAACTACACCTGAAAAGGGAGTGGAGGGATCTATATTTCAAAAATCAAACAAGTTGCCTCAAGTTAAAAAAAAAAAAAGTCATGATATATCCAACTATGGACCACTATTGAGCCATAAAGAAAGACAAAATGGTGCCATTTACAGCAAAATGGAACTTTGAGGAAATGATATGATAGCAAAGCAAATCAGAATGATAGACAAATACTGGATGCTTACCTAGAGGACAATTTTACAAAACAAAAGCTTTATAAAAACTAGTTGACAGTAATAAATGAAGTGTGGTTTCTGAGTTTAAGAAGGAGAGGGGGAGAAAGGATCAAGAGGATTTTAGAAATGGTGTTGGGGGGAATTGCCTTGATACATGTCAGCTCAAGATCTTTTTAACTATGGTTGTGCCATACTTTATTGATATCATGTCTAAGGATTTTTTTTTTAAGATGCATGTATTTATGCATATAAGAACTGGGGTACAGGAGTCCAAAGGTGTGGAGGGCGAGAGGATTCACAGAGACAGAGTGGAGGGCAGAACAGGCCAATTGACCAAAGTGCACTGCTGAGAGGGAGGAGCAGGAGAGGCAGGAAAGGTCTGCCATGCCATATGGGTCACCTCCCTGGTAGAGAATTGAACTTGTGCTACAGCTGCTATGGACAGCTTCAGAGTGCTCTGCTTTAATTTGCTGTACCACCAGGGAAAGCCCTGAAAATGCTTTCCAAAGTTTTCAAAATAAATTGAATTTTGTGTAACTGGTAATTATTAAACTTTCATAGAAACCAATTTTTTTATCTATAAAATTAAGAGGTCAAGCTAGACTGGGATTATTAAAATTTGTCTATGTCAACTATGGTGTATGTCACAGGGTAGATAATCTCTTTACCTATACAGTCTAGTACTACCTGCTGGAAAAAATGTTTGAATTTAATTTGTATAAAAATCTATAAATTATCATTCAGGAGTATAGAAGCAGTGAACAGATTTATGACTCCGATTACAGAAATGGATTAAAATGCACTATTCAATGTCCTAAAAGGAGGAAGGAGACTGACTTTCTGAAACTTGGAGACCTTGTCTATAGGTACCCATAATAACACCTTTTGAAAATAAAATGTCACAGCACATTTAGATTCTTTATTCATACACATTTACAGTCAATAATGGACCTCTTCTTGCATACAGAATCAGTAACATTTTCCTCAAATGTGCAAAACAGACTTTTTAACAAAGAGAAGGAAACAATAGGTGTTGCATCCCTTTTCATGATTACAAGACAAAGACAAACCCTGTTTGTTGATAAAATAATATGTAAAGAATCATGTTAGATACACTTTAAAACACATCCTTTAGATAGCATGGTACTAAATATAATGCAAACTAATCTTTTGGATCAATTATTATAAATACTTATAGTGGCTATCATGCATTTATTACATAAATTATGTTATTACAGTGTATGTATAAATACACTGAAAGTATGTGTGTATAAGTACACACATATATGCCTCCTGGTTGTTGCTTACTTTATGATTGCAATCAATGCAAAGTTATTTGAAAAATTAGAACTCAACATTCAAATAACTAAAGCAACAAGGGGAAATGTTTGTTACTATTAACAAATTTCACTGATCATCCCTCTGTATTGTTTCTTCTTATCTTAAATCAGCTCTTAATCACTCATTGTGTAACTCAAAATTATCCAAATGTTTAAAGGATGGGAAGTGTGAGATAAAATATGCAAACTGAATGAGACTACTTCGTTCATTGTGGATTCTTAAAATTTTTCAGATTTGGCTTTAACACAAATATTGAGGTAATATTAGTTTACATCCTGTGTTTTGAAACACAGGATTTCCCTCTTCAAGTATTATTACAATAACACTCAAACACCAAAGTACTCATGGTCCACCACCGTGTCCATAGTTTTCCTCCCCATGAATTTCTATCATGAATTTCCCCATAAATTTCCCACTACCCATCTGAATGCCTGAGTTCTACAGACAGTTTTCAGGCATTAGTTTTTGAGTTTGGTTTTTATCTGACACATTGGTTTCTCCATATTCTACATATAAATGAAAACATCTGTATTTGTTCTCCTGACATACTTCATTTAGCATAATCCCTTGATTTGTATTGTTGTTGTTGATGACTTTGGATTGTTTATTAGTTTCCTTATTTTAAAATTCCTGTATACTCACTTTCACATCATGACATTGACATATCCCTAGATGTTCTAAGGATACCATGATACTAAATTATTTTAACCTTCCTAAGTATATAGCCTAAGTGGCAGAACTCTTACAGAATAGTTAAAGTCCAATGTAGTTAGGAAATTTTAGTTTACTTGAGACCAAGTTGGTCAGTCTCAGTTTGTGAGGATAGAATAGGAACTCCCTAGGGAGATTCTGTGATAGCTTGTTCTCTTGTATTCCTTGGTCTATCTTGCTATTATTAATTCTTCTTTGAATGAAGACATTTGCTTTGATGATGGCAAATATGAAATTAAAGTTATTTATGGTAGGATTTAAATTGTATACACTCTTTCAAGAATCATGCTAAATTCCCATTATGCTGAGGTTTCACCTGTGCAGGGGTGGGAAGAGCACATGGGATAATGGGACAATGGTGATGGCACATGGGTGAAGTGGTGGTGGGAAGTCCATGGGATTACAACTGACATGAAAAAAATGTATAAAATGAAGGATAATGTAGAAAATATAAGATTTTTTAAAAAGAAATATATAGAAACAGAATGTGAAAGTGCAGTACATGCTTCCAAGGATACAGTTAACCCCATTCCTATTTGTACTGTATGTCACATGGTCACATTAAAGGATTTTATTGTTTTGGAGATAAAGATTGTTTGAGGCATCCAAGTTCATCTTGAATTATTCATGAATTAGCATTATTTATTCATTAGTTCCTGAGCAATCTTGCTTAGCCCAAGTACCTATACTCTTTTGTTTCTTATATGAAGATGTGTTAGGGTATTATCCTAATATGATATGTACTGTATAAAGGGCTGCTTCTAACCATTTAACCTAGCATGGACACTTAGAGACAAGACTCACTGGTGAAGAATACAGAAGGAAATTAGGATATGGGACATTAACAGGAAACAAAGTCAACTCTTTTGTTCTAATAGAAAACTGTTCAAAAGATAGTGTTTCACTATTAATGGTATTAATTTAGATGCTAACATCTGTCCCTGAAATGAAATAGTCTTGAATAATGAAATTACTCAAAAGACTTAGCATAGAAACAGCAAAAATATTTTCAAATAATGTTTTCTCAACCTGTTGATGTGCAAGTAGAGTAGAAACTCCCTAGAGAGAATATGTGATAGATTATTCTGAGGGATCCTATGCAAAGAAATTATTAATGTGAATAAGGAAATGTAGGGACCATGATTTAAAACCATATATTGCTACTATCTTCCTGGCACAGGAGATATCAAATGAGACAAGATGGTTATCTACCCAAAAGCCATAGAAGGAAGATACAGAAAAGGATGTCTTTTGGAGAAGAAAAGGATTACTCTCCCACATATCTCAGAGTAGAATTACAACATCCATGCCCAGAAACAGATGAATACTGAAAAAAGGCATGAATATCCTCTAAGTTTGCACTTCTAGTTGACCTGCAGGATCCACTAAAGCAGGAGTTGAAACAAAAGATCAAGCTGCAGGCAGTCTGGTTTAGCAGTCAAGAAATGCCCCAATTCAGGTCCATGCTACAAAGAGAATCTTTTCTATTTCTTTTTAACTTTATGTATTTCAGGAAAATTTTGCCCTATCACTATCTGTCCACTGTATTAATGGAGTAAAAATTTCAATGATCACAAAACATAATGAATATATTCTTTGAACATTTGTTACAAAATGCACAAAAGAACTATATCACTGGACAATTAGTTACAACAAAATTTGAGGAAGGAGGAGAATCTCATTTTGTAGTTATCATGTAATATGCAAATGCCCAGTTTTCATCAATAAATCACAAGACATGAAAATAAAAGGTACAGTGCAAAATACGTGTAGAAAAATGATAAATGTGTCCATAAAACCCCAGATATTGGCCATACTGGATAGAACTTTAATTCAACTGTGCTAGATATCTTTTTTCTTTAAGATTTATTTATTTATATATGCATACAAGAACTGGGGTACAGATCACAGGTGTAATGATGAGAAGATTTACCAGAGACCGGGAGGGAAAAAGAACAATTGGATTTACTGAAATACACTGCTGAGGGGAACAACAGGTGAGACACAATAGGTGTGCTGCTGCCATGTAGGTTAACTACCTGACCAGGGATCAAACTCAGACCACAGTGATTGGTGATGGCTTGATAGTGCTAAGATTTTAACCACTCTGCATCAGGGAGGCCCTGTGCTAAATATCTTTAAAAAGAAAAATGAACCATGAACTAAAGGAGATAAAGAAAATGTATAACCAAAATGAGAAAATAAACAATTGTAGAAATTGCAATAAAGTAATCAAAATTATGGAGCTGAGATGAAATGTTTAGTAAAGGGAAAATTCTGGTATTCCACATGGAAGGGGAAAGGTGTTGTCATTCCATCATCAGAACAAATAAAATGTTGAACATACTTGAATCAATTTGAAAATAAAAAAAAAATGTCCTTGGATGCATAAGACAGAGAACACAGGTATTGCAGAGACAAGAATTGCAGAGGCAGATAGAGGAAAACAAGTAGTGAGAGCTCACTTAAGAGAAGTTAAACACCTATTAAAAAACAAAGACACAAAATTGAATCGAAATTACCCTCAAAAGTAATGCAAGCAAGGATAGAATATCTTTAAAATATTGAGAGGAAAAATTAATAACCAAAAATTCTATACTCTGAAAAAAATATCCTTGACATGTGAAAGATACATAAAAAAGTTCACAAGCAGAAATTTAAGAATCTGCTTGCTCTAAGACTGTCTTATAAGAAATATTACACGATTTTTAGAAAATAATATAGCCAGAAGCTCAGAGATACATAAAGGAAAAACATCAAAGGAAGGACTGAATGTAAAATAAAAATTTTTTTCTTATGTTTTAAACGACTTATTTACTTATGAATACAAAAAATTGATGTACGGGCTAGAGGTGTCGGGGTGTGGGGAGTGAGAAGATTCACTAGAGACAAATTAGGGAGCAGAACAAGTAGATCTACTGAAATACACTGCTGGAAGGAGCAGCGGGCAAGACAGGCGAGATCTGCTGAGTTATGTAGGTCAGCTCCCTGGCTGGGTTTTGAACTTGTGCTACAGTGGCTGCAGACAGCTTCATAGCGCTACACTTTAACCCCATTCACCAGCAGGGAGGGCCCTATTTTTCTTGTTCTTAAGTGACCTAAAAGATAATAGTTTGTTCAAATAATGCCAACAATGTATTCAAGTATATGAATATTATGTATATTGTGTGTGTGTGTATATATATACACATATAATACATAAGTGATGTATATAATATAATGATGAGAGAAATTAAGATTAGTTTATTTTTAATAGGCAGTCATACTACTTTCAATGAGATATAGTGTAAATTGAAAGTAAACTTAAATTATCGATAAATGGATAAGGACAACAGATAGAAGATATATTAGCAAATACTGTAAAAACATCAAAAATTAATAATCTAAAGGAGACAAAATAAAAAAATAAAGAAAATTGAAAAACCTTAGCTAGATGATAAAGAAAAAAAGAGAAGGCTTAAATAATACCAGAAATGCCAAAAGGGAGTATTACAAGTGATTTTATTGGAATATGGGAATAAAAAGGATTATAAGATAACACTATGAACAATTGTATGCTGAATCAACTGGAGAACCTAGAAGAAATTGATGAAATCCTAAAAACACACAACCTAATAAGACTTAATCATAATGAAATAGGAAATTGAAACAGACCTATATCTAGTAGGGAGACTAATCAATAAATAAAATCTTGTCCACAACATAAAATCCAGGACCAGATGACTCTTATGGTTGCACTTATACTTGATAGTCACACACACATACACACATACACACACACATGTGTGTATGTGTGCATGTATATTTAAAATTTGTTTATTTTTGCATACAGAACTGGGGTACAGGCCAGATGTGCAGGGGCAGTGAGAGGATTCAACAGAGACAGTGTGGGAAGCAGAGCAGCACACTACTAAGGGGAGCAGCAGGCGGGTCATGAGAGATCTGACTTATCATGTGGATAACCTCCCTGGCAGGAGGGGATAGAACTCATGCTGAAGTGGTTTTAGTTTCTTAGTGCTGTGCTTTATGTCACTGTACCATCAGGGAGGGCCCAATAGTCACATATATTTAAAGAATTAAAACCAGTCCTCCTCAAACTCCTCCAAAACTTTTAAGGAGAGGAAATGCTTCTAAACTGATTGCATGAGTATTACCTTGATAACGCTCTGACAAAGGAAAATCCCTGACAAATAATAATATAAAGATTCTAAATAAAATATTGTCAACCTAGTTTAGTAGTACATTAAAAAGAATCCTAAATTATGATATAGTGATATTTATTACTGTAATGTCAGTATGGTTCACCATAGAAAAATAAAATAGTATAACAGATTGTGATAAGAGAATGAAGGGCAACATTCACAAAATAATCTCAACTGACACAGAAAAAGTATTTAATAAGAATAAAAGGGAAGGACCTCTACCAACACACATACACAAACACATGCACACATATGAAAACTCAAAAACAATATACTCAGTGGTAAAAGACTAAATATTTTCCACTAGGACCTAGAACACAAAAATAATGAAGGTTTTACCATTTTTTTTAAAATATGCTATTGGATGTCTTCAGCAGAGAAATTATTAGTAAGAGAATAAAAGGTTTAAACTTAGAACTAAATAAAAATGTTAGCTTTCAGATAACTTCAGCATATATGTAGAAAGCACTAAACATTCTCAAAATTTGTTGGAGGTAATACATGATTCTATCAAAATGTTAGGCCACAAAAGCAACCACAAAAGTGTGTTGCATTTCTATACACCTGCAATGAACAATACTAATTGCTAGTATATCTTATTTCCTACTGCTTATTTTTATTTTAATATCTACCCCTTAACGTAATTTTTGAGCAGAAGTCTGTGTCAGGTCCAACATGTACATACATATGGCATAAAAACTTCAAAGAGCAGGGCCCTCCCTGGTGGCGCAGCGGGTTAAAGCACTGCACTGAGAAGCTAAAGCCACTTCCGCATGAGTTCGATTCCCGCCTGCCCCGGAGGTGACCACATGGTGTGGCAGACCTCTCCTGACCCACCCGCTGCTCCCCTCAGCAGTGTGCTTCGTCGATCTGCCTGTTCTGCTCCCCACTCTGTCTCTGGTGAAGCCTCTCACCGCCCCTGAGCCTCTAGCCTGTACCCCGGTTCTGTATGTACAAATAAATAAATCTTTAAAAAAAAAAAAAAAAAACTTCAAAGAGCAATGTGCCCAACTCTAAGGAATGTGATAATATCTGTAATCAGTGAAAGATGTTGCAGGTACATTAAATTAACCAAGAAAAGGGGTTAATAACACTTGCTACCCCTCTTTACATAGTGATTACCCCTCCATGAAGAAATGATAAAGAATATAAGCTGGCTATATGATTAGACTTAGAGAAGTTATTCTCTTGATAAAGAGAAAACAGAAACACAAAGATAGTAACTTTCCTAAGGATTCTAGATCACTGACATCTAATCTGTAATTCCAACCAAGGTAAACTCAAGCTCTCTAACAAATAAGATCTTTCAATGTTGCACTAAAAATATTTTATGTATTATCCACACACTAGTTCTAGTTCTACTGTATATACTTAAACAACATACATGGCATTACAGATGATGTGATATGCTTCCAACAATTTAAAAGAAAATGATTTTCATGAAGATTTATTAGCCTTAATCTACATAGGTGCAAAGTTTTAACTTCCTTCAACCAACTCACATAATTTTAAAATTATTTTTCACTTTACATTCTATTGAACACTATTTCTATTAAAGTATGGTACACTTTACATAGTAGATACAAACTACTACTCTTTTTTTTTAAAGACTTATTTATTTGTGCATACAGAACTGTTTACAGAATTTACATATTTTTCTTGCCTTTCTTTCATGTTTGGCATTGTTCACCTACAAGCTATTCTGACTAATATCAATTCCATTCCATCCAAGATTATTTTTAATGGTGGTGCTGAGAGGGTTTCATGAGGCACATAGAGAGAACTGTTTTAATTTTTCTTAAAAGTCAAGATACTGGCCCTCCCTGGTGGCGCAGCGGGTTAAAGCACAGCACTGAGAATCTGAAGCCACTTCCGTATGAGTTCGATTCCCGCCTGCCGCCTGCCCCGGAGGAGACCACATGGCGAGCCAGACCTCTCCTGACCCACCCGCTGGTCCCCTCAGCAGTGTACTTCATCGATCTGCCTGTTCTGCTCCCCACTCTGTCTCTGGTGAAGCCTCTCACCGCCCCTGAGCCTCTGGCCTGTACCCCAGTTCTGTATGAATAAATAAATAAATCTTTAAAAAAAAAAAAAGTCAAGATACTTGTGATTTCAGAAGATGATAGTAATGATCATAGCATGAGCTCACAGTTTCCTTTAAATGCAAACAATACATGTAATGATTGACTTGGATACCACTTTTAAAGAGATAACATTTAATTGAAATTTGGAACAGTTTTCAAAATAACCTAACATGTCCCATTGGAGGGGAAAAAAAAAAAAACTAACTCTTGAGGGGTAGGGTTTAGTTTAATTATCAAGCTTTCTGACAAGGGAGAATTATTATGAAAAAATTTGAACATGTTTCTAAAGTTCAACATGAGGCTACAGATGTAAAAGGAAGAAAATATTAGTTATTTGAAGCTCAACTTACTTAGCTTTCACTTTGGTGGGAATATGTGCTGGAAGTTGAGACATTTGTTACCCTTTCAACATAATAACTGAGGTGCTGCCTTTTTGACCTTATTTGGGCACCCATACATGGAAAGAAGAAAAATGATTTCAAATCAGTGTCCCAATATATGAGTATGTTCTCTCCTTTCCCTTTTTGGTTAGTGGCCCTAAGGCATCAAAAGCATAAGGTATCTTGGCCTCCTCTTTTCCCAGCATGAAAGTCAGTAAAGCTTTCAACAATCTCCTGCCCTTAATAGCTTTCTCTTCATATATATTTTTCCCAAGCCCCAAAGCAGCCATTAAAAGTCACCATCATCTATCCAGTTATAGACAAAGCACAGAAAAAGAGGTAAAGAGAACTGTTAGTTGCTGGCATGGAGCCAAGAATTTCAGCATGCGTTTCTGCATCTATTTCTTGAATTACAGAGAATATGCCCCAAAGTAACTGCAGCTTAAGAAGATGTATATACATAAAATTATGCACACACACACACACACACACACACATAGAAAAAAGGATACATGCAAAATGAACTAAGAACTATTAGATTCTCATATTTTACGAACTCCTCAACACAGAATATGAAATTTCAAAGGTCCTTTCTCCAAGGTGAGTAACCTTCCAAATAAAAGTTTCACAGTGTTTCAAAGTATGTATGTTTTTGCTACAGAAGTGGTTAAGCAAGATGATTTAATGTAAACTCTTTACCTAACTCCAAGTTGTTTAAAAATCCAGCTTTTTAAAAATCACATGACATCCAGTAATTGAAATTACTATTCCTCTACATAAAATGAATTTAAGAGCCACATTTGACAAAAGTGGCCCATAAATATTCTTCCTTTTCTCTAAGGATCTGTGCTTCTCTAGTAAATCTGACTGGATTTTCTGTCGAGATTTTGCTTTTTTTTTTTAAGTAAACTCTCAAAAAGTGATCTATTTTGACTCTACTCTTTCTGAAGTCCATATTTTCTAGAGTATATGTGCTATATGTGATCTGACTGATTTTCAAATTTGGTTTTGTTTCTGTATGTTCATGTGTATACAGGTATGCATATTTTATTGGGACTTCCTCTAACTTCAAACATGGCCCTATCTTGTTTATTTTGGTTGTGATGTGTTAGAAATAAAACATCAAAATTATGTACAGATAATTCAAAATTATGTACAGATTATATACAGAATTATATGTGCATGTACATGAAAATATTTTGTCATCTTATTTTTAGGGATAGTGAAAACAAAATAACAATGAGATATCCCCTCATACTTACAGGAATGACTACTACATAAAGATAAATAAAAGTAAAGGTTGAAATAGAAATAAGCTTTATGCATTATGAATTAAAGATAGGTATAGCCAATATAGAAAGCAGTATAGGCAATTTTCAAAAAAAATAAAACTAGAAATTCCATACCATACACCAATTCTGGGTATTTACCTCAAATATACAAAAAAGTAATACAAAGTGTCACATGCCTTCATGTTAACTGTAGGGTTATTTATAATAGCTAAGAACTGGAAATTAAGTACCCATTGACTGAGGAATGAATTAAAAAAAAATGTGTACATGGCCCTCTGTGGTGGTGCAGCAGGTTAAAGCACAGCACTAAGAAGATTAAGCCACTTCTGCATGGCGTGGCAGACCTCTCCTGACCCACCCGCTGCTCCCCTCAGCAGTGTACTTCATTAATCTGCCTGTTCTTCTCCCCACTCTGTCTCTGGTGAA
>NW_004567103.1:64381233-64384257 GCF_000260355.1 Condylura cristata | reverse complement strand
TTCCATGTTTTAAAATAGCTGATCATATTATTTGTTAAAATGAAATTAGTGGGGCTCTCCCTGGTGGCACAAGTTAAGTCATAGCACTATGAAGCTATTTGTAGCCACTGCAGCACGAGTTTGAATTCCAGCCAGGGAGGAGACCCACATGGTGTAGCAGACCTCTCCTGACCCACTCGCTGCTTCCATCAACAGTGTATTTTAGGGATCTGACTGCTCTAGTTCTAATGAATCTTCTCAATCCCTGTACCTGTACCCCAGTACTGTATACATATATGAATAAATCTTATTATATAAAAATAGTTAACCCTAAACCAGATATTTCTATATTGAAAATGTGTTGCTCGCTAAATCATTCAGCACTGATCTACAAGAGAGCATCTCAGATTGTTTAACCCTCTCGTTAGCAGACAAAAATAGAAGCACCTCAGGAGCCCCAAATCTGTATGCTCTGAATGTGTTCTGCCATGTGCCACATAAAGACAAACATACACTTAGTGCACAAGACCCTCAAATGAAAATAACAGAATTAGTGTGCAGTTGACAGTTTCCCAATGAACACCTAAAGTTACTCTCTGCCTTGTGGGTAAATGTCTAGCCAAACATGGTTGGCCCAAAACAGGGCCACTGAGACTCAAAACTCTGGCATAAATCTATAGTATCTTTTGGTGGGGGAACACTAGGGAAGGGAAGAATGGGCCAGGCAAATCTGGAAGGAAAAGAGCAAAATGAAACTACAAATCAAGAAAGAATCAGCCTCCCCAAAGGTCTCTCACTCAAGTTTCTGTCTCTTTCCGATGTCTCCTTCCATGTGCCCCAATTCCCCGTTATAAGTCCAATCTGAGAAGCAGGTGCAACTTCTTCACATGCACTCTATGTATCGACCCCAGGTCTTTTAGTTTTTAAATGAGCCACCTTTCTTTCTCCAGTCATGTGTAGATTACTCTGTTACACTCAGGGATACCACTACTCACTTTCAACCAGCATAGGGCAGTATCTGGCTGACAGTGCCTTCCCATATTTATTATCCAATGTGATGAAGCAAGAGACCTGGAGGAAGCACATGGAATAGAGACATGTGAAGAAACTGCACTTGCTCTTGGATTTGTACTAGGGATTTGGAACACATGAAGAACACACTTGAAAGAGACAGAGCCAACGGTGAGAGACCCATGGGGAGGCTGACAATACGGTCTCTAACCTGATGTGTACTTTTGATGCTAAGAAGTGGGAAGGGTGGATTACAAGTTTGCAGAAAGACAAAATTTTAGGGAAACATTGAAAAGTAGTCAAAAGAATAGTCAAAAGAATAAAGAAAAATATACAGTGAAATAAAGTTTTGAAATATGTAATACTTAAAATTAGACTAAGAACATTCAAAAAGAAAATAAAAAGAGGTTATTAGCTATTGTTCTTCATGACACACACTCTTGATAAAAGTTGCTATGAAAGTCAAAAGCTATAATTTATATTCAAATACCCTCCTATGTTTACATGGACAGTCACCTCCCCTGAATAACATTTTAAAAGTCATTATATTACTTCCTACATCTAAGGGATTAACTGACCATTATTTTTATTTGAAGAGCACAAGGCAAAAATAAAGCACTATAATTTTCTAAGTTATTTTCTACATGAAAAAATACATGAATTTTGGAAAATATATACTAATATGCTACATTAAAATTCTAAAACTAGCTATCAGCACAAATCCGTTCCTTAACTAGAAACAGTCCCACTCAGTGTTTATAGATGCTACTGATTTTCTTTGCTGTGTCTTAATAATGGATCTTGATTTTCATGAAGAAAGAGGAAAGAACAGTGTGACAATATTGAGAATGCACCTTTATGTTAGTGTAAACTGATATACAGCTTAAAGGAAATCAGTATATATGAGGAATGGCTCTAAATAATTGTGATCCATTTTGAAAAAAAAAATTCAGATTTATATATTCAGATTGGTGTTACCACCTTAAAAAGTATAGTTATGTAACAGTACAGTGCCCATCTGAAAGGGGATTCCAAGTTCCTTGCCCCACCAAGGACGTGTGTTGCTGAGCTGCAATGAGAAGCTAGAGAAGAAGGGAGAGCTTAAGAAGCAAAAGTCCTGGAGAAAGCATGTGGAGTAGAGATGCATGAAGAAGTTGCACTTGCTTCTCAGATTTGGACTTGTACCAGGAACTTCGGGCACATGGAAGGAGACATTGCAAAGAGACAGAGACATAGTGAGAGAGCCTCGGGTGGCTGACAATGGCAGCCTCTATCTTTACTTGTGCTTTTGATTTTGCTCTTTTCTTGCCAGTCTTGTCTAGTTCCTTCTATCCATTGCCTATGGTTCCTACCAGAATATGCGTTAGGTTTGAGGTAGGTTTTTGGGCCTCATCAGCTCTACTTTGGGCTACCCCTGTTTGGCTGGATACTTACCCACAAGGGGATGGGTGACTTTAGGTGTCTGATGGGGAAACTATTTGAACTATATTCTTTCTTTTTTCTCTGTCACACACTAATTCTATTACAGTTCTTTTCTATTAAAGGTCTTATATGTGAAGAGTATGTTTGTTTGTTTGTTTGTTTACCCCACTCTGTCCCTGGTGAATCCTCTCACCCTCTGCATCCCTGGCCTGTACCCCAGTTCTGTATGAATAAATCAATAACTCTTAAAAAAAAAAAGATGAACTCACATCATTCACATCATTTTCAACAATAAGGATGTACCTAGTGGGCACTATGTTTTATAAGTCAGAAAAGGACGACCACATAGAAGCCCATTCACATATAGTACATAGGGAGTTAACAGATTAGCAAAACAATACCAACTGATCTAGTTGATTATAAAATCAACTAGTATAACTGTAGGGAAGGAAGCAAGAAAATTAGAAAAATACAGGATAGTCTCATTTAAGGGACAGAATGGGATTTTTAGTGGTGGATTTAATGTACTACATATATGTTGATTTTTAAAGCTGCACGTCTGAAATATATATGTTATAATATATTATATATATAATATATATATTATATATA
>NW_004567103.1:64371866-64381133 GCF_000260355.1 Condylura cristata | reverse complement strand
GGGATCGAACTCATGCGGAAGTGGCTTTAGCTTCTCAGTGCAGTGCTTTAACCCGCTGCGCCACCAGGGAGGCCCGAGTACGTTTGTTTTTATGTGGTAGATGGCAGCACTCATTTTGAGCAAGCAGGTTTGGGGGTCCTGGGTTGCCCCTCATTCTCATTTTATACCTAACATGTAGACATTTTGTTAACTGCATTTTATTATTTAGAGATTATCTTCTTAAGGAATTGAAATAAAATCAATGCCAGTAGTAGCTATAGTTAAGCAAACAGTTATAAGGACAGACTTTTAAAATATTTTCTCACATAAAGATATTGAGACTCTGAGATTAAGACTTGTGATTTCTCTACACTACAAAGCTAAGTATCACTGAAATAAAACTGAGCTAAAACTGACAGTAAAAGAGCAAGAGAGGGCCCTCCCTGGTGGCACAGCACTAAGAAGTTTAAGCCACTTCCACATGAGTTTGATTCCCACCTGCCCCGGAGGAGACCACATAGTGTGGCAGACCTCTCCTGACCAGCCCGCTGCTCCCCTCAGCAGTGTACTTTCATTGATCTGCCTGTTCTGCTCCCCAATCTGTCTCTGGTGAATCCTCTCACCCTCCGTATCTCTGGCCTATATCCCAGTTCTGTATGAATAAATAAATAAATCTTAAAAAAAAAAAAAGAGCAAGAGAAAAAGTCATGCATGGAGATATGAAGAGGCATGTAAATGAAATTATAAGTATTGTTTACAAACCATAATTGCACTGAGTATACCTAAAGCTATCTAAACTGAAGGTTAATTGTTTTAAACTTTGAACAAGTTGTATATCTTTATACAAATCATTATGGCTACATTGTAGTCACATCTATTCAAGAATCAACTTGACAAGATCAGACCTTTTTATTGTTTCTGTGAGTGAAACTTCATTTAAATGAACAAATTGGTGTTTTCTCCTTTACTTTACCATTTGTTTAAATTTCAGCTCAATATTTTTTAGTCAAGAACACTGTACTACAGATGAAGAAAACAATCTATTTTTTGTTGTTGCAATTGTTGCCAAATGGCAGTTTCTCCTGATTGCTATTTTTCTGTCTTATTTTTTTAAGTGAATCCTGAGACTATACCCATGTATTTTTTTTAAGATTTATTTATTTATTCATATGAACTGGGGTACAGTCCAGAGGTGCAGGATCGGTAAGAGGCTTCACCCTTCACCAGAGACAGAGTGGGGAGCAGAACAGACAGATCAACGAAGCACACTGCTGAGGGAAGCAGCGGGTAGGTCAGGAAAGGTCTGCCAAACCATGTGGTCACCTCCCGGGGTAGGTATCAAACTCATGCTGAAGTGGCGTTAGCTTCTTAGTGATATGCTTTAACCCGCTGTGCCACCAGGAAGGGTCCTATACCCATGTATTTTAAGGGTAACTCAGGTATTAACATGTCTATATCTTTATTTTATTGGTTTGTAATTAAACCTTCTGAGGGGCCCTCAATATATCCTGACTTCAACTCATGGAATAATGTGTTTTTAGCAGTGAAAAAAAAAAAAACAAACATAAATTTCAAGCATCACATTGCATGTGATCTTGGGGAAATCACCATAACTATATAAAGCAAATTCTACCTGAGTATGAAGAAAATAACAGTTAAATTTGATATGCAACTTCATAATTTCATATCAAGGACATCAAATCATTCAGAGACAATCCAGTCAACTGCAAGCCCAATATAATCTACACACTCTAAAAATCTAAGTCACAAATTTCTTTGACTTTATGATTAATGGATGCTATGATAATGTTTTAATTAATTATGTTTCAGAACAACTCATTTTGGAAGTTTTATTTTTAAAGATTTATTTATTTATGCTTACAGAACTGGAGAACAGGGGCAGTAAGATGATTCACCAGAGATATAGTGGGGAGAAAAACAGGCAGATCAATGAAGTACACTGCTGAGGGGAACAGTGAGTGAGACAAGAGAGGTCTGCCACACTGAGTGGGTCACCTCCCCACCCACCAGTCAGGATCTAGCTTGCCATAGGATAGCTTCACAATGCTGTGCTTTAACTAATTGGGCCACCAGGAAGGGCGTCATTTTGGAAGTTTTATAAAAATAATATGCAGACCAAAGATACTAGAAATATGCTATACTAGTGCCATTTTTTAATTAGAAATGCAATATTTATTTGTTATTTATAAATGCAAAGTGATATTGACCCATGCTTGTGAGTTCATTGATCATTATCTTGGTTATCGCCAAGTATTTTATATTGTAACAGAAAGAGCTTCCTCTCTCCATTTCTCCAAATAAACAAGTACATGGATTTTGTAAAGCAGAAACATAAAACATGGGACAGACATTAGTGAAGTGTCTTGGGTTCTTGAAAAAACAACTTATTTATAGACGTGGTAAGTGTGACTTAGAAATCATATTCTTGTATGTCGAAGGTAACAAGGTGTTACATTTATATAAAGTCCAGAGAAGGTCAGCCTCTATTTAGTCTCTGCCTGCAGAAGGAGCCCCTGCTTATAAGGATTCAAATATGTAGGATCAATATTTACTTATGACATGCTGAGATAAGAAGGATAACAAAAGTTGTCCCAGATGGAAGTAATTTGAGGTTTCTAAACATTTAAACTGTTAAACTTTCAAATTAACTATTTTTAACTACCAAATTTTTTCATCTTCTTAATAAGGTTAAATGCTTTGGCTTTCCTTTTTTGGTTGTTCATATTTTAACTTAATATGATCAATAACATGCCATTCAGATCCATTGCAAATATTATAATTATTGCATATAGCATCCTTCATACTTAAAACTTGTATTTTATATCAGGCTAAATTAGAAGATTAACAACTGTCAGACTTACCCAAGTATCCCAATTAGTGTTTAACATTTTCTTAAGGGAATATAAAGAAAAAAAAATAGATAAAATTTGGTAGTCTGGAAAAAAATAATATGCTGGATAGTACTCCTATGAAAAATGTCCTGTGATTAATTTTAGAGTATTCTGTCTTCATGCACCAAGCTACCTAAATATCTACAAATATTTCTGAAAATGTCAGATTAATAAACTATCCATAGACTAAGGTAAACATGTTTAACACTGAAAATAACAAAGTTTGTCTCATCTATTCAGGATCTTCTCTTGAATACCTGTAGACTGATCTCAGATACTCAATTTTTCTAAATAAACTTATACAATAAAACAAACAAAAAGAATAGAACAAGGATATATAATGAAGGGAACAGAAGTCTGTCCATTCAGCTATTTCATTCTATTTGCATTTATTTGAAGAGTGCTCCATTTGTGATATATGTTATCAGAGATTTAAAGAAATTATTTTAAGGATGAATTAAGATTAGAGAATACCTCATATTTTATATTAAATGAATGATGTTTCTTCATTACAGGCTACATTAATTTCTTTTCTCTTGATATATCCGGAAGGGAACTACAATCTAAAGAAATATTTAAAAACTATTCATATCTGATATAAATGCAAGGAAGTAAGCTGAACACTCAGTAGAAGGGAAGCTCATACCTACAAATATCACTGAATCTCTAGTTAATCAAGGCATCAAAGTAGCTAAAGCATTTATAAAGATTTTATTGAAAATAAGTCTCTTTAGCCTATATTCAAATATATGCATGATTTTCTCATAGAGATTTTATTCCTTGGTCCTCTGTAGATTTTTTTTTTTTTTTTTTAAATAGAGTATCTCCTGCCCTCTTTAGTCCAGATTTTATAACTACATTTAGGGGAAATCTAACTCTACAGTTAATTCTCACTTTAGTTTTCTTCTATGTCTTGGTGAAAATAGGTCACTATTAGCCATTTCTGGCAGGAGCAGTTGACAGGAAACAGGACAGGAAATGATATAATGATTCCAGAATTGTATATTCCCCTCATGCCCTGCATTTTAAGGAATGACCTTATAGTTAACCAGGAAATTGGGAGGTGGTTTTGAAATTGAAACAGTCATACTATTGAACTCCTTTGTCATCCCGGCCCTCTTCACTTAAAGGAATAGATAATAATTCTAGGGCCAATACAGACAACTATAAATTCACAAAGAAAATATTTGGTAATTACATACATGTATTTCCAGTTTTTTGAGCAGACTACTAAAGCACACATTAGCAATTAGCTAACACAAGGCATATAAACCACCTAAATATTAAGGCAACAAACTTGTAAATGCTTCAATATTTATGGAGTTTAACTATTTTCTCATGAAAATGTAACTTTGATGCTATTTATTATTAAATAGCAGTTTTTTTATTTACAGTTAAATCACTATGCTTTAAAACTGCTTAAGATGTGTGCTTTTATATGCCACATAATGATAAATTACATTGATATATAGTCCATTGTGCAACTTCTCCCTAAGATAGATGATCTCTCCTGAATGAAATATACCCAATAAAAATGACATGCCTAAAACTCACACAAATACATAGATACAAATACATAAGCATAAAATGCAAACGCCTCTATTTAAAATGTTATGTAACTACAATGCCAGTAAGTTCCATTTATACTTTGGGGTTGTTTAAAATAACTTTATATCTTTAAAAATAGATATCTAATTTAGGATCTTACCAACAATTAATTGTTCCACAAACAAAAGTGCAGAATTCAACACAGGAAATCCATTTTTCACAGTGTGATCCTAACCTGTTTTGTTACTCCAGTATGGTATCAAGCCCTTTAATATTTTAAAACACTTTACAATTTTATTTACATTGTCTTAATCATTAACTTCAACCTGTTTTAAGTATATGACACTAGAGAATAAAAAATAATAAATGTGTACAAATTTAACAATTAACCTTAAAATACACATCCTGATTAGTCAAATTACTATTAAACTCTAATCAGTGTGAGTGGGTGTTTCTATTTTTGACTGAGGATTCCAGTCGGATTTTCTAAGCAACTCCTTTTTATATATGAAGTTCATGTTTTCAACTCTTCATCTTCTGTAATGAACTATATTTCAACTTTAAGTAATGCTATTAGAGACTACTCAAAGGCATTTTTCTGTAACAGTAGCTTTTTGGTGACATTAATGATACTTTTATAAACTTTTGATTTTCATTTGGTTTTTAAACAAAAGTATATACAGAGAAGAAAATGTGATAGTTTGTTTTGATATTTTTTTTTAAAGATTTATTTATTTGTGCATACAGAACTGGGGTACAGGCCAGAGGCTCAGGGGCGGCGAGAGGCTTCACCAGAGACAGAGTGGGGAGCAGAACAGGCAGATGGACAAAGTACACTGCTGAGGGGAGCAGCGGGCGGGTCAGTAGAGGTCTGCCACGCCATGTGGTCACCTCCGGGGCAGGCGGGAATCAAACTCATGAGGAAGCGGCTTTAGATTCTCAGTGCTGTGCTTTAACCCGCTGCACCACCAGGGAGGGCCTGTTATGATATTTTTAAGAAATATAATTCCATGCAAATATTTAACTTTATATTTTTAGGTTAAAAAAAAGCTGGCATTCATTTTAAGATAATTTAGAAAATGAGAATTTTTTAAAGAAACTATTGTGTGATTTAATCATACAAAAGACAGTATTAGAAAATAAGTGACAATATCTGACAATTCCTAAATTGAAAAAGCAAGTGTTTTTTTTTTTTTTTTCAGGAAAATACATTCTATTAAATATGTGTATGAATGTAGGGTTTTGATTTTTTTTTTACTTGACAATATCACTATCAGATGCAATCAATTAACATAAACAGCACTCTGTCTTTAATATTATGTAGATATCATTTTCATAGATTTCTTTAATGAATACTGTGAAGTCTTCAGGTGTTTTAAAATAATTCTTTCCTAATTCATTTTATATATAATTTCTTATGCCATTATTGTGAGAGTATTAGAGTATTATCCCTTAACCAAATGTTTAGAACTATTCACTCTTTTAACATCCTCTGTGAATTCTGTAGTCTATCAGGGGCAGGTAGAATGGTTTTGCAGGAACAGCTTTTATTGCAAATATAATCATTTTGTGAAACAAGTTGCACTGTTCAGAAACATACTTAGTTAAAAAGAAAAGTACACAGATATTGTACATATGAAAATGAATAAAATATAGCATCCAATAGAGGAATCATATTTTCTGAAGACATTTTTTTTTTCAAAAAGTACTTTATAGGACATTAGTTTGTTTTGTTTCCATTTGTATTGATGAAATTAGTCAATGAGTATAACATTTTCACATTCATTAAAAAAGATAAAGACAGACCTGATATTTCAGAGGGGATTGGCATTAAAGAGTATAATGGAGGCCCTCCCTGGTGGCGTAGTGAGTTAAAGCACAGCACTAAGTAGCTAAAGCTTCTTCCGCATGAGTTCAATCCCCACCACCCCAGAGGTGATCCACATGGCATGGCAGACCTCTCTTGACAGGCCCGCTGCTCCCCTCAGCAGTGTACTTCATCAATATGCCTGTTCTGCTCCCCACTCAATCTTTGGTGAATCCTCTCACCACCCCTGCACCTCTGGCCTGTACCCCAGTTCTGTATGCATAAATAAATAAATCTTAAAAAAAAAAAAAGGTATAATGGAATGATAAAGCACCAATGGTGTGTGACTCATTCTCTGGAATAAATTAAAAGAAACTTTTCTAGTAATATAAGGGTTGGTGACTATTACTGCATATTTACAATTATTTCTATGTTTTCACTAATTAACTTATTTTTAAATGAAGTACTATCTGGGTACCTCCATCATGTACTGAATATGGCATTCCTTTAACTCAACCAGAATAAAGCATAAATGAAATGACACACTGCTTTGTTGCTTGTGGTATAGTTTGTGTTCCACAATTTCTCTTAAGTCTGTGCTTCTTAAATGATTACTTTTCTCTTTTTTTTTTTTTCTCTTTGAGAAGTTCCAACTTTAAATGCAACTATGTATATCGACAGGTAAGTTGAATAGTTCCCTGATAATTAACAATTTCTAAGAAATATCTGCCTGAGAACGACAGATTTCTTAATTTCAAAAGTAATGATGGCAAAGTTGTGAAATTATAACTGGTCCTCACCAAAGTTAAGGACAAGTTTACATGTGCCTTTTGCTTTTCCTTCAGGTCATTAAATGGTTAATCCTAACAAGCATGGGGAGAGGGAGGGAAAAAATTAAAGTAGGGCCCTTGTGATACAATGACACTTGCTCTATGCTCTTCCAGAGGGGGGGAAAAAAAAAACATGATGATAAAACAGCACAAAGTGGAGTGTTATGAATTTTATTAATGACTAGGAGACAGTGTGCAAAACATCAAAGGTCTGTGGAAAAGATTAATGACCCCGTGTGAGACTGTTTAATTACCTCCAGCTAATTAGATTCTTGACCAAATTTTTAATATCTGCATTCCTTCTACAGCCTAATTGAGATTCCACATTATTTATCAATCTTTCAAAAAGCCCTTAGTGGGCTGCTTTTTTAGTTTTTCCCTTTGCACTTTGACTCCATTTATGGTCAATTATTAAATAAATAGCAAAGTAACTATTCCCCACAAATTGTATATGTGGAACACTTTATGCCTGTTTATTTTGACTAGGAGACTATCATTGGCATCTTTTCTACATAATGAACCACTCCAACTAATAAACTGACTAACTCCACTGTAAACAACATGGATAATATTTTTGTTATCTGGGCTATGCTCAGGAACTCCTCATGTGGTTTCTGTAAATTAGCCTTTGCAATAGTCAGTTAATCCTTATTTCAGTTTACTTGGTCTGGACCCAGAGACTCATGGAATGTTACTGTACAAACTAGAGAGAACAACTCAATCATTTTTTTTTTTTTTTTGGTAAATTTAGATTATCTTAGTGTTCAGAAAGTCCTAATGCATGACAATTTAAAACGAATAAATGTGAAGCTGTTTCCTTTTGAAACCCTGGAAACTTCTATATCTGCATACACACACACACACACACAGCCCATTTGTATTGTATTGTGTGTGTGTGTCCTCAAGATACACCAATTCTAAAGAAGAAATATTTGATCAATTATAGTATCTCAGTGGAAGAAGAGGACACTGTTATGGAAACTCAGAAAACATTAAAAACATGGATTGGTCCTGACACAAATGGAGAAAAACAGGAAGCTCAAATTCAGTATGGTCAATTGAGTTATATGAGAGTCCAGGTAAAATTCAACTCTAGTTAAAAAATCTGAACAACATATACTGGGTTGAATAATAACAGCAAATTCTCTACTATTAATAACAACATGTTTATGTGTCTCTTAATATTGGTCATATGTTCAAGAGAAAAGGAAAAAATAGAAAGAAATGATTCATCTAACATGTATAAAAGTTACATGATAATTTACATAAACTATTTCATACAAGTTGTAACATCATAATACAAGTATGTATGACAAGAAAAGATACAATCCTTTACTTACTTGTTACCTATTTATTTATTGCTGTCTTCAATTGTATTAATTTTTATTGAAGTAATGTTGGTTTACAATATTGCATGTGATTGAGGGGTACAGGTTTTTACCTCTTCAGATATATGTTACTACAACATACCTACGTCCAAAGCACTCATAACACTATACTTCTGTCCATTAAATACACTTGATTATTTGAATTCTACCCCATATCTCCTTTCTCAATCAGATTTCCAGTGTTTGATTTGGTTTAGATTTATCTATTCCTTTGTTTTGTTTCTTTCATTCTACAGAGGCATTAGCTCATCTATATTTGTCTTTTTCTGACTTATGTTTCTTAGCACAAACTTTTCCAGTTCCATCTATCTTAAATGACGAGATTTCATCCTTGAGTTCAGTGAGTAATAGTCCACTGTGTATATATGAAACACATTTTTATCCATCTATCTGTCCTTGAACACTTAGGTTGTTTTCATACTTTAACTATTGTTAATAGTGCTACAATGAATAGAGGAGTAAATAAATCCCTTCAAATTACTTTAGATAGATACCTATAAGTGGCTTTGGACCTTATAGATCCATTTTTAGTATTTTGAGAAAATTCCATTTTTTTCCCCATATATGCTGTGTCAATTTACAGTCCCACAGTGAAGGGAGGTTCCTTCTTCTCCACACTGTTACTAACACCTGTTTCTGTTATTTTATTATTATTTTTTATGTGACCCATTCTCACAGTTGTGTGTTTTTGATTTGTGTATCCTTAATAATAAGTAATGATGAGCATTTCCTCAGGTTCTTATTGGCTATCTGTAGGTCTTTTTTTAGAGAAGGGCCTATTTAGTTATTCTGCCATTTTTTTT
>NW_004567103.1:64369283-64371031 GCF_000260355.1 Condylura cristata | reverse complement strand
ATATATATATATGTTATCTCTAAACTCCAACATAACTCTGTCACCAAGGAATGGATGTCTGAATTTCCACTTAGGACATCTTCCCTCTTATAAAAAACAGAGGACTGTTTCAGTTGCTAACATAAAGATAGCTATAAGAGAACAGAACAATATCCACACCAATGCAACTTTACGAAAATGAAATTTTCAAATTCTCTTTCCAGAGAAAGTTTCTACAAGAAGAAAGCAACATGAAAAGATTGGGCAACTAGTTTCAAAACATGGAATGTAGAGCAAGAGCTAAAGTACATGATGCACCAAAGTAAATCTTGATTTGTTCCTTATAACCTTAACCAAGACCAATCACAGTAGTCTCCAGGATTTAATCATGACAGAAGAAAAGGATGCCATGTACTGTGTTTCAAGTAATTTCCTGATAAAAAGATTTCAAAATACTGATTAAAAAACCTTGTCAGGATATTATGTAGATTTTAAAATAATAGAGAAACCTCAGAACAGGCCCACATTCTTAGTTTTGGCCTGAACTAACAGCATTTATATATTGTCATAGTCTACATATCCACTCATTTCCTCATTGTTTTAAACAAGCTTTTTGTGAGTGCTGACATTGTATGTGTCTACATCAAACGATTAATCAAACATGGCTCCTGTCTTTCTGTATTTGTAATACAGTAATCACTTATGTGTTATCTATAAATTTGAGCAGATCTAGGGTCAGTCTACCGTTAAGTATGTATCCAAACAAAATACAGAGGGATGTCAATAACGGTTTACCTTTTCTTTGCAAAAGTCCAGTAATTGTTATTAGTGGTTTTGGCACTGGCTCATACTCATTTGTATTAACCATGCAGATCCCATGTTTTAAAAATCAAGGTAAAAGTTCAGCAACCACATTCAGATTATTTAAAATGACAATGAGTATATAGGTCTCCCTTCTCCAACCCTAAATCTCTCTGGAAAAATAAACAATTACAAAAAGACCTGTGGACTTCATTATTAAATCAAAGAGAATCTCTAACCCACCTTGCAGATCATAGTGGAAATCCATTTTACATCATCCTTCATAGAGTTTCTTTTCAGAAATCACATCCCAAGAGTCAGGCCACTTGAAGTTACATTTTAACACATCACTAGTTGTAATGATGCCATTCATGCTTATTTACTGTGCAGCAATTATTTAAGCAAATACTCTAAATTTCTCCATATAATTGCTATAATTATAAATTCTTATAATTATGTTCTCAAAAACTGAAGGACTAATCTGGGAATAATTTCTCACCATTAGTTTTTATCTGTCATGCTTTTGTTTCATATTAAATCCCTCTATAATTTGTTGGAAATACCATTATATTTTGGTAAGAATTAGGTTGAAATTTGAAGCAAGAAGATTTTTTACAATCAATTAGCACAAATGGTCAATAGTAAACTTATCAGTTAACAAAACTATCTAAATATGAAGTATCAGGGAAATAAGCATTCTTACACAGAGTTGGTATAAATTTTGTATTGAGTAATTACTTTATGAAAAGCAGGAGCCTAAAAAATTTCATCTCCTTTGGTTCAATATTTTCCATAATAAAATTAAAAAATAATAACAATGGGGGGGGAAGGTCAGATTTTCAAACTGTTATAACATTACTGGAACATTTATTGCTAAATAGTGCAACAGTCTTTTATGAAGGTAGAAGTAAATATAAAAATATTTCATGATGACAGATTATTGTAGGTCATTGTAAGCAAAAAAAAAA